>NC_059352.1:10648769-10985019 GCF_019703515.2 Myxocyprinus asiaticus
GTGTTACACTTCCACTGATTCCTACTACTCCAGACTCCAGCTTCATAATAACAGCGAAATACCACACTGTTTTTTATTCAGTACAGTTGTATGTAGAGTAGAAATATTCACAGATAGCAGTGGTATTCGGCTGTATTTTTGTCACATTGTTCTAACCGCTTGATGTTAGCTTTAACGTTAGCGTCCTCTCAGCCTTGTCGGAAAACATACTGCTGTTCTCTACTAATGCAGCATCTAGTCAACAAATTAATTACTTTATAAGGATATGACAACGTGTACTGTAGTGTACTGTATACATAACTTTTCATTTTTGATGTTTTAAATCCGCATCTGAAGTGTTCCGCTCCATGCAGAGTGTAGTCTCACGTGTCAAAACAAACACCACAAGGCATCAGTGAAGTGATTTTTTTTATTTTGCCTTTAGAGGCCACTCTCATGCTGTATAACGACAGCGGACCCTTCCCAGACGCTCCAGCACTGGACGCAACGGGGAAAAACTATCGGTGTGGATATTTGCCGATAACCGATAGTTCCAGAAATCTGTTAACGGTGCCGATTAATTAATCGGCAAAACCGGTATATCAGTCAACCTCTATTGGATGATGCTGGCCATTACTTTAAATCAAAATTGTTAATTTCTGATGTATTGTCTGTAACATCTCATAAACATGAATAACCAACACTCCTGGAAACAAACAATTTGCTGAAAAAAAAATCTGACTTTCTATAGCTTGGTATTATTTAATTTCACAACTTAGTTCCGCTGTCCACATATGCTGCCATCAATTTTTAGAAAAACTATATGCTCTAGAAAAGAGCTTTTTTATTATTGTTTATTAGGTGCTACTAGGTACATATCAAAAGGGAAATGGAAAATGCAAACAGCTGTCACACTTGGGTCTCAGGAGTTTAAAACATGTAAAATGCCAAGTCAGGACTTCCGTGAATATTTTTTCAGTGATGGCGCAAACAAATAGTTGAATCTGTATTTTAAACCACTTCACTTAAAGGGTCACAGAAATGAATTAAACTTCCCAATTCTGTCAGCATTTTTGCTTATGAAGTTTGATAAATCTGAGATGCTATTAAAATATCTTAATGTGCCCACACTCACGAGTTGTGACATGTAGAGCAGGCACAAAACTGGCCTACTGTTCAGCATACTTGCATGCCAAATAATAAGCGGCTGTATTCACAATGTCACATCATATCGCATCTATATGTCACCCAGCCCTAAATCATATAATCAATTTGATACTGGACACAATTTCTAATGAAGAAAAAAAAAAAAAAATCAATCAGATTTTCCTTTGGATTGGAGATTGCCAGATGATCTTCATCTTAAATCTGGTTGGTGGGGTTTCTGATTAATTGGGGTGCTTCTTACCCTGATGGGGCATACCAGGGTACCCGGCCATGCCTGGTGGAAGGTAGTGCTGTGGAAGCAGGTTGGGCACCCCCATATGAAGAGGTGGTGTGCTACCCATGCCCATCATGCCCTCAGGAGGACACTGCATAGGCATGTAGGGTGAGCCATAATTTCCCATCATGCCTTGGGTGAGGAGATAGCACAAAAGATCCATGCATTGATGACATGCAGCTGTCTAATAAATCATGCACTACAAAATAAGAGTCATCATGGAATGTAAATGAGAGCTTTACAAGTGTAAAAATTTAAATGGTGTTAATCCAGGCATGTGGAGTACATAATATATGATAATAAGTGCATCTACATATTTAAAGGGCTAGTTCACCCAAAAATGAACACTGTCATCGTTTACTTGCATTTATGTTGTTCCAAACCCTGACTTTCTTTATTTAGCAGAACACAAAAGGAGATGCAAGGCAGAATGTAAGCCTCAGTCACCATTCACTTGCATTGTACAGAAATAAGCAATGAAATTGAAAGGTAACTCAGGCTCCAAGGGGAAAAAAATTAATACGAACAACATGAGGGTTAGTAAACGATAAAGGACTTTCATCTTGGGGTTAACTATACCTTTAAGGGGTTAATAAAAAAGACTGGTCATGCAAGTGTAAAAAGAATGTGGTAATATATATATATTTTTTTTAAGTTTGCATACAAACAAAAGGCATTCATTGAAATGATCTAAATCAGCACAAATGGGGCACTCTTTAGGAATGGGAAGGGCTGTGACATGACTGGTGAATGTTGATGAGTAGAGGTTTAGATGGTTGCAATGGGTGCCCAGACGCTGCATCTGACTCTTTCGGCATGGGTGGGAGGGATTTGGCGTTACCTGGCACAGGTGGCATGGCCTGGTTTAGCATCCCCATAGCGCTTGGGTGAGGTACCACCCCCATCATTGATGCGACTGGGGTACCTGCTCTAGGGGAAGCCTGCTGCTGCTGTTGCTGCTGCTGCTGCTGCTGAAGGACTCTCTCCCGTTCTTGATGTTCCACAAGTTTAGCCGCTCGTTCTGTAAATATATATATATTACTGTATGAAAGACTTTTCAGTCTCTGGTGGTGTCAAGAAATATTGTGTAAAAGAGATGGATGGTATGACGGTATATATTGCGTGATTGTAGAAATGTGTGTGAAATGGTAGAGATTTATACTGCTTTTAACACGTTCAGGGGCTGTTCAGACTGAACACGTTACACAGCACAACTAATAGAACAGAACTCTGGTGTCTCGATGCATTTTTTAAAAAAGTTCTTTTAACTTGACACTGTGTCCTGCGCAAAAAGCTGTTAAAACAGCTAGATGTGGTGCAACAGCAAAAGACTATTCATCTAGCACGTTTACATCCAAAAACAGTGCAGACAGATGTAACAATGCATTTTGGTGTAAACTATCCCTTAGAGATATTTGCACAGCTATTAGTGGGCAGGACTACATTACATTTTCACACGTGAGAGTACCAAACTAATATGGAGTAATGTAGAAATACCAACAGTGACGTGTCCCAAGATGAGGAAACACTTGTTACTGAGGGGTGTAATGCGAACTTACACTTTAGTTGTTGATGGTTGCAGTCAGAGAAACGTCACAAGTAGCTGCATTAATTAACTGATGTGCCATCACAGATGTGTGTATATCAGCTGTTTTAAGTTTGGGTTTGAATGTGGCTTATGCAATCAGAATTACAATTATGATATTATAATATTTTATAATATTAGTTTTATTGTTTTGAGTCTCAAGTGTTCCATAAGTTGTTTTTGCACTGATGCCAGACTTACTCATTTGTTATGAATAATTGTATCTTTTGGTTTGCATCCAAGAATTTTCAAATAAAACAGAAAATAATTCAATGAGATATTTCATTAATAAAGTATTTCATTCATTGAATTACCAGATAAGCATTACCATTACCAGCATTAGTTGCATATCATCAAAAATAACTATATTGTGATATATGATTTTGGTCATACAGCCCACGACTAACTGTCTAATTATAACCTAGTGCAACCTTTCTGGATTGGTTGAAGACTTACCTTCATATTCTCCTTTCTTAGTAGCTTCCAGGTTCCTCCATTCAGTGCCCACCAGACGGCTCAGCTCTCCAAAGGAGAAATCAGGGTGACGAGCCTTTATAATGGATCTCACTTCACTGCTGAAAAGGATGTAGCCACTCATGTTGATCTTACGCTTGGCTCCTTCCTTCTTGGACAAACCCTTTATCTTTGGCGTGGACTATCCATTAAAGAAAGAGGTGTAAAGAATACAGCATGTTATGGAGGGTTAAAAATTGAGCCTGATCAGCTAAGAATAAGATTTAAACATGTTTTGAATAAGGTAAAGGGTGTATTTATGTATAATTCTCTGATTATGACTCATATGAGTTGACTTTTAGATAAAACAAACAGTGGTGTTCCACAATATCCACAAAATTAATAAACATATATTTGTTCATTTCGTTCCATGCTTGAAACAATCCGTGTTGTCCTCCATGCAAAAATGATTCTCTTCAAAAGTTCATTGTCTTATTGCAATCAGGTTAAAGGTGCATTCAGTAACTTTTGTCTTTGTGTCATCTTGGACTCACACTGACACCTAGCGGCTTGGATGCAGCATCATTTAAAATAGTTTTCAGTTTCAGATGCCATAGAAGAAATGTATTAGTCACAGTCAGCCATGATTACTTTAATCAATGAGTGAAAGTGTCAAATAACAGGACAGTTACTGAGATTAAGCGAGTAGTATTTGGCTGGTCATGTGATTCTAACATGGCAGCCCCCATATGTAGACCCTCTCCATGTAGAATAAAACAGCTTTTATAAGGTTACTGATATGACTGGAGTCTTCATTTTAATGTGAGTGGTCAAGATTTCTACATATATTGCAAAATTACAATTCATGTCTTTAGGAGTTAACATTTTTTAATGAGGAAAAAATTACTGAGTGCACCTTTAAAGCATTTAAATGATCTAAACATAAACGTAATCTGACCAAATGCTGATATCGGAATATTCTTGTAAACAGGGTCAGTGTATGCAATAACTGATCTCTTTGTAGTTTGGAAGTACCTGTGGTGGGGTATAAGGCATATCCATGTCACTTGTTGTTGAAGCCTGACTCGGTGGCATTGGTGTCACTGGTGCTTCATCATCGTCGTCTTCCATGTCATCCATATCTTCATCCAGGTCCTCTATGTCAGCAAACTTAGCCTCTAGTTCCTCAATCTTTTTATCCAGCAGAGGAGATGGTTCCTTCTGGGGCACAATGGGTTTTCTGAAAGCGAGCGCAGATCATTCAGTGGCTAAACCCAATTTATGAATTAGTACAGGTTCAAAGGCTTGGTTTGAGTATACCAACTACAGCAATGTTCAAAACAGGAAGACAAAGAATAAACCCTCTATATTTAAAAACAATGCATAAACAAATTCTCAGGAAAATGAAAAAGAGCAGCTCTTTGCTTTAAAGTCAACATGAAATGTCATTCACAACAACCCATTGCAATTCTGTAATGTGACACTTTAAAAGAAAAACAGAAGATTCAACAACATTTTCAAATCTATCGTTGTTTGTGATTAATCCTGTAACCTTTGTTATATTAACCAGTCTATTATATAACATATTAACTTTATGATGAAAGACTATAAAGACAATTATTTATTTTTTTTAAATCATGAACTGATGAATTGTGCACAATTCAAGATCTGGAACATACATTAAGAAAGTAAATGGGATCAATTTTGATTTCATGTTAACTTTAACACCACAATATAATAAGGCAATCACATAATACCACAATACAAGTTTGACCATTTAACTGGCTAAATAGAGAGAGAAAAGTGGTTGACACCTAAAGTAGTAGATCTCATCATCAACCACTTTGGCTGAGAGGGAGAAACGTTTAGAGCATTTAAACTTCTTCATCTGCTTTTCGCTCTCAATATAGCGACTTTCAAACAGGAGCACATCTTCCTCTGCGCACTCAGTTGGTCTGCAGGACAGGAAATCCTTAAAAGAAGAGACCACACATTTCCCTGTGAAAAACAGAAAGAAAGACTTAAAACCTGGTGAACTGAATGGGGTCAAAGGGGTCTCTGTATTCTCAGATACAAGTCGGGGAAGTGAAGAGGTGACCAGAAGAATCTACAATCAACTGGCTACAGGATTTGCTCTAATTTGTTTGACTTGGGATGCTTTTTGTTCTGTTCTCAGTCCAAGCAATCTCGTGCTCCTTCAATTATGTGTTGATGGTTCTGAGGTGGACCGCCTAATTCTGTAATTATTGAACCTACAGACTTCTATGAATAGATCTTACTTTTGTTGGCAGTGTCTTTGAGATCATTATGATGCTAAAAGACTCAAAGAGACATAAAAATGTCAGAACAATAGTAGAAAAAATACATCGATAAGTGCCTGCAGCTTTTAACTTGCCCAGTTTAACACAAGCTTGAACAACAACTCTTGAAATGCAGTATGGGGAGCTATGGCTTGCAATGGTAGGCACAACAGCAAGTTGATACAAAACTATGATTTCATGTCTATCAAAATTTTCCAGATCTTTTCTTGTGGCAATTAGTAAGTAGTAGGTAGTAGCTAGTGGTGGCTACAATTTAGATACCACCCATTTGTGAAATTTCACCATTTTTCAGGAACAAAGTTAGAAAGGTTAGTTAGGATGGATGGAAGGAAGTTTGAATGGATGTAAGGAAGGCAGGCTCCATACCTGAGATACAGGTCATAGAACAGGTCTCCTCCAGACTACTGAGGAATACTTCACGTTTGTAGAACATCTTTGTTGGTTCATGTTCAGTCTCTTCAGGGTGGATGAAGATGGGTCCGAAGAAGAACCTTGCTTCGTCCTGCACCCACATCTTTTCAATCCTGTCCATATCAACCACAACAACTCAGTCTATCACTGTAACCTTAGATAACTGACAAAACTGTCATGCTTTCCTGTCAATGTATAACATTCATAAAGAACAAATTTTGCCCACCTTACAACTCGTGGACGCACCAGCCCATGTGAGCGTATGTAGACACAGTCGCCCAATTTAAGCCACATGTCATTGTAGCGGAGCTGTTCAAAGTACTGGCATCCTGGCTCCCCATTGGCTACCTCAACTAGAACATCCTCTCGCTCCTGTGGACAGTACGTTTGAGAGATTGTTTTGCGTTAGGTGAATTTGAGGCAGACGAGAACTGTCCAAAACTAATCAATTACTTTTTTCTTACTTTCTCAATGAAACTATCACTGTCTCCATTAGGAAGGTCATACTTTTCTTGATCACGTTTTGCAGCACTGACAAACATAGAGGCGACTCTGACTACGGGTAACAGAACTTCACGATGGACCAGTTTCATGGAGCTTGGTGGCATGGACCATATCTTGATCTTCTTGAAGGTTTTGGTTCTAGCCATGTAGCGAGATTCACAGACATAGACGTCTTCGGGTCTGAAGCCTTCTGGTTGCAATTTAAAATAGTCCTAAAACAAAATTTTTTGATTCTAGTGACTTAACATACTTAAAAATTTTGTGAGTGACATCTTTTAGCACTCAACTTAATGAGAAATAAGATCTAGCTAAAACATACCAAGACAAAATTGGCTTATGATTCTCACCTTTACAAACAAGACAGCACATTTCCCCAAGATTTTACTTAAAGGTACACGGTTAGAGTAGTCGCTCTTGAACACCTCCTTCTCCAGGAACTTGCGCGTGGCCAGATGGAACGTTTCCCCTGGACGATAAAACCAGCTGCCATACATCCACTGTTCGCCTGATTGAATTTAAAATAAAATTTAGTTATGAGTAGACAGCATATGGCAGCAAACATCAAAAAAGTAATTAAGAAATGGAAAGCAATAGCATCGAAATGTGAGAATGTGCGCACCAGCTTCGTCCTTCCACAGTTTCTCAATGCAGACAATGTGAGGTTGCAAATTGGCTTCTTCGGGCTGCACATATACACAGTCTCCTACACTGTACGTGTTGTTCTCAAAGCTGCAGTCCTGACTGTATGAGCTTTGAGAACCCGATGACCACTGGCTTCCTGCATGACCCTCTAGCTTGTCCTCTTCTGGAAGAGCTATTAACCATACAAGAAAAGTACACATTAGATCACATCTATATTACAGGGGTAATTTTATCAGCAAGGCATTCTAGGGTGTTTCACGTATGTCTTTGTGTTCTAAAAATAATAGAATAACAAGCAAAGATGAACATCTAACACCGAAACATCAAAAGCAAACCTTTACTGTCCTCCTCTCGTTTCAGCCGGTCTTCCTCAAGTTCTTGGGGCAGTTTCTCTCGCTTCTCTTGGTCTATGTCCGCATGCAGATGTTTGGAAGTGTAGCTCAATGCTGGTGTCAGCAAGATTTCACCATTCTTGCACAGCTCGTCGCGGATCTTTATGAAGAACTGCTGCAGCTCCACCGAATCCTCAAAGATCTCTGAATCAGTTCTGAAAACACAGCATAGGATTAATGCTAAGATTCTTTCTGGCTTTACTTAAATTCAACATGAAACGGCCTTCACTACCCATTTAACATCTGTAATGTGACATATGTCCAAGTGAAACAGGTTGCTCGAAGAGAAAAAAAGAAAATATAGGCCAGGACTTGATTTTATCCATCAGGAATTTGCTGAATCGTAAAAAAAAAACAAAAAAAAAACAGGCCTTCCATATCAGAATTAAGCCAGACTTGAATGCCAGTTTGCTTAAACAGTGCCTAAACAGCTATTTGGCTACTGGTTAATATTATCCAATAGTCCATGCTACCTAGATGGCATCAGTAAGAAAGTCGTTTGAGACGTGGAGAAAGTTGATCAAGACATTTTTTTCTCCAGAATAAAGTGCACTGATGAATCGTCTACAATATGACCACAAACATGTATTAAGAAAAAGTAAAGAGGGTTTATTGTGATATATCATTGGGGGTAACTCAGGTCAGACTCAAACCTGGGTGCCAATGACCCAACAGCTATTATACATCCTGAGTTTGTGCACAGCCCTCTGAGCCACAGCTCTGACAATTTCATGTTAACCTTACTGACTTCACTGCTTACCTGTTGAGGCGTCTAGCTTTCTCCAACACCTCAAACACATGCTCCTGGAACACATCCAGTCTACTATAGCGCCCACGCTCCACATTATTGCGAATAATCTCTAAACTGAGTGGTGGGTCTTCTGGGTTAGCTGGGTCCACAGCTGGCACCTCTGCCAAAGAATCGCTGTAGCATCGCCCCTCGTCATCCTGGTGCCCCATCATTGAAACAAAGAGATTACGGATGAGCTCACGCACAAGATGGGCAACTGACACACCAGCCAAACCACCTTCATCTCCTTCCTCTTCATCCTCAATTCGACGACGGGCTTCCAGAAAAGCACGATGGAGAAGCAGTGCGTCACGATATATTAGAGATTCGGGCTCGTTATAGGTGCAGGCGTTGTTGAACATAAGGATGAAATCTTCCGCCAGCGAGTCGACATCTTGGTAGCGACCCTGAACCATGTAACTGCGTATTCGCTCCATGTCGATGGGTCGCTTAATGGCGGCATAATAGTCAGGCAGCTCAGCACGTGATGGCAAACGCATAAAAACTGCACTGAGACGTCGGCCGCGGTTGTCTGTAAAGTTGCGCACTGCTTCGTAGAGATCAGAAAGCTTCTGTTGAAGTGGTGTAGTCTGGGGCCGTGCCTTTTTAGGGGAGGTTGCAACTCCGCTACGTCCTAGGTGGAGAGGAAAAATTAGTCGGATCTAAAGTGTAAAGCTCTGAAAGTGTCAGTATATCAATAAGCCAAAGAACATACGAAGCTTGAGTTTAGGAGAGCCCATGTCATCTTCCTCTGGGGCAGGGCCAAGCTCCTTCTGCTTTTCCTTAACTATCTTTTCTAAGATGTTTGCATCATTGTAAACCTGCAGGAAAAAATGAAATGGCAAACATAAATTTCAAATTAGGACCACAACAAAGACCAGCTTAACAACAGATTACCCTCATGTTGTTCCAAACCCAACTGACTTTCTGTTGTGGAACATAAAAGGATAAGTTTAGCAGAATCTTTAGCAGAGTTGCTGTTGTTCATACAATGAAAGGGTCAGATTCAGTTGAGCTTGAAAAATGATGGAGAAAGCTTTATAAAATTAGTCCATACAGCTTGTGTCCCATCATATGCTTCAAGAAGAGTTATATAATAAAGAACACAAGTCAACACAGGACAAAGTCTGTCCCAATTCCCTTTCATATGAAAAAGAGCAGCTCAGAGATTCTGCTAAAGTTCTCCTTTTGTGTTCCACTGAAGAATGAAAGTCAAATGAATTTGCAACAACCTGGAGTATGAGAAAATACAGACTTTTCAGAAATTTATTTTTGGATGAACCCTCAGTTTTCAAAGTCTCACTCTTATCATAGATTTACTTGACTCCACTAAAGTTTCCTTTCTGCATTGTTAAAATCCTGTCAGGATGCTTACCTGAGAGCCCTCCTCATTATAGTGGCGGGCATTGCGAAACATAAGCTTCATGTCATCCATAAGTGCATCCTCATTGTTGTAACGCTCAGTGCGGATATTATTCTCAATGGTACGCAGGTCCATGGGATCTTGGATGACCTGGTAATAGTCTGGATAGTCTTTTTTAGAGGGTTTGACCATAAACAGGTCACAAAGGCGTCGTCCAGTGCCTGCCTCTCGTGCCTCGGTCACTGCAGCATACAGCATCTTCATTCGGTTCTTCTTTGTGTTCTTCTTATGGCTTTAAGGACCACATGATGAGAGTAAACAGGGAAGAATGTTTAAAGGAATTTTCAGTACTGATCGCTAACTAATATTCATAAACATCTAAATAATGTTTTGTTGTCAAAATTACCTTTTCCTTTTGCCACTTCCAACGTCAGAGGCAGTGGCCGAGGTGTCTCCTTCATCGTCATCTCGAAGCTCTCTTTTCTTTAGCTAGAATACAAAATAAACAAAACTAAATAACACTCTCTCATTTCATAAAAAAAAAAAAAGGTGCCTACTACATTCATGCAGTCTAATTCAACACAGAATACTACATCTTTCACAAACACTTTAAAAGTTGCTGTAAGTAATTTTTTTTTTATGGAATAGTTTGCTGAAAGATATCACTGAAATAAGTGTCCTAAGCTATCTCATCGGTCTCTGTGACAGCACTAGACTGTGTAAACAGCAAACAAAAATGTGACCGTGGCCCGCGGATCTTCTCGACATGCGGACAGTCGTGTAGGCAGAAGACAGCTCACTAGGTTTTGGAACAAAGTCTTAGTTATCAAAACAGACAGACCTGCAATATCTGCTGTAGCCTTTGAGCACGTTTGTATATGGTGGAGTTGGCCATGTTGTAGCGTTTAGCATTCTCAAACATGAGCGTGAGGTCAGCCTCAATTGGATCGACTCCATCATACTCCCCACTTTTCATTTTATCCCTGTAAGGCATTACATATGGAGAAAGTGTGTAAGAATCTACAGTTTTCATTCATCAAGAATTGAATCAAATCTAAAAACACCTAGAAGGGTCCAAAAGCCTGAGACCAATCTAAAAATCTGGGAATTTAAACTGGAAAATGAAAAGTTTTGGGATTTAAAAAAAAACATCAAATCATTTTAATGAAGAAACATTTAACATGCTGCACTATTTCTATGTAACTGATTAAAATAATTGAATTTGCTTGTTTCCATAGTACATACGATATAATTTTTGGATTACATGGCCTTGAACTTGTTTATTGCATGAACTTGTGGAGTCCATGCCAGCTTGAGTGCATGCTATCCTTGAAGTAAAAGAAATTATAAAATTGTATTCTGAAATGTAAATGTGTGAATTCAACTGTTACGCAATTTTTTTTTTAAAAATTAGAACAAATTCAAAATAGAAGCATTTTCATTAGTGTCTCATACTTTGGACCGCAATTTATCTACTGTATATGATGTGGGGTATACACACTTGATCTGTTGTAGGGAGATGGGGTTTTTGATCTGCTGAAAGTAGTCTGGGTATTCCCTGCGTGAGGGCAGTTGAAGGAATGGTTCAGCAAGTAGCTGCCCCTGAACACTTCGTGCTCCGCGCACTGCATGGTAAAGCTGGAAGATTGGGTCACTAGAACTGAGACCACAATCAGCCTCCATATCTCCAGTTTCATACCTCACAGAGCCTGAGAAAGGGTACAGGAACAGACAAAGGTTCAAAGAAGAAAGAAACAGAAGAAAGAAGAATCCTTCATAATATTCAGTTCTAGGTTTTTAATGGATACGAAGACTTGGTAGACCCTAGAAAGTATTCTGAGTGTTTTAATATGTAAGATAAAGCAAATGCTACTCTGTTATTTGAGAAAGGTCATACAAGGTTTAAAGCAAAACCCAATCAACACAATTTTGCCTTTATCGGCATTTGTATGTAAGTCTTAAAATGTGTTTTACACGGGTGTGCTGAGTGACTCCAGCCAGGTCTCCTAAGCAACCAAAATGGCCCGGTTGCTAGGGAGGGTAGAGTCACATGGGGTAACCTCCTCGTGGTCACAATTAGTGGTTCTCGCACTTAATGGGGCGCGTGGATCGCGGAGAGCAGCATGAGCCTCCACATACGGAGTCTCTGCGGTGTCATGCACAATGAGCCATGTGATAAGATGCGCGGATTGACGGTCTCAGAAGGGGAGGCAACTGAGACTTGTTCTCCACCACCCGGATTGAGGCGAGTACCTGCGCTGCCACGAGGACCTTCTAAGTAGTGGGAATTGGGCATTCCAAATTGGGAGAAAAGGGGATACATTTTTTTTTTTTTTTTTTTAATGTGTTCTACATTGATATATTTATAAGCATTCTGTGATACATGTAAACTCTTTGACAATGGATGTCAAAAGGGGGACTGTGGATATACACCTAAAATCAGGGAGTCTTCTTCACTTTCAGAACCTGCCTGAAGTGTCATGGTGATGGCAGACAGACGGTCACCCTGAGCAGACCTCCGGTTTCTGACACACACACACACAAGCAAATAAATGTGTTACAAATATTTTCAAAGATGCCTCATCAATACAACCAAATAAAGAAAAAAGGAAGTACCTGATGCGTAGGCTGGATTTAGTGGGTTCAGCCTGCTCAATCTCAATCTTTCTCTGGGCAAAGACCTTCTTAATTGTCTGCGCATCCTTTAGAACAAAAAATGAGCATAAATTACCATGAACATCTTCAACAGAAAGCTACAGTATGTGTCCTTATGATGACTTAAAATAACGATGGACATAAAATTGCAAGAATATAAAGTTTAGCAACCTTGAAAACCTGTGATCCTGGCTCGTTGTAGGTTTTGGCATTTTTTGCTAAAAGATCAATGTCCTTAGCCATGGCACTGATAGATTTGTAATGACCAGCCTACAATAGAACACAAATGTTAGTATTATTCATATTAGTATATTCAACTTCAGTTGTAAAGATTCTATTAATACAATAACTGCAATAACACAAATAACTGTTTTATTACATGTAAATATGGCAGATGTATACAAAACTGAACATTGCAAATTGCTGTAGTCCACTACTATGTCATCAAAGTCCCACACACCTGTATCCTCTGAGAAACGGTACGTAGATCTATTGGTTCTTTTATTACAGCATAGTAGTCTGGGTAATGCTGTGAAGAGAAGGAGTGGGCAAAGAAGAAACTAATCAGTGAAATTTTTGATGAAAGCAATAAACAGGTCTGAAATCATTATCTACACTAGAGTGGGTGCACAGTAAAGGTAGACCGATATATCGGTTTTACGATTAATCGTGCCTATAGTCGCTTTTTGGAACTATCAGTTATTGACAAAAATCTATGCTGGGGGGCTTGGGTAGCTCAGTGAGCAAAGACGCTGACTACCACCCCTGGAGTCGCGAGTTCGAATCCAGGGCGTGCCGAGTGACCCCAGCCAGGTCTCCTAAGCAAAAAAATTGGCCCAGTTGCTAGGGAGGGTAGAGTCACATGGGGTAACCTCCTCGTGGTCGCTATAATGTGGTTCTCGCTCTCAATGGGGCACGTGGTGAGTTGTGTGTCGATGCTGCGGAGATATAGCGCGTGTGGAGTCTTCACGCTATTCTCCGCAGTGGTAACGCGCTCAACAAGCCACATGTTAAGATGCTCGGATTGACGGTCTCAGACAACTGAGATTCATCCTCCCGGATTGAGTCACTACGCCACCACGAGGACTTAGAGCACATTGGGAATAGGGCATTCCAAATTGGAGAGAAAAGGGGAGGGAAAAAAAAAAAATCTATGCTGATAGTTTTTTTATTCCTCTGATAAATATGTTTTTTTTAATTGAAGCAAAATGCGATTATATGGAAACGTCCCTCGTCAGCACATACATTGTGACTCCAACTTCATATATTATATATAGTGTATAATAATAATATATAGATTAAAAAAAGCTTACTTTGGTGTATATTAAAAATAGAGCATTGCAACGGAGCAAAGTCTTCATCATTTCAAAATAAGAGTCCCCGAATGTGTTTCAGGCTTGTTTAGTGTTAAAAGTCCCACGTTCTTTTTTACTGATTATTACTGGAATTTTGGTTGAAAAATAAACACATTCTATGAATCAATTTTTAAAACTATCGGCAGATTAATCGGTTATCTGCCTTTTCCAACACCTTAATTATTGTTATCTGCAAAATCCACTATCAGTCGACCTCTAGTGCACAGCGCTGTAGATTTGGTCCTACCAGTTTGGAAGGAAGTTTCTGGAAGAGCTCACTAACAAGCCTCCCTGATGTATCAGTGCATGACACAATGGCCTCCAAGAGCTGCTCCAGTATGGCTTTCAAATAACTTGGCGTTGTCTGATCAGCAAAGACATTTATAAATGAAAATATCGGTCTGGATCAACATTAAAAAACATACACATGCTTACACAAAATGTCCAAATGAAATCTGTTAGATTTCTTTACCTCCTCCTCCATGGAAGCACTAGGGTTCTCAATGTCTTCACCCTCCTCATCATCATCAGCCTCCTCTCCTTCCCCTCCCTGGAGCAGTTCATTCTTTGTGGACAGAAAGACATGCAAAAGCCTAGAGGCAGCCTTATACTCTGCACTGTCCGTCTGTTGAAAGAGACCAACAGGTAATCTAATAGTTTATGAGTTTGCGAATTTGAAATATGTAATTGTAAACACAAACTCACCTGATAGTACATTTTGGCGTTGTTAATAAGCAGCTGAAAGTCTGCTGTGAACTGCTCTACATCCTGGTATTCCTCTGCCCTGAGTTTCTGTTGTATCTTCATCATATCTATGGGCTGGCTCACCACCTCATAATAGTCTGGCTGGTTCCTAGACAAGAAAGAATGGGTGAGGTGTGGGCTGGTGCATGTTGCATACATCATTCTAAGGTTGGATTACTTTATTTCATGACATTTAAAACACTGTACATTCACCATTAAAAAAAGAAATATATACACATTCAAAGACAAATAATATACTTATACCTCCTCTTTGGTGCACGAACAAACAGCTCGCAGATCTGTCTGCCCTGGTCATCCTTGTAATCTCTGACAGTGTTGTACAATTCATGGCACACAGCAATCTACAGATGAAACACTTAAATTAACTAACTGAGAAGATCAGCCCAGTTATCCCAAATAAATGTATTTTGCTCAGTAACTAGACTGTTAATCATTGGGTAACAAATCAAGTAGTTTGAAAATACTAAAGTACATGTAGGCCTACTTGATCAAAAGAAGGGGCAGTGGAAGCTCTCCTCCTCTTCCATCCACTGCCTGGGGTGGATGAGGTGGCATCATCAAAGTCTCCTCCACTGGCACTGCTGGAGGGAGAAGTGGCCCGTCTTCTTTTGGAGCCCATTGAAACGGTACCTGTTGATGGTCCAAACACAAACATGCTACATTTGAGACAAGACTAGCAATGTTTATGGTGTCAGACTCTCAGCTAAGATGGACTGTACCTAATGAAGACTGGAATTAATTTCTAAATAACCCTTGTGCGACCTTCAGGACATTTTTGTCTTTTCGATCATTTGGCTGTGTTAATGCCAATGGCATACATTTTGCCGAAGGTGTGTATTTTTGGGGGAATGTTGATATTTCAACCTCAGTTCCTATAATACATCTATAATACACTCTGTACAATAATAGTTACACTCAGTACCTTCAGGACAAAAATGTCCCCATTGAAACCCATTTAAACGGCAATATTTGATCCCAGTGCCATTAAAGCATAAAATCATGAATTCTATGATATTATGCTTTCATTCAGGAGCCCTAGCTTCAAAATGTAAATTTGTAATATTTTCCATCAGATGGCGCCATTTTTCTCATGTTTAGCCTATGGAGCAAATACATGCTTTTTTCCTATTTTCTGTTTGCTGTATTATAGAGCACTGCAGGCCAGCTGAATAAATGATGCAGCTAAAATTGTGTGGGTGTGTTGGTATGGATGTCAGAGTGTGTTTTGAGTGTGTGTATTGAGAAATTTGTGTGTGTGAAAAACAACAATGGCATTATGTAAACAAACTGGAATTTAAAGGGTTAAAATCCTGAAAATGAATGAATATTTGGTAGTCTGTGAAATTGGAAAATATTATTAATATATAATATTTTTATGGCAGTTTTTTGACGCAGACATTTTTGTCTTCTAAGGTCCTGAGTGTGTGCTTTTTTGAAAATGAATCAATATTTGGTGGTTATGATCAGGACTGATTAACTAATTGAACGTGGAAAATAATATTAATATATAATATTATGACATTTTTGTCCTCTAAGGACCTCTGATTAACTTTTTATTATTATTATTATTATTGACCCACAAGGGTTAAACCAAAAGGATTTTTGAAGAGTTTAACATCTCCACAACCGAGGAGATTTTCTTGGTACAGAGTTGTATCTGCAGCAGCTAAATAGATGTCGCTTATACTCAACATATGAGTACAAACCACAAGTGGCCTGTTTATGGAACACAAAGAAAAGTTTGGACATAATACTGTTCTTTTAAAACGGGGGAGGGTGTAAACCAATTGCTGCTTTCCAGTAAACACAGCATACCTTTGTTATGTTCTGTACTGAATGCTCTGCTGCTACCATGTTACTATATTTCAATGTATGGATAGCACATTTAGCTGTGCTGCTAATCTTCCGGTAAACAATCCCCCAGCCAATCCACGCGCCGTGTTTTAGTCAAACAAAAGAGCGGTCTCGCTAGTGTACTCTTCACTCCCTCACTTCTCTGGGAAGTACACTTCGGTTGCCTATATTAATCTCGTAGAAATGACAAACATATTCGGGACCAAAACGTTCTATAATTACACTCACTTACCCGTATTACAAAATCGCAAATTTGTTGGAGTGATGAAGAATTATCCCTCAGCAACAACAGAGCGGCAACTGCTAGCCAGCAAGCAGCGTTGATGGCCAACAAACAAAACCCCTCCTCCGCAGTCATACCAAACCGGAAGTGTATTTATTGAAGCCCCTCCTCGCCAAAGATTTTTAGCAAGTCAGTCCACTCGGTGGCCATGTTTTGAACGCTACCGGGCAGGCTGGGCAGCTATTTTTATATGTAAACCAGCGGCATACAAGCGCAGCTCCAATCAATTTGAATGGGTAAAGACCGAAATCTCCAAAACGGTTGGTCGAGATTACGATCAAAGAACATATTTCAGCAGTAAAACATGACAACACTGGAATCATAGAATGTGCTTCTTTAGCTCAGATCAGGCAAAAATCAAAACAAAACAAAAAACACAAATTTACCGGTTTGTATATCTAATGCGCATGCTCGACCTGTAGTTGATTAACAGGCGATGTCTGTGTCTAAAAAGTGATTGGCTCTTTTACCTGTAAGGCGGTAATTTCTTTCTACATCCGTTGACCGCTAGGCGTTCCAATTTCTCCCATTTCTTTTTAATAGAAGTGGCCCGTCTCTGTTAAATATTCTCTGTCCTCGCTTCTCAAAAGTAGAATGTTTTCTGTCTTCTTTACTTATGTCTAAACAGGTAAATAGTAATTTCATTATTTAAAATTCATACTTTAAAAATCGATTAAAGCCAACTGTAATTGTATTTATTTTTTTACAGTTAAAATCGACATGTTTACATTTGCAATCTGCCTCAGTGACCCAGAGTAGCAGAATTTTGAAGAAATTAAATCTTACCAATTTTTTATAAAAACTGGAAAAAATACACATAACAGTTACTGAACTGAACTGTATCTCAACAATGAATAAATTGCATATTAAATGTCACAGCTTGCTAAAGTGACACAAAATTCACCTCAAAACAAAATATGATTAAAAATCTTTTTCTCTCTCTCTTTTTTCTTTCTTTCTTCTTCTTCTTTTTTATCAATGGCTTCCTAAAAACACTTTCAAGGAGGGCAAAAAGAAAAAAACATAATCAATGTCAATTCTTGGATCTCTTAAATTTCTTATGTTGTCACTCCCTGGATGAAATATATAGGCTACATAATACTGCGGTAAATTTTCGCAATAAATAAACAATTTAAATGTAATAGAAAATATAATCAACTAAATATATACATTTGCAAATACAATAAAAAAATAATAATAAAAAGGTGATAAAAGCATATAACACAAACGTATGCGTATGAAATCAAACGTATGCTATGTATGCAAGATTTCTAATTGATTTTAAAGTCCTGTCATTTGGACATTGTGACTCACTATGCGTTTTCAGACTCATTTTTTTATAAAACTTATAGCCTGTATAATATCTAGGGGTTTGATACGGAACGATACGTATGGTATTAGGATTGTATAATTATGCTGTGAGTTTAGGGTCACATTTAATTTAGTCAAGTGAAAGACGCCTCCTCCAGTCGCCATGCTTGACGTCAGGGTAGATCCAGCAACTATTGCATCGAAAGAGAATTGCGGATAGATAAAACGGAGGAGAGGAGCATCTGTCTATAGGAGCAGACGAACAGGTATTCCGTTTATTATTATTATTATTTATTTATTTATTTATTTAATTTTTTTCTCGAGTGAGCAGATAAAGCTTATGAATTCACTGATTCAAATTTAGAAACAGCAAAATTTCTTCTGCAATACCACTGCAAGCTGATTTAGGATATAGCCTACAATACATTGTACATTGCATAGCCTATCAGGGGTATCACACAACCGACCGGGTCATATTACTATTCGCATATTACTATACGCAAATCAATTTGCAAATCACTTTGTATTCAATGTAGGTTCCATTATAACATGCACGCTATCTTTTGCACGAGCGCTCATTGTTAAGGAAAAGTCATCAATTTGGGTTAAGCGCATTGACCAATCCTTTGCTGACCTCGCCAGTATTTTCAGCGAATTGTTCTGCAGTATTTGCATCAGCATCGTCGACTTGAAACAGACATTTGTTGGATCTATTTTTCCCTGTCAGTTCATGTTAATGCTTCGTTGTTCATAACAAGCATTAAGAATATTAGTGCATGCATGTGGCAACGGACACTTGCATGCGCATCAATGCCTAGTGTCTGAATACACGCATACACACATGCGCGAACCATATGTATCCTTTGGCATACAGTGTAGTGCTTGTTCAAGAAGCGGACCACAGTCAAACAGTGGTAGGTAATGTGCATGTTTACAATTGCTCTTGCAGGGACATGGAAAAGCTGTTTCCCTTGATGACCATGGTTGATTTCCTTGCTCTGTTGCATGTTTATGCTATCATAAACAAGTACTGCGGCTGTATGGTACAGTTAAGATATCATGATCCTCATTTGATATATACAACAGTACTGAATCATATTTATATATCTTGGTATATACATTGTAATCCAATGTATCTCAAAGAAAACAATGGAATGATATATCTCCAAAAACATGGTACATGTCAAACAATACCACTGTAATATGTTCTTTCTTTTTTCTTTTTCTTTTTTTTTTTTTTTTTTTTTTTTTGGCACTTTTTTGTTAAGGTTAAGGTTGTAAGATTTTATTCAAATTCCATTTTATTTCATAACAGTCTGAGGTGTTTACAGCTCAAAAGTTCACCTCAGTTACAAAAACGGCAAAGAAAACAGTTCAAAGGATTGCAGGATCTCCTTAGATTCTTCTTCTTTGTCTTACTTATGTTTGTTTATGGGGACCTGATTAGATTTAACCAAAAATCTTTGTACAGTAATAGTTCTGTGCCCCTGAAGAATTACAGTATAATATAATTCATCTTAGCTTGATGGAAAATCTCAATAAGTGTGTGTTAGTGTGTCAGCTTAGAAAGGCATTAATGGTGATGTAAATCTTGCACATTAATCAATGTACTGTTGAGTCATTAGCTAGATGTAAAGGAAGCTCTTGAGAAGTTGCAGAAATAAGGTGGAGGTAGAAAGTCTTTTCAATGATGACAATAGTTGTTCTGATTGGATTTCCTTTCTGTTAGTCCTATTATTTAACAAGGATAATAACATTCTAAAAAAATCTTTAAACCAATAAATAGCCAAATTGACAAGTAGTGCATGCTTAAACAGTCACTGTAAAATGCTTGGGCTACATATAATGACTAATCCTGCAACCACAAACTATTGGTTTGGTCCATATTACCCTGCATTGAGAAAGTAAGAAGGTATTCACACATGCAGACATCACTAGTCATGTGATGTGATAATGTACACCTGTAACAATGCTACACTGTTTTTACGAGCAAGTTTTAATAACCATTTAACAGAAAACACACAGGTCGGAGCCATGACCTAGCGGTTTTGTGTGCTCTGACAAATTGAGATGTGTTCCTCATTCGGACTTGCGACACATTCCCATTCCGTTTCTCTCTCTTCTCCCCATTACTTCTTATCCTCTTTCTAATGTACTAAAATGTCTCAAAGGCCAGTAATAATAATAATAACTAATTAGATATAGCTTTTGTGCTGTGTTCATTAGTTATTTTAGTGTCTTTGTTATGAAAGTAAGAGTCATCTCATCAACCAATAATATATAACTCTAAAGCCACACTTGCCACCTTCTCAGTGTTGTGCTAATTGTCAGTCGACCAATTTATTTCCATGATGATACACTTCCCATAAGCTAAATTTCTCTGATTAATTTGGCTCCTCTTCTGTCTTTTTTTAGTTCCTCATTGGTTCAAACCACCTAGCCTACACAATGCCTTTAGGAGAGGATGAAAATGGATGGAAAAAGAAGACAGTGGATATCAAGGAAAATTATGATTTCAAGGAGGTCTTGGGGACGTGAGTGTTTTTGATAAATTAATTGCTCAATTTACCATGAAAATGCTCAAAGCCTTATTTGATTAATCTCAGCAATGGCTTTTTAAAGCGAGTCTGAATGATTACATACCTGCACTATTAATTAAAATAAAAAGAGGTAGGGATGCACCGGTGTAACAGCTGCCGATATTTATCAGCCAATATCTGACCAAATTAAAACCATCTGTATATTGGTTATTAGCATGAAAACATTCATATGGAAAAACAATGATTTATTTCTAATGAATTAGTAACACACTTTACAGAACATTTTGAATTCAAATGCACAATCCAGAAATAATAATAGCCACAATATGTAGAAGGATTGTCACTCCTAAGAACATGTAATATTTAATTGTAATTTTTTTCTCGTCCTTAAGTTAATGCGGAAAAACCTCCATTAACGGACGTGACAGTTGTGAAAGCGGCACTTATCTAAAAGCTACATGATGAAGGAAACCATCTAAAACACTTTGAAACCAGCAGAATTTGATTGATTCTTTGATTGAATTAAGATTGAAATCGCAATATGGTCTTGCATGTTTACTAAACCTTAAAAGGAGGCATTTAAAATATAGTCTACATTTAGTGCTCCAGTCAGCGGTGTGTGAGCAAGCGGCACCCTCTAGCGGTCTTGATCGCATTGTCCATTATACCACTATAATACAGAATTTAAAAGGGGTTTTTGTTCCTTTTGCTAAAATGTTTTATTTTTCAATGATATGGCTGACATTTCCGTGGAATTGCCCACATATGCATAATATGAATTTATAATGTTATATTATACACAGTACAAATATGTAAAATGTGAGTTCTGTTGTTTTGAACTGCACAAACAGAAGTGCAAAAATGTTTTAGAAGTACAAAATCATCATGTTATCATATTTAGTTATTTTTGTATCTTTTTATCTTCTATTTATCTTTCATTGTGGCTCTCTTTAAAATGTTGGCCTGTTCAACAGATCCAATCCATGTTTAATGGAAATGATTTATTGTTAGAACAGTAAAAAAAAAAAAAGCTTTGTACCTCTTTGAAAATATTTATAGCATAATTCCTACAAAATTTTGGTATTGTTATTGGTATCCGCCAATAATTGTTCATTAAAATCGTTATCGGCCAAACAATTTTATATCTGTGCATCCCTAAAAAGAAGTTTACAATTGTCTTTAAAGGAAAATGGCTTCTTTACAGTGTTTTTTTTTTACCGTATGGAAATCATTCCACCAACAGATTGTGGAGACACACCTGCAGCTATGGCATCAACAAGTAGTCCATCTATTTCTGTAGCTCTGACTATAGTTGTTCTCAAAAGCCTTTATTTATTTTAGACGGTTCAGACAACAGGAACAGAACTCATATGTGAGTGGAAGCAGTTTTCTCTTTTTCTCACTTTGCCGGCTGTGATTAATGACTCCTCAGTGCAGCACGCAGCAGGGCTTTGATTTCATTTAAATTTACATTCACAATTTACTTTTTCCTATTATTTCCTACTATTATTTTTCCAATTAAATCAACTTACAACTGCAACTATTGCATTTGTGAGAAGGTGGCTAAGTTCTGGATTTCTATGTTCAATAAGAAAAGGTCATTCTTTTCTACACAAACACACCTCCTTTTTGTAACTTAAGCTTATTATTGTGCTGTTTGCACTTAAGTCACTTGCCTTGCGCAATTAATGGTGTGCTATTACCGGATAAGACAATTGTGTACATTTTCAGTAATTCATCAAATGATGATCAAATTATCAAGAACACAACATTATAACCAGGCATATATCTGCACATGCTATGCTGCACCTCGGAAACCTACTGTAGTCCTGAAGAACTGACCTTCAAGATGTGGAATTGCGGCATGCACATTTCAAACATTTTTGTGCCGTTACTTAATTGACATAATTCCGTTAGTGTACAATATCAAGTTCCTTCATGTTTGTTTTGATGTTGTGTAGTAAGAGACCTGTCATTGCGCAGACATTACTCATCTGATGCCAGCATTTAGAGGCATAGAAGAGGACAAGAGAGTGTACATATACCCCAAGTGCACTAGCCCTTTTTTATCGCAGACATATTTATACTGCAGAGTGTGTGGGTAGAGTGTGCACATTTACTGTTGCATTCAGTGCATCTTGGGCGACGTGTGAGAGAGAAGCAGAGGGAGAGCGCCAGACAGAAGACATAAACAGATGGACGGACTCGTCTGTCATGACGGATTTTAGTGGCACTCACGCAAGATCTCTCGTGAAACACGTGAGAAGCAGGATGGCAAGTTATTGGGTGGGAAGCGCACAACCAACCTCCAAGGCACCGCTCGGGGGGAAAGTCGTTAGTGTAAAGCTGCTATAAAAACTGCACGCACAGACACATACACAAACATACAATATTCATCAGAGGGTTGTGATGAGTGCTTCTCCCCTCCTGCGGCCAGAATGACTGCTCTTTCAGATGGCATAACATAATCATTTGGGCACGCTTACTTCAGCTTGAGTTCACATGGCCAGCCTCATGTTCAAGCCCTTTCTTTGGAACCCTACATTGTTATATGCTACATAATATCCAGAGATACATTATTTACACCACAAGGAGTATCACTCAGCAATTGTTAAAGTCACAGTGAAGTGCCTTGATGAGCACAGTTTTTTTTTTTTTTTTTTTTGACATATTTCCTACTTAAAGGAAGTGGGACATGTCGAAGCATGATCGTGATACGATTAAAGATCGTTAATTTATCCTTGATACTCATTAGACATTTTGCCTATGGTGGGTAAGGGACCATCTGAAAAGTCCTTACATTGTGTTAAAACGTGCTAAAACTGTGGAGGGTGTGGTAAGGGACCATCTGAAAACTTCAGCCAGCAGCACCAAAGCTACAAATATTGGACTATAGATATTAGGCCACGGTTATAAGGATATAAACATATCTAGATTACACATAATACACTAAATGTCCTACTTAAAGGAAGTGGGACATGTCGAAGCATGATCGTGATACGATTAAAGATCGTTAATTTAACCTTGATACTCATTAGACATTTTGCCTATGGTGGGTAAGGGACCATCTGAAAAGTCCTCACATTGTGTTAAAACGTGCTAAAACTGTGGAGGGTGTGGTAAGGGACAGTCTGAAAACTTCAGCCAGCAGCACCAAAGCTACAAATATTGGGCTATAGATATTAGGCCACTGTTATAAGGATATAAACATATCTAGATTACACATAATACACTAAATTTAAGAAATTACTTTTGCTGTACATCTCAAGTTAACTCAGAAAAATGACTGTATTAAAAAATGAATAAACTCCAGCCACTTTCCCGCATCTGACTCGCGTTCCATTCAGAAATGATCACCCCTGGAAACATTCAGGTGTTAAAGGCATCAGACACTACTGCAAATTCGCCATTATTCCTTCGTCTTCGAAATGTACAAATTCAAGCCAGCAGATCTACAATCAAGGGAGTTTGGGGTAGGGAACAGAGTTTTAGGAGGGAAACAGCTGAAAATACATCTCATCACCATCTCTGTGTTTGCTGCATTGAAGCCAGGTTTGTCTACATGACAGGCTGTTTAAGGGGCGGGTTAAAACTGACTAAAAACTTTTGACAGTTGACTTAACTGCCACGTGGTCTAGCATATGTCAGCAGAATAGAGAAGTCATATCAGAGGTAGTGCAAGTTATAACATTTTGATTAAAAGTGTCATGTAATGAATTTTTATTATTATTATTATTTTCCCTGAGGTTCACTTATAATATTAGTAAAGTCATAAAGAGTGCTAGTGCTAAGTCCAGCACTATGCCGTAAGTCATACACGCAAGGTCAATGGGCATGGCCGTAAAGTTTTAGTATTTCCGTCCAAGCATGTGCTACATCTAGGTGCAAGTGGGTTTGGCGAAATTGAGCGCAAATTGCTAATAGGTTGGGTCAAGTGAAATTTAATTCTGAGGTTCTTCGCCGACACCATCTGCGTCCTGTTATATAGTCCATTCCCTGTTAAGCACCAGCGATATAAACTAAGACAGCACATTCCTAAGAAGTTATAGTGTAAATGGACTGTATGCAATGAATTAGAAGAATAGAAATGTGGACTTACATTCTTTTGTGCATTGCATCCCTGTTGAATGTCAGACATATTTCTATGACAGTGACACACTTTTATATGCATGGAATTTGGGTTCTTGTCAGGATTTGGATTTACGCTCCATTCAATTATAGAGAATGTAAATATTATTATTAATTTTCATCTGCTGACACACAAATCGTGGCTAGTATTAACATTAGTATTAAAAATCATAAATATTTGTTTAATAAAACAGCAACAACAGTGATCGTTATGGACATAATTTAATGTTCCACTCTATTTTCAGAGTTTGGACTGAATATTATTACCACCTGCTGGTGAAATCTCCAAACTTCAAATGCAGCAACTGAGTTTGCGACTTTTGCGTGCTTTTGAAATGTCTTAGCGCAATTACCTATTTCTCACTTCATTTACATACAATACACCCACAGTTTGCGTGCATACAACCACAGATTGCGGAAACACTCCCACCCACGCCCACTTGCGCTTTGCACTAGCACGGAAATTGGATAAGACATTGTGCACGGTTGTAGCACGTAGGGCTGCGCTTTGCGCACTTACGAAAATAGAGCCCATAATGTAGTGTTACATGACCTTTTACCAACCTCTTTCTGGTCCTATGTCTGAAACACTCGGTTTCTGTGGACTTCACCTTTAAGACACGCCCACTGTTATGATTTAAAAAAAAACAGATGCAAAAACACATTCGGTGTAAATAGCCCCTAAAATGGTTTTACGAACAACTGACACAGAAATTGGTTCTCGTGTTTTATGAATGAAGCCAAAGGTGTGTGAACTTTGATCAGAATTTCTGTCCGTTGAAAAGTACTAAACACCAATTATTTCACAGACATAACAGATATTTTTTTTTTTTTAAATCGATTTACTTGTTACTAAACTGAACATACACTATATTGCCAAAAGTATTCGCTCACCCATCCAAATAATTGAATTCAGGTGTTCCAATCACTTTCATGGCCACAGGTGTATAAAATGAAGCACCTAGGCATGCAGACTGCTTCTACAAACATTTGTGAAAGAATGGGTGGCTCTCAGGAGCTCAGTGAATTCCAGCGTGGTACTGTGATAGGATGCCACCTGTGCAACAAGTCCGGTCGTGAGATTTCCTCGCTACTAAATATTCCACAGTCAACTGTCAGTGGTATTATAACAAAGTGGAAGCGATTGGGAATGACAGCAACTCAGCCACGAAGTGTTAGGCCACGTAAAATGACAGAGCGTTGTAAGCAGATGCTGAGGCGCATAGTGCGCAGAGGTCGCCAACTTTCTGCAGAGTCAATCGCTACAGACCTCCAAAGTTCATGTGGCCTTCAGATTAGCTCAAGAACAGTGCGTAGAGAGCTTCATGGAATGGGTTTCCATGGCCGAGCAGCTGCATCCAAGCCATACATCACCAAGTGCAATGCAAAGCGTTGGATGCAGTGGTGTAAAGCACGCCGCCACTGGACTCTAGAGCAGTGGAGACGCATTCTCTGGAGTGAGGAATCACGCTTCTCCATCTGGCAATCTGATGGACGAGTCTGGGTTTGGCGGTTGCCAGGAGAACGGTACTTGTCTTACTGCATTGTGCCAACTGTGAAGTTTGGTGGAGGGGGGATTATGGTGTGGGGTTGTTTTTCAGGAGCTGGGCTTGGCCCCTTAGTTCCAGTGAAAGGAACACTGAATGCTTCAGCATACCAAGAGATTTTGGACAATTCCATGCTCCCAACTTTGTGGGAACAGTTTGGGGATGGCCCCTTCCTGTTCCAACATGACTGCACACCAGTGCACAAAGCAAGGTCCATAAAGACATGGATGAGCGAGTTTGGTGTGGAAGAACTTGACTGGCCTGCACAGAGTCCTGACCTCAACCCGATAGAGCACCTTTGGGATGAATTAGAGCGAAGACTGCGAGCCAGGCCTTCTCGTCCAACATCAGTGTCTGACCTCACAAATGCGCTTCTGGAAGAATGGTCAAAAATTCCCATAAACACACTCCTAAACCTTGTGGAAAGCCTTCCCAGAAGAGTTGAAGCTGTTATAGCTGCAAAGGGTGGGCCGACGTCATATTAAACCCTATGGATTAAGAATGGGATGTCACTTAAGTTCATATGCGTCTAAAGGCAGATGAGCGAATACTTTTGGCAATATAGTGTATTTGAGCAACGTCTCAAACCTCGCAAACTATGGCGAATCCAGCGATTAGTTCTTTCTCAGAAGTGCTCATCAACCCCGTTACCTTGTACACAACTATGTTTGCTGCTGAACTGATTAAATCCTGTGCATCTTGACTCCCGGAAGTTGTGTAGCAGCTAGCAGGCAATTAGACATTCAGTGAATGAACTGTGGTTGTTCTGTGGCCATGCTATCGGAGGCTGAGTATATTGACATTCTGCATTGAACTGGAGTTACTCAGTTAATTGTAAGTGGTGCAATGGAGCTATCAATGGCAACGATCAGTTGTAGCATTGTTCTGAGAAGTCTATGGTTGTTTTATTTTGTTGGCAAACAGTGAATTCTACAGTGAGCTGAATGAACTGAAGCGGAGTGTGTAGTAGGCAAGATTGCTGCAGCTGGGACCTGTCAGCCCCATCAGCAGAGAGAGAGAGAGAGAGAGAGAGAGAGAGAGAGAGAGAGACATAGTATGACAATACTAGTGAAAATCCAAAACTTCAAGGAGATCTTCACTGAGGTTTGTTGTACCAATAGCAACGCAGATGCAATTTTTTTTTGTTAAAATACTTTCTCCTATCCCAGCTTAATATGCAGAGACAACTACGTATAACTAAGCCTGAATGATTTGAAAACTGTAAACACAGTGGTGTGAATTCCAATCACTCCTATGCCCTACTCACTCCGAAGGACAAAGCTCGTGATATGGGCACTCTGAAGGGAGCATGTCATTATTGTAGGAATGTTCCCTTTCGCTTACAGTCTTTTGGAAGGGCCCTTCGAGATATAATTTTCTTACTCTCGTTTGGAACTACCCTTTGAGTGGCATCCCCTTCCCGCAATGCCCTTAAAGGGTGCAAAAATGCTGTTTGGAAAACGGCCAGTGTCTCTGTGGTGCTTAAAAAATATTGCTCTGTTTGTTTGAATGTCCTGACAGCACAACACCGCAACATTGACTTAACCAATGATGTAAGTTTTGCAAGGGACTATCTATATGTTCAATCAACAGCAGATGAGGGGAGTATCCGGGACAGCTGTTTGAAAACAATGTTTATTTTTGCAATTCCATTTGGTGGCATTAGTAACCCAGAAATGACACACTTCTGCTTAAAAAAAAAAGTTTCATAGACTAGAATGGTGGCTCGGAAGATTTATGACCTTCTTGATGTCCAGACCAGACATTTCTCTGTATGGTCATAAATCTAATGTGTCCTTTCTTTGTTCTGCACAATTAAACTCATACCCTAATGCAGCTATAGACAGAAAATTGAACTGTTTCTCTGCATTGTCTCATTTGAAACCTAGCTTTAAAATCACATAGCAATATCTCTGTGTTGC
Organism: Myxocyprinus asiaticus; assembly: GCF_019703515.2. NCBI lineage: Eukaryota > Metazoa > Chordata > Actinopteri > Cypriniformes > Catostomidae > Myxocyprinus > Myxocyprinus asiaticus. The sequence continues at coordinate 10,677,011 of NC_059352.1, forward strand.
AGTTTTGACTAGCTTCCCTATAAGGCGCTGTTCCGGGGATTTAACTGAACTGCTGACAGAAAGCTTATTTTCTAAAGACGATTATGGAATTGGTTTACCCATGAATTCTTTGAGTAGAGTCAATTGATTTACTCTAGAGAAATTATATTATGTACTCTGGCTTATCTGTACACCTGGATTTTGACAGAGGATAATTATACATATAGACAACAACGCCACACAAATTGATACAGTATCAACATAATGCTTAAGAGATAGTTTCATTTTAGTGAACTGTGGAGAATCTGCTATCTTGAGAGACACTGATTTGTGAAGTGCTTTGAATGAGTGGTACAAGGGGAAAAAAATGGTAAGAGTTGTGCTAATGGTAATTTGTGGCCACATAAAGTCCAGTCTGCTAGCTGTCTACAATGTAATACTTTAAACAATTCCACTTTCCAACTAATGACTGTGAACAAACTGAAGTAATATAATGGCCATTACTTTGGAGACTTCAGAGAATTGCATGTTATGAATGAGTTCTTAAAGGGATAGTTCACCCAAAATGAAAATGCTCTCATCATTTACTCAACCTCATGCCATCCCAGATGTGTATGACTTTCTTTCTTCTGCTGAACACAAATGAAGATCTTTAGAAAAATATCTCAGCTCAGTAGGTCCATACAATGCAAATAAATGGTGGCCAGAACTTTGGAGGTCCAAAAAGGATATAAAGGCAGCATAAAAATAATCCATGCGACTCCAGTGGTTAAATCCATATCTTCAGAAGCGATATTTTAGGTGTGGGTGAGGAACAGACCAATATTTAAGTCTTTTTTTTAACAATAAGTTCTCCTCCCTGCCCAGTAGGTGGCGATATGCACAAAGAGTTTAAATCGGCAAAAACAAAAGAAGAAGAATGTAAAAAAATGAAAGTGGAGATATATAGTGAAAAAAAAAAAGACTTAAATGTTGATCTGTTCCGGATAACACAAATGCATTTGCCTTCATTGAAAGTGGTCAGAATCAGTCACTGACCACCTCCGAATGTGGTTTCAGTTACACCAGTGATTTAATGTGGTCAAGTGCTTTCCGATTATAGCGATCACCAAAAACACATGTTAATGCAAGGTGTAAATGGGGCTTTAGGGATTTTAAAATGATAAAAGATGCTGCGCAAACAACTTACCCTCTTAAAAAGATACTTTAAAAAAAAGTTGTTATTAATTACAACTTGTTGTGGTCAGTCTGTGTGAATCTGAGTGGCAAATGGCAAGTTCTGTGCAAATGGATTTTAGAAATGTTTCATTTACAGATATTGGCTCCTTTGCCATTGACAAAACATTAATGGAGTAACATCCATAATTATGCAGCCTTCCTTAGAGAGAGAGAGAGAGAGCGAGAGAGAGAGAGAGAGAGACAGAGAGAGAGAATGCAATGAAAAGGTTTTGTTAATGGACAGTTGTGACTGTAGGCAAAGTTCTGCTTTTTCTTTTATCGTTAACCTGACTGTTTATGCAAATCTGTATTCTATTCAGATCTATAATTAAATCTATAACAAAACTTTTAACAGACAGTTGTTGTGCTCCTTTGTGTCAATGAATGTGTAGGACATTATAAAATGGATAGCTCTATTTACTACCTGTATTTTTTGAGAGTGAATTTGGTCGTGGTTGTCATTCCCGTATAGAACCTAATTCTATGTGCACAGAATGGGATTAAGCATTTAGAAGAGGAGTGACACCTCTATTTTGCTGCATTGTGACATGACCATAGATACCAACTCTTACCTTAGTTTCAAGGACTATATCTTCTAGCAAAATGATTGCACACTATAGCATAGCCTCTCATATCTAATTGCTTTAGATCACACCCACACAAATCTGTTTTCGATTGGAAACACATACAATTTTTCTACGTTTACACCTCTCATTCACACTGAGGCTACATTAATCTGGATAAATTTGAAAACTGTGTTTTCCTTTTCGAAACGCTCTCTGTCCACACAGCCATTTTCAGAAATTTTCCACTGTCCACACTGAAATGTCTGAACACGCTTAAATCCCCTTACTGCGCATATGAAAAAAATATATTTCCAAGTATAGTCTGAAGCGCAATTGTCCTTGCCTTTGAAGGAAGGAAATGTGAAGGTGTACAAAGTACCATTTATCTTTAACAACGTTATCAAAGAAGTTAGCAGCCACAGCAACGCCGCTACAACATGGGCCGCCATCTTTGATTGTTTTGGGTTGAATGGATCACATGACTGTGTCACATGACAACAAATACATCATCTTTTTCAAATATCTCCATTTTCCCTGTCCACACTACAACGCAAACGACAATGATACATTTGAAAACGCATTTTTTTATCCACTTGGGAAATAATCTTCGAAAAACTCAGTGTTCGCTGGACAAAAACGCTGTCTTAGTGTGGACAGAAGGCCGAAAAGTAGCTAAATTAATGCACTTTTTAAACTAAATTAGTGTGGACGTAGCCTGAAACAGCGAAAACGAGTACTTTTTTAAAACACTCTCAGTCTCCATAAACACACACTTTGGAAAACGATGACATTCGGAAACTAAAAAAAAGAGGTTTCAAACTTAAATTGATTATTGTGAACGTGGCCTAAGATGGTACACTTAGCTATGAGTGAAAACTGTGTATACAGTATAGAAGCTATAGCCATCCTTCTCTCCTGCTCTTTCTTATTGTGCTTGTGTTTAAAAAGGTTGTGTTGAACATGAATTAAATGTTGAGTTGTCTCCAGGGTTAGAATAATAATAAAAGATGTAGTGTTTAAAGATTATTTCCTGTGGGAGAATGGAGTGGTTAAATAATACAACAGAAAGAAGTATGGGATGGATCAATGAATGGATGGATGGATGGAAAATATGGATGGACGTGGAAAAAATTAATGGATGTGAAAACTTTTAATTGATGTATAAATTTGCATACATTTACCGGTAATTCTGGTGTCTCCATATGATTCTAAACACACTTGGGTAGTGTACACTGTTCACCACAAGCATTTTCATATTTTTAGAGAGCTGTATAAGAGGTGCTGTTAAGAAATTATTGACCTTGTAACATGTAAAAGTCATACCATCAGCCAATATTCATCTGCGACACAATTTTTTTTATTTACAGCCACACACACCCACACTGGCTGTCTTGTATCATTTCCTAATCTCCATTCTCTCTCTTCCTCCTCCTTTACCCACAGGAAGCCATAGGAGGCCTTAATTACAACATGTCTCACAGCAACAGCACTGCTCTCGCTCTTGACTTCCTCTCTCTCTTTCCTTCTTCCCAACCTGCTTTTTGCCCCCCCCCCCCAAATTAAGGCACTTTGATAAGTCTGTGATATGAGTCCAGCAGAAAGTTTGTTGACAGCTGCAGTGTTCTCTGAGCGCTCTCTCGCAGTTTACATCCCTGTTGTGATCATGACTCACTTGCCTGGCATGTTCTAGGTCATTGGAGATTGAATTTTTTTTTTTTTTTTATCACAACAACAAAATCAGTTCATTTTAATTGAAGTCGTCCTCTCACAGACATGTAATAAGACTTTACAAAGAATTTACAGTGGCATGTCGGCAAAATTGACAGCGCTAATTAGCTAAGTTGTCTTGGCAATGAAGTTGTTATGTTGAATATGCCCAACAACTTCGTACGAGATGACGAAATCAAAAGATATCGTATGACTTGGCTCATACGAAAAGGTACGGTTTTTATTCCCATAGAGACCAACCAATAGAAGGCATAAAATTTTAGATTCTACCCAACACTTACTTTAAGAAAGGAAACATCTGTAAACAAATCTGCTTACTCATTCCATATTTATTTATGCGTAGCATACATTTTTGAGAAATATGTGATAAACCACAAAAGGATCATATCAAATGCAACAATTTAGCCTTGAAACTGATAATTTAAAAAAAAAAAACATTTTTCCTCTGCTGTCATTTATTCTGCAAGTTGTTTTTCTCTTTTCCTTGGTGGCAAACTGTATGGTTAATTGCTTCCTCTGTGATTAAGAAGGCAGTTTAGGGAGTGTGTGTTTGGGACAACTAGATTACACATGACAGTGCTTGTTTTAACACAAGAGTCTATCTGTTCAAGGAAGACCGGGTGAACTTATGTGCTTTGCCTACATCTAAGTGTAAAAACTTGAAAGGATGCTCGAAATAGGACAAACACACCCCATAATGTCTAAATACACAGAATCATTCTTTAGATGATTAAACAGCTTGTGCTGTTTGTCTTTTTCTGGCTCTTCCTATTCACCTGTGTGCAAATCCCACTGGAGGGTATAAACTTGGAAATACAGAACAGTTTCATATTTCATAGTCTGACCTGATAAAATATCAGTCGTTCACAATACTTTTGTGGCACAAACAACACACACAGAGAAAAGCATCTCCTGAAAAGGTGTCAGCGCTGTTTACATCCCTTTTGTGTTGTTTTATGCAACAGTTAGGGTTGAATTACTGCTGAAGGTAAAAATCTCTGTGAATGAATTTTAGAGCTGTTCTGAGTTAAGTCAGAGTTTTTTTTTTCTGGCATTTATGTTGTCACTCTTAAAGAGATTGTTCACCCAAAATTGCAAAGTGTGTCATAATTTACTGTTACCTGCATATTGTTCCAAACCTGTATGACAGGGTTCCCCAATTAGTTTTCACCAAGGGCCAAATTCTGTCAACAACACAAGGCCAAGGGCCACCACTCTCGATGTTATGACAAAGTGTTTGTGCTGCTATTATTATTATTATTGTTGTTATTATTATTGTTGTTGTTGTTTTTATTGTTTTTGTTGATAAAAGAATGACAATAGAAATATTCTGATTTTCTTTTTAAACTAGCCCCCCCAAAAAAAAAAAACTTTAATGAACAATCTGGATCTCCATGTCCTCCATGCGAACGCGAACGCACGAAGCGCTGTTGTGTTCGGCATCAAACAGTAGCTTGACAGTAGCAGCAAATGACAGCTGAGTGGAAACAATGCCCAAACGAAAGTGCAAATTTACAGAAGATTTGCACAAAAAATTCCCATGCTTTCGTCCAGGTCGAGATCCATGGGAAGCTGAAAGTATGTCATGTAAAGCTGGCACTTATGTGTCATGTGCACATTAGCATTAGCTCTGCAAAGCGTAAAGGGTCAGCAAAAGGTGAAAGTTCATCAGGTAAATTAACGGACTACTTTTTGTGACCAGGTAAAATTATCACATTGCTTCATTTTCAAAATAATAGTAATTGTAAATGAAGGAACACTCCTGGCATCAAATATTTTATTTTAGTATATGGACATTCAAAAGAATGTTGGAAATGTGTATTTATTTATATATATTTATGTTATGCTAATAGAGTGTCTTTTTCACTGTATTAAAGTTTGCATTCATAGTAACACTATTTTGAACCCTATTATTCCACCCCACCCCAAAAGTTTTTGGAAAACCAAAATATGATCACCCTACTACAACTTCATCTGACTGCGCGCATGGAGGCGTTTGGCGCATGCACGCTATGACTGAGATACTGGACTATTTCTCTTCAGGAATTTAGACACAAAGATGTCTTTATATTCCTTCAGACTCGTTGTACAAATGCAAGTATGTCCTGATTTGCTCACACACGCGTTCATGACGTGCACATCCACTATTGTTGTTTCCAACTTTGTTTCCTGTTGTTTTATCGGCGATTACATTTTCTAGCACTTCTTCATGAAAGCAACGGCTCAAAGGTGAGTGTTACCGCCTTTTGGACCCTCAATTTAGTGCAAATAATTCCAGATGCATACCCATTCTGCGCACGTTAAAAATCGGGCTGCGTGCGTTCAGTGCTCGCGCACTCTGCTGATGACAAAATCTGCGTCACGTGCCCTGTACGTGGACGCTCAGTGTCTGACCAAAGTATACTTTGGGCTTTAGCGCAGGCCAAACATTTGTCTGCCGTGGGCCGGATGGGGCCACCTATTGAGGAGCCCTGCTGTACGAGTTTCTTTCTCCCATGGAACATAAAAGGAAATGTTAGGCAGAATGTTAGCCTCAGTCTTCATTCAGTTTCTTTGCATTTTTTCCACACTATGACGATGACTGAGACTAACATTATGTTAAAAAAAACAACAACATAGTAACATCATAGTACTTTGTGGTACTTTTTTCTTCCAAAACACATCATATGCTGATGACGAGTTATTCTGGCTGGGTTGACTGATCCAGGATATTGAAAGTGAAATATTCAACAGCACTAACTTTATCCTTTCCTTTCCATCAGGGGGGCGTTCTCTGAGGTGTTCCTGGCTGAGGAGAAAGAGACCCAGAGACTAGTGGCCATTAAATGCATCCCAAAGAAAGCTTTGGAAGGAAAGGAGCACAGCATTGAGAATGAGATTGTTGTGCTACATAGGTGAGAAATATTTTCTCAGGGGCTTAGACTAGATAAGGAAGAGGAAGCTCTTTTGGTGCCTTCAAGTTCTCCTAAAAAGTTCCTACTTAAAAGAGTTCTGAAGTCGTAGTTATGTTATTTAGTCATTCTTTTGCTGCCACTGAGAATAATGGGAAATGTAGTTTGGATGCACAAGCCTGTCACCTCATAAACCACAGTCATAAAAGTATGGTCAACATACACAAATACTACTTATCAGCGTTGAGTTACTCAAAAAAACAATCCATTACAGATGACTTATTACTTCTCCAAAGATTGTAATTAGATTACTTTGCTGATTACTTCATAAAAAGTAATCACATTACTAATTACTTTACTTTTACGTTACTTTCTAAGACAAATTTCAAAATATATTATAATGTCTATACATGCCTTTCAGCTGTCACAAACACAAACAGATGTACATTTGAACATAATGTTTTAAAAGTATTCTACATAAATTATGTTCTTTAGAAATGTATATAACCCAAGTAATATATTTAAAAGTTATTAAACTTTTTAAAAGTCAGCAAATGTAATCTGATTACTAGAATTGCATTGCACTACTTTTGGCTGAAAAGTAATTAGATAATTACTTTAGAGTTACTTTACAGTAATTACTAATTACAAAGTACAAAATCAGATTACACTCTTTATTATTAGGACTGGGTAAAAATATGGATTATCCAATGCATCACGATCTTCATTTGAACAATCTCAATATCAATTCTTAAATCCCAAGATCATTCTTTAACTGTATATGTAAACCTCTCCAGTGTGAGTAAATCACCCACATATGCTACCAATTTTACACTCTGTGATTAAAAATGTCAGTGATTAATCGTGTCCGTAATTTCCATTAATTTTCAGAGTTTCATGTTGGCACATATAATATTATGGTGGCATTTATATGCAATCATCTCGTAACTGGCTGATTCTCACTGTAAAGAAAATACTGTGGTCTTATTTTACACCACAAAAAGTGATGTTCTGCATATAGAAAATGAAGCCTAGCTTTAGGGTCATTAAGATTTTTTGTATTGTGGCATTATTTTCATGACAGTTACAAACATTGTACCCTACAATTCTCATTACTGCAAAGTAAAATAATAATAATAATTATATATTTATATATTTGTTATTTATGTAATTTATACATCATGGTATTACTCCCATAGTACTGCCTTTCAATTTTGCTGATTTAAATGTAAAAAAATCTGTGTACACAGCATCTTTTTTCTTTTTTTTTTTCTTTTACTGTAACTGTAATGAGAATCATAATTTTAAATAATGGGAATAGTAAAAGTAAAATGTTTGGACACATTATGGTAATGAGATTTGGGGGGGTAAAATGTGCTTAAGTGTCCTGAAAATAATATTACAATGTGTAAAAAAACCAAACGTCTTAATGGTCCAAAATGTAGGCTTCGTTTTCTTAATGCAAAATATAATTTAATATTTTTTGTCTTGATTTGGGGTTATATAATGATCAGGACATTTCTTTGACAGGAGCTGTGGCCTAGCATGAGCTTTGATACATTTTGCTATGGTGCTCATGCAGGCGACATGGGTTCAAATCTGACTCAAGACATTTCCTAAACACATCCCTCCACTTTCTCCCCATAATTTCACTCCTTTGCTCTCAATAAGTGGCAAAATGGCAAAAAAAACAACAATATATTCTATACATTATTTATCTACTGTATATATAACCTTTTGGGATTGATCCCTCTGTTTTGGGGACCAGTACCAGACAACATTTTCAGATCAGTGTTTGAGAACAAGCAAACCTCAGTCATGAATTGTGCACAGTTATAGGGTGGATGCCACAGAGAATATGAGTCTTTGTGAGGTAGCGTTAAGGACAAGTGGCAGTATGGATGCTGAAAGGTCTGTTCGTTTTCCTTTTAAGAGCCAGATTGCTCCTGGAGAGAAGGAAAGCTAGTGTAAGTGCTATCTGTGTGATAAAAATATGCTATAGCCTTAGAAATCGTAAAAGTCTGCACCGGAAATGTCAAGAGTACCGGAGAGTCCTATTTTTAGAGTCTCTGTTGCCAGGGCAACAGCACACACAGAGGCTGAGATGGTATGGAGGTTCCCTGCAGCATTATTGTGAAAAGAAAGAGAGAGAAAGAGTGAAAGATTGAGAAAAAGAGAGAAAGGGGAGGAATAGGAAGAGACAAGAACAGAGAAAGGATTTAAGAGAGAAAGAATTCCACCACCACTGGTGTGAAAACTGTAATTACAGAGAGAAAGTCAGATGGGAGATGGAATAGAATTATAAAAGCCTGATGAGAGCAATGCAGCATGCTGGTTATGTCGTATGAAAGAGACTAAGAAAGCAAAATACAAATAGGGAAGAAGAAAAGTCCTAATGAATATAACAAATAAATAGCAATGCAAAGAACTTGTAAAGACATTCACACATTTCCTTAAAGCCAGAAAAAGCATGAATACATAACAAATTTTGAATTTGCAGCCTATTTAACCCTTTAAATGATTTTTCCTTTAATACTATTCCTAAAATAACAAAACATATCGGAAAACTTTACAATAAGGTTCTATTCCTTAACATTGGTTAATGCATTAAATATAATGGACTTTCTATGAACAATGATTTTTGCAGTATCTTGGTTAATGTTAATTTATCAAAATTGATCAAAATATAGTTCATATTGCATTAGTTAATGTTAACATATGATATAATGTTAACATACAATATATACATTTTAATGTAAAAATGTATTAGTACAGTATATGCAGATATGAATATTAACCAACATCAATAAATGCTGTAAAATTATTGTTCATTGTCAGTTCATACTGTATTAACTATTGTTGTTTTAAATAATACAACTTAACTGTAAAGTGTTACCAAACATGCATTTCTGAGAAAAATTCAGGTCAGATTATTTAAGACTTATTTAATATTTTTCAATTTTCTGTTGTATTAATTGCTGAATTTCTCTCTCTCTCTCTCTCTCTCTCTCTCTCTCTCTCTCTCTCTCGCTCTCTTTTTTGGTTTCAGAATAAAACATGAGAATATTGTTTCACTGGAAGACATATTCGAGAGCCAATCACATTTGTACCTGGTCATGCAGCTGTGAGTTCTCATCTAAGCATTCAAGATCACTCAACCATAGTGGCATTTTTTACTAAGATACTGTTTTAATGCCTTGTGCTCCTTTAATTAGCAGTGCCACTGAATGTTTATATTATAGTAGAGTTGCTAACAGTAGTTTGTGTTGGTGTATGTGTCCACAGGGTATCAGGGGGAGAGCTGTTTGACCGGATCGTTGAAAAGGGCTTCTACACAGAGAGAGATGCCAGCAAGCTTATTCGTCAAATTTTAGATGCAGTGAAATATTTACACGATATGGGCATTGTGCACCGAGACCTGAAGGTAATGCCCAAATGCATAACGTGACACATTTCCAGCATGATTTTTTCCCCTGTCCCCACTGAAAGCAAAATGTTGCCACAAAAGCAAAAAACATTAAAACATAATCCCAATCTATTAGAAATAATTTGATGTTTGATATACAACTATGTGGAGCAGGACTGAACGACTGGCGATGCTACCCATTGCAATGTGACAGAAATTCAGGCTATGTTGAAATGGAACTCTAGAGTACTACACAGTAAATACTGTATTCTGAAGACTATTTAAAAAAAAAAATAGTATGTAAAAGTGCACTTTATGCAACAATAATTTTCACACAGTAGTATGTGTGATGCTCCTGTTCTACCCGCGCCATATGGGACTTGAACCAGCGTCTCCGGCATGGGAGGTGGGTGCGCTAACAAGGAGGCTAAAGCCCCTAGTGTCAGTTGCTAGTGAACCTCTTGAGGTCAGGAGAGTGAGGTTTCTACACATTGCACAGCTATCTATCAGCTGGCTACCGTTACACTCACCCCCCTAAACCTCACTCCCATCAGGGTCATGGAACCATTGTGATGCTCTTATTCTACCCGCTCCGTACGAGACTCGAACCTGTAACTCTGGCATGGGAGGCGGGTGCTCTAACAAGGAGACTAAAGGCTACAGCCCCTAGCGTCAGTCGCTAGTGCACCTCTTGAGGTCAGGAGAGTGAGGTTTATACACATTGCAAAGCTATCTATCAGCTGGCTACCATTACATATGCCTCCAGTTGTCAAACTTGTAATCCAAGTTTGTGTAAAAATATAACTTTAAATATATATACAGAATTTATATATATTTATATATTGTCGAATATGACGGTTGATATTGTTTATGGTTCAATGTTGGTTCATATTACTTACTACTGTGAATTTGGCATCAGTAAGTTGAAAGTTTTGCTGCTGAAATCGGTCTGTGCTTAACGAAATTCTAATCACTGCCCCTCAGTGGCCGAAGCTAGAAGTGTTGTTGATCGTATGGTCACACTTGAACTCCAGTTTACTGGTAAATGTCCACAAAGTGGCACTAAAAGCGAGTTGTATTTTTAGTTGTAAAAAATGTATTACATTCAACAGGAATGCACATTTTATTAACTCTACCCCCTTAATCCAGACACCAACCCTAAACCTAACAGTCAGTGGGGTAAAAATGTAATTATAGGGCAAAAATGCAAACTCCGAATCACATTCACCATTGTTTATTTAAGTGCGATTACTTCTTGGTCTTGGAGGTTATAGCGCACAAAGGAAATGTGTTCACGGTTGAATTGAAGCAAAAATGTCATTAATTAGGCTAAAAGGGGTTGATTTCAGGGTAAATTAACTTTCAGAAGTAACATGTTGATTTCCTGTGTGATCATGTTGGCATATCAAAAGATTCCACCAAAGGCTGTGCATTAAATTGCATAAGATTAGTTGTGATTTAATTTGATTAATTAAAAATGTATTTACAGCACAGTTCAATTCACTCTTTTTCTATGCAGCCAGAGAATCTGTTATACTATAGTATGGAGGAGGACTCCAATATCATGATCAGTGACTTTGGCCTGTCTAAGATCGAGGACTCAGGGAGTGTGATGTCAACGGCCTGTGGAACGCCAGGATACGTAGGTATGAATAAGGGCTATTTTTTCTGTTATTTTCAATTTTTCTGTCCATCTTTAGCACAGTTCTGTAATCTGACGGTTTTTTAGAGTCTCTCAGTCTTTTGAAATTCCAACAAGTGTTATTAATTTTAAAGTGCTTTGTCTCCCTCTGTCTCTTTGATGCTGCCCTGATTTTCCACAAAGCTCAAAATATAAGTGAACTGAATAGAAAATGATCATTGAAAGCTTCTCTTTCTCTTTCACTTGCTCTTTTTATCAGCTCCAGAGGTCTTGGCTCAGAAACCATACAGTAAAGCTGTGGACTGTTGGTCTATTGGAGTGATTTCCTATATTCTGTAAGTGTTTCTTGATCTACACTACTAGTAAACTGTTTGGACACACTTTATCGTTCTTTATTATTACTATTTTCACAATTTAGTAAAGTCTTTTTATATTTTAGATTCCTCAAAGTAGCCACCTGTTTGCTTTTCCTTCACTATGGTCTAACCATTTTAGTCATCCATTTTAATTTGTTTCAAATGAAAATTCAAGAAAGAAAGAAATTCATGCGTAGGCAAAATTGATTAAAAACAAATTTCAAGCCTTTAATTATAAGCCTTTAAATCATTAGAAACATAAATTCAGTTATGGCTACTGTATGTCATTATTATCATATATTTTTGGTTTTTGCATACAAATGAACAATGGTGTTGTGCAGATTTACATGTATCTGTGTAGTTTATATAAGCACTGTTTTTTTGCAGCTTATGTGGCTATCCTCCATTTTATGACGAAAATGATGCCAAGCTGTTTGAACAGATTCTAAAAGCAGAGTATGAGTTTGATTCTCCATACTGGGACGACATCTCTGACTCAGGTGGTTCTTCAGTCACGTGGAATCTTTTCTTAAGATCCTGTATTTATTACAGACAGGATAGTTCTGGCTCTAAAGATTGCTTGGATGAGCCACATTCCAAGTCATTGTAAAACAGACAATAATATACTGCACAGAAACAAATGTTAACCTAAATATGTGCTTCAGGTGGTAGCATCTAAATTAATTGGTTTGATTCAGATCAAAAAAATATTATTTAACATGTTTGAATCAACTTTTTGTTTCAAAATGAACTTTGAGGATTAAATCAGATCGTAATAGATCCAAAAGGTGAAAGAACTGTATTTACTGTGATTATTATTCTTAATAATAAACATGATTATTTATTGAACATTATTTTCTTTTTTATTATGTTTTAATGGTGGAAGGTTCTTGAATATTTGTATATTTTTTTACAGCCAAGGATTTCATCGGCCACTTGATGGAGAAAGACCCATCTGGGAGATACACATGTGAGCAGGCTTTACAGCACCCCTGGTAGGTTTACCTCCAAATACATGCTCTGCATATTTTGGCTTCACCCTTGATAATTGCAATAATATCCTGTTCCTCTATTCACCAAAATTACATTAGTAACCCATCCCTCTCACCTCCCACCTCTGATTTTGAAGGATTTCTGGAGATACAGCTCTGGATAGGAACATTCATGAGTCTGTCAGTGCTCAGATCAAGAAGAACTTTGCCAAAAGTAAATGGAAGGTCAGAATCTCACTACATTAGCCCAACAGATCTGCATCACATTCTTCACACTTAGCTTGGTGAGATGAGTTTGAGGATAACTTGGAATAATCTTGGGATATGTTGCTCTGATAACATTGTGGAATAAAAACCTCAAAGAACTTCAGTTTTATGCACAGCTATCCTAAAATTTACTTGGTGAACCAAGTTAAGCACATTTCAAGAACATTACATGTTCAAATACAAATATACTAGATTACTAAAAGGCATTCCCTTCCATATTAAGATCATCGTCTTACAGAAATGTTCTAGAAGATGCTTAAAAACATATGTTTGAGGCATGTTCTTGCTTATTTTTTTGCCCTTGTAGCAAGCATTCAATGCAACAGCAGTGGTCAGACATATGCGGAGACTGCAGCTGAGCACCAGCCTTGAGGGGCCGAGCCAAATTACCACCACCGGCCCCTACCACAGACACCTGCTCCTCCCTGCAAAAGAGCTCGACCATGAGGAGGAAGAGGAGGATGTAGAGCAAAGCAGTATGTTTGAGACTAGTCAAAGCCAGATAAAAAGAAAAAGGCCGTTTCCCAATTTGCATACTGTACATGGTGAATAGTATGTGAAATAAGAATTAGTGTCCCAAAATCATAGTACATTGAAAATAGTAGGCCCAAATGGCATACTATTTCCAGTGGATTTTAAAGTTTGCGCATGCTTTTTGGGCTAGTACTGTCCACGTCCCCTTGCAAAACAGAAGAGGTGTTTTTAATGGTTGTAAAAAAAAAAAAAGGGACCTGGGTAGCTCAGCGAGTATTGACGCTGACTACCACCCCTGGAGTCGCGAGTTCGAATCCAGGGTGTGCTGAGTGACTTCAGCCAGGTCTCCTAAGCAACCAAATTGGCCCAATTGCTAGGGAGGGTAGAGTCACATAGGGTAACCTCCTTGTGGTCGCGATTAGTGGTTCTCACTCTCAGTGGGGTGCGTGGTAAGTTGTGCTTGGATTGTGGAGAGTAGCATGAGCCCCCACATGTTGGGAGTCTTCGTGGTTTCATGCACAACGAGCCACGTGATAAGATGCGTGGATTGACTATCTCAGAAGCAGAGGGAACTGAGACTTGTCCTCTGCCACCTGGATTGAGGTGAGTAACTGTGCCACTACGAGGACCTACTAAGTAGTGGGAATTGGGCTTTCCAAATTGGGAGAAAAAGGGGAAATTTTTTTTTTTTTTAAATGGTTGTAAAAAAAAAAAAATTGTTGTAGACAAACAGCAAGGATAAGCTGCCACAACAATTTTAAAATATATGAACCTAAAAGTTAAAGGGGATTTGTGTAATTTTTGCACCACTAGCCGTGCTAAAACATTTGTTAAAATAAAACACTCTCCCTGTTTTCCATTGATCAGAAACAATGGCAGAGCCAAGGTGAGTTTAGTCGAGCCCATTCGGGCCACTCAAACAAACAAACAGATTGCAATTTAATATGGTGCCACCAGTGGCACAAAAATTACATATTTATTTTTAATTAATAAATAGTGAATTTTTATTTAATGAATTAAGATAGATGGTAACAAGTAAACAGGGCTTGACATTAACACTTGCCTACCCGCCAAATGTGGGTAGATCTCGGCAGTGGCGTGTAACTGTCATTCTTACTTTGGTGGGTGACGTTTTTAGGGTTTTCCTGCACTGAAAATACTGTGAATGTCAGGCCGCAGCCGTAGCAAATGAAATTGTTTTCATCTCGTGTTCAGCACTGATTAATTATCAAATATACCTCTCATATCTTACAAGCTCATCTGTGTGAGGCAAATGAAGCGTGGTTTCTTATGAATTACCGCAGCACACACACCAGCGTGCATCAAAGATAGAATATCGAGATCTCTTGGGTAGCGTGAGTCAATCAGGCTTCACTCGATATCGTGACAGAGACCACAAAACTATGTGAACCATTTAAATTTTACAGAGAATGTTGTACTTTAAAGCTCTGTATGGAGGAAGTCAAACCTCTCAAACTGCTCGAGAACCCTGGCATTATAGACAGCACTGTAAAGGTAAAAAGTTTTTTTTTTATACTGCAGTAACACTAACTGATAACTGGTATATATTTATATTAAATCTATCAGGGAAAACCTTTTAGACATTTTTATTAATGTAAAATTTGTAGTTAAAGCTTATAAATGTGTTTAGGCTTTTAGTTTTTTCATAATAAATACTATAGTTAATTTTTTAGAAAGACTATCTACATTGTCCTAACTGTAATGAGGAGCCATCCATGGTCTTACCTGTGGTTATGGCGCTAATATCACATATGTCACTGTTAAACAATGAAAGCTGAACTATTTGATAACTCAGTGGTGAACTTTCAAAAGGATAAGTACAATTTAGAATGAAGGGGTTTAAAGGCTGGACTTACATGAATTATGAACAAATTAGTGACAATGTTCTTACTAACCGAAAAGTGTGTACTTTCCCATCACCATTAAAATAATTTTAGTGTCTTGCAGAAATATGCGAATTGGGATGCAGCCAAAATGATTTCTTCCCAGTACTGGCATGCACATACTGCACAGACTTTTAATTGACAAAACATTTACAAATTGGAATTTTCAAATGTTTTGTCATTTTATTTAATAGGCTTGAAATGTTCATAGGCTATAAGACTGTGTGTTTTTAAAGGCACATATAATTATATTAAGATGATCCTGTCTTTTTACTGTTCGTTTTCATGTGGAATTTTCTGTTTAGGTTCTCCCAGTTCAGAGGGGCGCAGAGGCAGTGCCGATCGGGATAGTCTTAGAAGCTGTGCTTACTGCTGTCGACCAACCAGCAGGATCTGAAGTCGAACTCTGAGCCTAGCAGAACCCAACAGAAGCCACATATGCACTCCTACCACACCAGTCTGACCCGGAACACAGAATTTCCTGGTAGCATGCTCTAGATGGAGCTAGTACTGATGGTGGAAAGCTCACATTTGAAAGGAAAAGACATTGGGTATATCATTGACAGATAAGTAACTCCTCTATGGCCATGTACACAATGCAAAGTTTTGGGAGTGACAACCACAATTGCGGAAGTGAATCCCCTAAAGAAGTCATAATGGTTGACACAGTGATAACCATAGCAGTTTTGCCATCTCACAGCTTTAAATAAGGCCACATCCACACTAATCTGTTTGAAACCTCATTTTCAGTTTCAAAATGTTGAAATAATTTTTTGTTACACCTAATGTTATTGTTTTCCAAAGTATATGGTAATGGAGGTTTTTTTTTTTTTTTTGGCGGATGAAAATGCCATTCTAGTGTTAAGGGTCATAAACGTAGTGAAATGAAATGTGTTAGTGTGGATGTGGACTTAGAAAGATGGATGTCAACAGTTTAACCTGTTTGGCGTTAGCAATATTTGACAAAAGAAATACATAAAAGACAACAATTATTTTTTTTTTGTCTATTAATGTTCCCGTCGACAGAAGCACCGTTTTATTTGTGTTTTATAAAATTAGAGTTTTGTGGCTTTAAGTCAGTGTCTGTTTGCTTTGAGGCTTTGAGGTCATCAATATGCTAGTTGACAAAATTAGCTTTTAGCAGATATACGCATTTAAAATTGACAGTTTTTCTCTTCTGGGAAAACAGACCAAAAATATTAAAGGTGCAACATGTAACAATTTTCATGTAATATTCGCCTTTTTTTTTGCCAATGTGTGAACGGCTTGTAACGCAGCTTACAAAATGAGCCCTTCCCGGACTTCCTAGTTTGTCTATTAAAGCCTGTAGACTGATTTTCATGCGAAGGGAGCGGGTCGGTTTTGCCTGGAAAATCCAAAGGAGGTGACATTTATGCATGCTCCCGAGAGCCTTACAAACTGCAACACTAGGTAATGTTATCTTAGAGATGGAATCCAGCAAACGTCTGGCTCCCAGCACAACACCGACTCCTACACTAACTTAGAGTAAACCAAAAAACAACAACAACAAAAAAAAACAACAAAATGTATCTACTGATTCCCATCTGGCTTAGCAGGAACGTGATCGTGGTCGAGCAAAAACTAGAGTGAACATCGGCAGGAAATTTGATTCCTGGAGGGAGCTTCGTTCGGTTTTGGGGATCAAAACTGACCCTGAATTGGTGTTCTTCTTATTGGACAGGTAAGCTTACATAACTGCAAAGTATGTGAAATATAGTGCCACAAGGGTTGATCTGTGTAATTTTAGCTAACTTGATCTTGCCTGCTAACGCTGACGAATTGCAAGCTACCTTGCTTCGTAATTTTCAAATAATTTAAATTATCTTCCCTTTATACTAAATGTCAGGTATACAAGATAAATTTAAGCAAATACACTGGTTTCTTGGTCGTAGTACAACATATGACATACAAAATATACAATAGTGCAACATAACAGTGTAGTGCAACAGTAAACTGTCTGGTATAGTTCGGTAGTATGTAGCTGTATGTGTGTATCAGTATGCTATGCTAGCTGAGAAGTAGTTTTAGTTTAGTCTCAAAGTTTATAGTAAAACAATCATAACTGTGTAATTTTAATTATGCTACCTCATCAGTCAGCCAGTGAATCACGTTCAGTTTCTTTGTATGTTACGTCATTGTTTTGGCCGATGCTTGCTCGCTCACGTCCCTATGGAGAACAGGTAGCTGCTGCAGTTCACTTAACGGCCACAAGTGTCATTAATAACAAGGGTTTCTGAATCTTACTTACTGCACCTTTAATAAATCATCTTGCACTCCACAGATTTTTTTCCAATCAAATGCTCTCCAGAATGAGGATGTCCCTCCCCCTAATATCACATGCTATTAACTATCAAGGAGAAAGTCATGGTTCATGGCTGTGATGTAATTCCTGATCAGAAGGTCGGGGGTTCAAGCCCCAATACCACCAAGATGCCACTGTTGGGCCCTTGAGCAAGGCCCTTGACCCTAACTGCTCCAGGGGCGCCGTATCATGGCTGACCCTGCACTCTGACCCCAGCTTAGCTGGGATATGTGAAAAAAAGAATTTCACTGTATATGTTCAAACGTATAATGTGTGATAAATAAATATAATTATGAAATTAATTATTAAATTAATTAAAGCCTATTAGCTATTTTAAAAAAAAAAGGGGGGGGGGGGGGATGAGCCCTTTGATATGCCCCACCCAAACTTCCTGTTTCAATAGGAAATATGTCATCACAGGAAAGAAAAATCACTGCATGAAGCATTGTTCAGTTCGGTTCTGTAAACTCTACGCAGATTTATTGAAAAAGTGGTTGTCACTACCAGAATATTTTGGGAGGGAACATGGTTGTATGTAGTTGTAATTCCAGAAAAACATATCAAAATCTGTGTGTACAATATGGAATTTAAAGGAATATTCCGGATTCAGTACAAGTTAAGCTGAATCGACAGCATTTGTGGGATAATATTGATTACCACAAAAAATAATTTTCTTAAAAAAAAAAAAAAAAGCACAAATCTGGGTTACAGTGATGCATATACAATGGAAGTGAATGGGGCCAATCCATTAACATTAAAATACTCACTGTTTTAAAAGTTTAGCCACAAGATATAAAAAATATGCATGATAACATGATTTTAGTGTGATAAAATCGCTTACTAAATTTTTCTGTGAAAGGTTAAAACCAATTTACAACTTCGGTGCCATTGACGATGTAATGTCAACAAACCCTAAAACTCTAAAACGACAACTTTACAGCTCAGATAATACATGTGTTATAAAGTTAGTGCTTTTATTAAATTATAAGGTTCACATTTCTGCCTTTAAACCCTCAAAAAAATGGCCTCACTGTAAGTTACATTTTTGCTTTTTTTTTAAGAATGCTGCTGATTACTCTTAACTTGTATTGAACCCAGAATATTATTTTAAGCACTCAGAAGAAGAGTGAGTGACAACAGAATTTAGCTGCAATGTGTACGTGGCCTATTTCAACCATAATTTATTTTGTCTGAATAATATTTCTGTACCCCAACCAAAGACAGTTAAAACTGTTTATTTAAGTTGAATATTTATTTTCATTATTATTATTATTATTATTATTATTATTATTATTATTTTAAGAGTTATTGACATTCAGGTCTGTCCCCCATAGCAAACTAGTTATATACAAAAATGTCTTATTATTAATGTTTTAATATGAATAAGCGCCACTTGCATGAAGACTTGTTCAGTCTTTCAAGCAAAATTCATGGCAACTGATTGATGATATTTTCTCGCCTTAATTCATTGTGTTTTTTGTTTTGTAAGGTTTGTTAGATATAGTTGTCTGTATCCTTGATTTTGTGCTCTGGTTCAGACTGGCTTTCTGTAGTGCAAATTAGTGGGGGCAGAGTTCTGGGAATGAGTGTGTTGGAGTCAGAGCAGTATATTGTTATTATTGCTCAAACAGAGATCCTATAATCTTGTTGTGTGAGTAAACCTGTAAATGACATGAACATCTGGACAGAACAGGGGTTAATCAGCCACTGGGTTAAGAGTTTTGAACCACAGTCCAGGTAAATTTTTACACCCAGATTAAATGCAATCCTAAACCTGGATAATCTCCATTTTTAATAAAGATTTTATTTCAGTTTAGTATTAGACTTTGTGGGGCAAAAGCAACCCTACTGGGAGTAGGGAAGAGACTGTAGCTCTTTTACAAAACCTAGCAGCCTACATTTTAATTTGCTCCAGAAGGTAGGCAGCAACATGATGCTGTTCACACCGAAGGCATAAATTAATATCAGTTTTTCCCAGAGGGGGTGGGGGGTGGTTGAAATATTTTGTGATTGGGTGCATGTTGTGTGAGCTGATTGGTTGATTGGTTACAGTTCTTATATTTGGTTCGACCATAATCTGTACTTTTCTCTTGTGCAGAAGATGTCTAATGTTTGCATGACCTCGTAAATATGTTTACAAGAGCGATGATCAAAATATAAAACATAGATATACTTATTAATATCATTACCACTATGCTAATTGCAGACAGAAAGACAGAAACTATTGCTGTCGTATGTCAATGCATATACTTTGGCACTTGACTGAATCTGTATCTTCTTTCGTTTTTTTTCTTTGTGAAATATAAATGTTATATTTTAAAACAAAAAATTAAATTTAGATTATCGTAAGGACTAAGTGCTGGCCTTACCCTCAAAACTGGAACAATGCAAGATCATTTGTCACCTTGTTCATCAGTATATCATATGTGTGCCAATGAGAGCACATGACTTACTTGAACCCATCAATTCTAAGAATTATGAACATTTTGCTATTCCACCCCTAAAATTTTCCCCACTTAAACTTGTTTTATTACAGTTTTACGATAAGTCGAAACTCCATCCTTCTAATTTAAAGGTGCACTCAGTAACTTTTGTCTTTGTGTCATCTTAGATTGACACTGACACCTAGCGGCTTGGATGCAAAATCATTTCAAATCAATAGTTTTCAGTTTCAGATTCCATTGTAGAAATGTATTATTCACGGTCAGCCATGATTACTTTAATCAGTGAGTGAAAGTGTCAAATAACAGGACGGTTACTGAGATTAAGTGATTAGTATTCGGCTGGTCATGTGATTCTAACATGGCAGCCCACATGTGCAGACCCTCTCCATGTAGAATCTGCTTTTAAAAGGTTACTGATATGAATGGAGTCTTCATTTTAATGTGAGTGGTCATGATTTCCTTCATATATTGCAAAATGACAATTCATGTCTTTAGGAGTTAAACTTTTTTAATGAAGAAAAAATGACTGAGTGCACCTTTAACTGTATTATGTATTTGTTCAACTAATTTGTTGGAAATGTGTCATTGTTATTAAAATGTTTATGAACAGTGTTGGGTAAATTACTCAAAATAAGTAATCCATTACAAATTACTGATGATTTATCTAAAAAAAAAAATGTAATCAGATTACTTTACTGATTACTTCATCTAAAAGTAATCACATTACTAATTATTTTACTTTTAAGTTACTTTCTAAATCACTTTTCCTAGAAAAGTTTTTGGTTTTCCACTCAAATTCTGTATTTCCTTATTCATTGTCACACACCCTTCAGCTGTCACAGAAACGCTAACAGATATACATGTGAATTAATATTTTAAATGTATTACACATACTCCTTGAGGGTAAGTAATGTACTCAAAATTAATTCTATTTAAAGACAGTAACTGTAATCTGATTACAATAATTTAAAATGTAATGCATTACACTAACTTTTTACTTAAAAGTAATTCAATTACAGTAATTAATTACTTTATAACCGGATACACCCAACACTGTGTATATATATATATATATATATATATATATATATATACTGTATATATTTCAATATTTAATTTAGCACTGCTTCCACTTCAAGTGAAATAATGAATTCAGTAATTTAAAAATAGAACAGTCAATTGAGCAGTTCAACAATCAGTTGAAAGTTTAATTATGCAAACTAAATAGAATTTTGTTGGCTTTGATAATTATTATTACGTTTTTCATCATTAATTCCTCACCAGTGCGAATATGACATTTCATTTGGTTTCACAATGAAGTACGCACACTTCTCCATTTCAGAAGGGAGGGGGGACACAAATACAGTATGTGTATAATACATGAAAATGATGTATACATATATTGTATATCTTTTTTGTAAAAGCTACAAACGTATGGATGCAATGCATCATGTCTTATCGACGGAGTTGCAAAGAGCCAATGATTTGTACCCATAAAGATATACAAGAAGTAGCACGTTATAAATAAACACTCCTTGTCTATGCATTGTGTGTTCAGTGATATCTTTGTGTACAGTGCAAATAAAGTTCACATCGAAGTGCTATGCAAAGGCAGACTGTGGTTGGTAATTTAGAGATTGCTCAAACACGCCCACACATAAACACTTTCTTAATTGTTTTGCATATCTCAAAATCCCTTTATTTAAAACTATTACAAAATGTATAAAACATATTTACACAAACTAGTTTGGTGTTGTTAGTCTAAACAATACTTCTGAGGTCCAAATCATGCGATTCGTGATGTCAGAATCATATGAGTGGGAAGATATAAAGAAGCTATGTTAAAGGTCACATAAACAAGAAGTATAATTCAAACTAACAATTGCTCACTTGTATTAGAACTATTTTGAAATGATTGCGTAGAATGATGTACTGCATACTGTATACTGACATTTAAAAATAGTATGTGAAACACTATGCATTATGTAACAATAAACATTTAAAAAAAGAAGTATGCAGCATAAACTTAATACTCTGCATTTTTAATTCAGTGAGCGTTTTTTTTTTTTTTTTTAATAATCACATAATTTAGTAAAATCATTTTTAATCCAAATTTGTGTCAACATTTAGCAGTCCAACCTAATAATGAGTCTAAAAAAAGATGTTGAAAATTGCATTCCGTGCAAACCGAAAACATGTATACTTACTGCATACTGTGCAAATAATATGAGTAGCTTTCGAACATACCCTGTGATTAAAAAACATGTTTATACACCATAAGATGAGTGAAGGAAAAAGTGGATTGGATCGGGTTCAAGCATAAACCTCAACTTAAGGTCACATTTCCTGGATTGGGTGTGATTATTTACAGTTTACAGACATATAGCATTGTGATTGGTGGAATTATGTGAACGTGTTTTTCTCAAACCTTTGTTAGGAATTTGATGAAGTGAATGGCATATATTTTTTTAATATTTCATCCAATAAATCTACATTTAGACTCAAAAACTATATAAAGTGCTACTATATTTGGAGTTACTCTGTTCCTGTGTGTGTCTTTGATTAAGATTACAAAATCTTAATCAAAACATAAGTTGCAGTACAGGAAGTCTTATTATATCATTACAAGTGCTTAACACAGTATCTTAATACTGACGTACCATAGCCCACATTCAAAATACTTGACCTTAGCCTTTAGAAAATTGCATCATCATCATCATTCATTTTTCATATTCATTGATTCAAACAAACTTTCATATTCAATATCCTGTTCTCAGATCAGCAGCTGCAGGAGTTCATATACTCATATAGATCTTTGTTTTAAGTAAATAAAATAAGGTGCAGTTACAGCTCTTTCTCCACAGCGTTTATAACTGCTGTTCTCTTCAGACTCTCTTTGACCCTTATGAACTCAGGCGCGCCCATTGATCTTTCCCTCTGCTCCTCTGCCTCTCTTTCAAACTAAGGAGAAGAATTATTAAAACTTAAGTTAAAATCGCATCTAAAAGGTGTTTGATTGTGTTGTGTATATACAGAGAGGAATAAGTTATGCATTTATGACTATTATTACTTGAGAGACTACATGGAATATACTAAAAAAAACTCACTTTGGATAAAAGCATCAGCAAAATTATTAAATGTAAAACATTTTTTGTCACCCCACAGGACCATTTAAAATGAACTAGTGAATTAAAAATGGTGACAAACATAAAAGGAATGGTGACTAGTTATAGGATCTAAGATCTACTTGTTCCCTCATACGTTCATATACGTTCATCTTATGTGTCAACATCCCAAATGTTGTTGTTCAATATGGCTTGATTAATGACATTTCAAGCGTATTTACCTTCTCAAGCCTCATCTGCCTCTTCAGTAACTCCTGCTCCAGAGGAGATTTCTGCTCTTCGACTTGTCTGTCTTGTTTCAGAGCATGAGCTCTGTTCCTCTGTTCCAGAACCCTCTGTAACTCTGGTTTCTCCTCCACCACTCCTCCTCTGTTAAACACCAAAGAAGAGTCAGCTTTACTACAACAAACTTGAACTTTTGAAGCTCCAAAAAGCACATGAAGGCAGCATTTATACAATTCCAATGGTTTAATCCATGTCTTCTGAAATGATCTTATACATTTTGGGTGAGAACAGACCATAATATAACTCCTTTTTCACTGTACATCTTGCCATTACAATCTTTAGGCATGATCATGAACTCAATAACACTTCAAGCTCAATAACACTTCCAAGTGCTTGACGCATGTGCAGAGTGCTAGATGGCGCTATAGGAAGTGTAATCGAGCTTGAAATCAGGATCGCCAAGGAAACTGCTGTCAAAATGTAAAGTGAAAAAGGAGTTACATTTTGGTCTGTTCTCACCCAAAACCGATTGGATAGCTTCAGAAGACATGGATTGAACCACAGAAGTCTGATGGATTACTTTTATGCTGCTTTTATGTGCTTTTTGGAGCTTCAAAGTTTTGGTCACCATTCACTTGCATTGTATGGACCTGCAGAACTGTGATATTCTTCTAAAAATCTTTGGGTTCAGCAAAAGAAAGAAAGTCATACAGCTGGGATGGCATGAGGGTGAGTAAATGATGAGAGAATTTTCCTTTTTGGGAGAACTATTCCTTTAAGGCCAAATAAAAATAAGACATTAAACGTGACCGCCATCTGCTGGCTGGGACATGCACAAGCGAAAGCTATATAAGCTTTCCAGCAACTTTCCAGAGTTCAGCTCCTCTTTGGGTATATTTTGTAGTGAGATTAGGAAATAACAGTGGAATTGGGTCAAGTGATCAATTAAGGCCGAGACTAAGCTTTTGTTCATGACTTTGCTTTCAGTCTCAATAAAAGCCTCCTTAGACAATGCGAAACTGCTTTCAAGGCTGGGTTAGTTCCCTGCACAAAATCTAAATCCCTTTAAACCAGCCTCTGGTTTGAGATGGCCTAGCTGGTCTCCCAGATGACAAGTCCCTGAAAACCCTCTAAAACCAGCAAAGACCAGCCTGACCAGGCTGGGAGACCAGCTAAGACCAGCAAACTATCTTAGGCTGGTTTAAGATGTTTTTTGCACCTTTTGTGTGTAATAATCAGCTCTCGTTGGAGTGCTCGGTGGCTCTTGGACACTTTAATGGGATTGTGGAGTTTTTTCGGCCTGATGAGCTCTTCATAGTAACCACTGTCCGTTTTCTCAGGAAGCAACTTGCTCTGGTCAAAATCCTCTTCTCTGTCCCATTTCTGATCAGGGTCTATGGATCTAATATCAGAGACTAAATCTGAAAGACGGAGATGGGTAAAAGGAGATTGTTTTATAAACAAAATTGACACATGCCTGTACACCATTAGAATGCATCTTGAACGTTGAATGTTCTAAAAGGAAGTGACAACCATCCTCCATTTCCTTACATTGATTATAGCATTAAAACAAACAAATAATAGTTTAGTAGAACAGTAAAATTAGAAGTTAGACAATTAATTGAAAGTGTAAATAATTTTATGCAAACTAAACATCAATTACATTCACATAAACAATGGTAAGGTGCATTTTTGCTCTAAAATTACATTTTTACTCCACTGATGGTTCAGTTTAGGGTTGGGGTTTGGGGGCAGAGTTAATAAAATATGCATTCCTGTTGACTGAATTACATAATTTACTAGTAAATATACAACTTGCTTTTGGCGCCACTCTGTGGACATTCCTCCCAGAAACTGGTGCTCAAACCACAAACATATTTTAATGTAATTGTATCTTATAATAAGAGAGAAACATGGAAAACCTGATTCACCAGGTCCAATAAGTGGTTGTGCACAGCTGGAAGTATGATTTTGTTGATTATGACCTGCCTGGAGGGAGAAAATAGGATATATCTCATCACAAACATTTAATAAATAAAACAAAATATTAATCTTTTTATCTAGACATGTCAACATATTTTTAGGTTGTCAAACTGTGTTGTATATTGATTGCATCAGATTGTAATACCATGGCACTGATTACTAATATGATTACCTTATTCATATAGGATTTACTTGGCTCTTCAAGTCACTTCAAATAATACCATGGTGTTACCATTATCCAGTATTTGTGTCCAGTTAAAAGCTGCAGTTATAACATAATGATGAAAATATTTGTATAATGCATGGCATTCAATTTGGCACCATGTCTAAAAAATCATGGTAATACCATGGTACTTTTCTGTAAGTGGATCTTCAGTTTTTCATTAGATATTACACAGTCTCATCCTTATCTATCCATTTAAACATTCAAAATGAATCTCTAAAGCTGCTGATGATGTGGACAATAGTCCTGTGTGTTGAGAGAAAGTTGCACTAACACAAGGGAGGCATTGTAGGGATGTGAGTGTATGTGTGTGTGCGTTAACACCATGCTGGGTTGATCATATTGGACTAAAATGGGTTCGGGACCAGCTGGCATTCAGCCACCTCATTACTGGCCCTGCCAAACAAACTCACCATTTTCTTTTCATAATCGGTTTGCTTTCTAGAATGCTATTGTTGCAGGAGAGTCATGAAACGTGCTTGGACTAAATCGCTGAAGAAAATTAACCAGGGGTGAAGGACAGTATTTAAAATAGGGTTGATGGTATGTTAAACACATGATCAACTATATGCTTTTAGCAAGGGAAACACTGTATAGTCAAAATAGATGAAAGGTAAAGATTATGTGCTCTGACGTTGATTCTGCCACGGTGATAATCTTATAAACAGCCAGTAAGTCTATACAGACGCAGGTTTAGTTGCTGTATCAATGCTTGATTTTGCACACATGCCTAAGAATTAAAACTAACAACTCTGTAATTTAAAATTGTAATTTTATTGAATTTAATTGAATATGTAATGCATGCCTAGTGCATATTATGTATATATTTAGGCTCAGCATCTGCAGTATCAAATGATGGAATGTGTAAAATGTATATGTGTTGCCCCAAAAGTATTTGGACTCTTAAGCCACACTTATAATGCATGAATGTTACTTCATTAAATAACAAAATATCAAATCAAGTGGCATCTACAAACAAATGATGCTAGACCTTTTCTCTGAACTAACTTTTCTAGCCATTTTTTGTGGATGTATTAAGTCAGTTCCTCTCAATTTAACACAACAAGTTCCTTATCAGAGTAACCAGAGGTGTAGTTCATCATATTAACTATGGACAACTTTCCCTAAAGTTTGACAACCAGAAAGTGTCCAAATACATGTAATTTTTAACAGTATATCTGTTGTTTTTAGAACATTTTTGTTCAATTTTGATATTTTGTTATGTAATGCAATGCCATTCACACATTATAAAATTTATGATTTAAAGGAATATTCAGGGTTCAGTACAAGTTAAGCTCAATCGACAGCATTTGTGGCATACTGTTAAAAAAAGCAAAAAAAAGCAAACATCTGAGTTACAGTGAGGCACTTTCAATGGAAGTGAATGGGGCCAGTCCGTAAACTTTAAAATACTCACTGTTTCAAAACTATAGACACAAGACCTGAACAATATGCGTTAACATGATTTTAGTGTTATAAAATCGCTTACTAACCTTTTGTGTAAAGTAAAAAATGTCAGCTTCACATATCTGCCTTTAAACCTCCTAAAAATTGACCCCATTCACTTCCATTGTAAGTGTCTCACTGTAACCTCAATTTTTGCTTCCTCTTTTTTTTTTTTTAAAGAAAAGGAGAGATGAGTTATTTTTGTTGTAATCAACTTTATGCCACAAATGTTGTCGATTGTGCTTAACTTGTATTGAACCGGAACATTACTTTTAGTGTCCAAAATACTTTTTGAAGCCACTATATATTACGTAAGATTATATAATACTGTATGTCTCAAACTTAAAAATGTTTGTCCCACAACGTTACCAGAACGTATTTTGACCTCACAAGTAAAAAAAAAAAAAATATATATATATATAAAATGGGATAAAACAGTTCATAACTCAAACAGCAGTGAACAGTTAATATTCTCAACATGATCCATATACAGTAACCCATTTTTAGAGTATGGATTATCCGAGTCTTGATTATTGTCCATTCAATTTTTACAAGAAATGTACATGACATTCTCACACTCAACACATAAACTGTTGATAAGCAGTTGGATATATGACATTGCGACAGCTTCCCTAACTTTAAATTGGATTAGAATATCCTTACTTTCTTTCCATGGGCCACTCCCATGATTCCAAAGATGTGGATCACTCACTGCCGCAGGACTGTTCCAGAAACTTCCACTCTGTGTCAAGGGCTTCCACCTGCTATCTTCACAGAAAGCAAGAGGAGAAACGGGAGGGGACCTGCACCCCTCCAACCAAACCCACACACACACTGACTCAGACTAAGCACGACCCCAGAGTGAATACAGAGCATGCTCTAACAGGTACTTAAAGTCCTGCAGAGGGAGGGGGTGTGAAAAATAGGGACTGTGCTAAACCTGATGTCACTTTCCCATTTCACACTCCTTACACTTAATGTGAATAGCAACAGTGTTACCTTAACATAGAAGAAATAATGTGAAAGGAATTTAGTGAGTTGTTTTTGTATTTTATTTTTTTTAAATCAGGTTTCTTTTTATGTTTATAAATTATTTCTGATTAGAGTATAGTCATCAGTGGCATGAATGCTATCATGTTGTATAACATATTATAAAAAAGCAACAGTACACTTACAAATAAAAGTTCTTCCATAATTTACTCACACTGATATTATTCTAAACCCATATGATGTTCTTCTGTTAACATAAAAGTTTAGCCAAATGTTCACTCCAAAAAATGAAAGTATGTTGTGACCAGGGGCTGTAGAGCTCCAAAAAAGAACCATATAAGTAGTCCATACGATTTGTCCACCAGAAATTGATATGTTGCTTCCAAAAGTTCACGCACCCTGAAATCAACCCCATTCAGCCGAATTACAGAAAAGCACCACTCACCATCAGCCATTTTTGTATTAATTCAAATGTAAACACATTTCCCTCTAGCTCTACTGATTGCATATTGCATGAGCAACCTCCAAGTCATGGGATCTAGTCCCGTGGGCACCAGGAAGTAATCACGTTCACAAAAACCATGGACAGGGTTGGGGGGTAACTGAATACATGTAACGGGATTACAAATTTAAAATACAAAATATTAGTAACTGTATTCCACTACAGTTACAATTTGAATTGTTGGTAATCAGAATAGTTACATTCAAAATGTATTACTGAACAGATTACATTGCATTTTATTGTCATTTTTTCCATTTAATATTTAGTCCCTTCAGATGGAAAACATTTATTCATATAAATGATGCAATTCAAAGAGCATTTGAACAGTGGTGAAACACTTTCTTAAGATGTATTCAGGCAGAGAAGTAAGTTTGGAGCAGCAGAAATAGAAATAAACCTTGTATAAATTTTTATGTGAACATTTAGCTTTATGCTAAGCTAAAATGCTATTTCTAGCCATTTTACAAGCACCTGTTACCAGGCACAATCATATATATATATATATATATATATATATATATATATATATATATATATATATTTCTTAATATATTTCTTTTTATCAAGAAAATCCACTTTAGATCATTTATTTTATTTTATTTTATTTTATTTTTAAGTTAGTTGATATTGGGGCAAAGATCTTTTTTTTAAAATCTTGTTTTAGAGGCAACACTGCATAACATATTTAGGCTTTTTTCAGAGAATTAATTTTTAACATGTGTATTTTTTTTTACTGTACTGGCAGATCTTTTACAGTCAAAACAAGTGAAAAAATCTACAAGTGCTGAAGAAGTAATCCAAAGTATTTCGATTACATTACTGGCCTTACATTTTTACTCCACTGATGGTTAGGTTTAGGGTTGGGGTTTGGGTTAGGGGGTATAGTTAATAAAATATGCATTCCTGTTTATCATTTATAAGTAAATCTACAACTCAATTTTGGCGCCACCCTGTGGGTATTTCACCTGGAAACTTGAGCTCACGTGTGCCCAAATGCTCAACAACACTTCCAGCTATGCCCACTGGGGGCAGTGATTTGAAATATGGTAAGCACAGACCGATTTCAGCAGCAAAACTTTCTAATGAACATATCCTTTTGTGTTCCATGGAAGAAAGAAAGTCATACGGGTTTGGAACGACATAAGGGCGAGTAACTAAATTATGACAGAATTTAAATATTTGGTTGAACATTTCCATTAATGTTATTTGCTGAACATTGCCAATGTCCCATTTCCAAATGTCCCAAACGAGTGGTGATCTGTGGTTGGTTGGTACAGCAGTTTCAGTTATACATTCTGGGAAAGCATCCAATGATCTCCACCATCTCCGGCCAGTCTCCATATGCATTCGTCTTCATATCATTTTGAATTAACTAATCATAACAGAAAAATCAACCACAAACTTTAGTCTTTTATATATACCGCTTTTGTTCACAACAGAAGATCTTAAAAAGAGATAGATCTCAGTGCATGTGTCAAGTTCCAACCTTTTCAAAAGGACTAGCTTCTTTAATTCGATAGGCGCCTGCAAATACCCAGCTATCCCTTGGCCTTACAGACCTGACCATAGTGCTGCCCAAAACACTGAATATATCTCTAATTTCATCAGTCAGCCTGGAAAAGAGGAATTGAGACAATGTATGAATAATAGAACAAATTCAAAGCCAAAGTTAATCATTTTGACGTGCGTGAAGGCTGTTATGTTTTTTTTTTTTACTTTGTTGCAGGGTCGACATATGAGGCCACAAGTATTATATTTCCTGGTTTTATTGTCTTTAGATAGCCAAGTAATTCCTCTGCCTCTTGAAGGTAAAAACATGTTTTCATTTGTCAAGATAGTATTACTTCTTATCATTTTAGAAGAAATTGAACTGCCTCTCTTGCGGGCATAAATTACCTCCAGTTTCCATATTAAAGTAATTACTTCTTAAAACTTCACCAGTTTCACCTAAGAAAAGAATTAAAGAGTCGATTAATCAAATTTACTTCCAGTTACTTTAACATTCATATTTACAGATTGTTATTAACACTTAAAGTATATTTTAAAGCAGTCAAATTCATGTCACATTCAAATCTCTTTTGTGAAGTAAAAAAATAAGTCTTGGTAATTATTTGAAACAAACTGACCATTTATCAAAACAATGTTCAGCCCTTGTCCTGCATTGTTTCTTATGCCACCCATGATGCTGTAGAAAAGAACACTCATTTAGTAAGTACCACTTTGTATCATCATTTACTCACCCTTATGTCATTCCATGTCGTGACTTTCTTTCTTCCGTGGAACACAAAAGGAGAATGGATAGTGATTTACACTGTTAGGTCTAAGAAGGGCAAAAAAAAAAAAGCAACATAAAAGCATACCACATGACTCATACACTATATTCCAAGTCTTCGGAAGCCATACGATAGCTTTGTTTGAGGAACAGACAAAAATATTAATTGTTATTCACTAAAAATCTTTGTATTGTATGGAAAAGAGCGGCATAAACATTCTTCAAAATATCTCCTTTTGCATTCCACAGACAAGGAAATGTCATACAGTGACACAATTTTTATTTTGGGTGATCTATCCTCAATCCCACTGCTGTGTTAATACTGTAAATGTATTAATAAGTAGCATTATGTAAATGTTCTTACGTAGTATTGTTAAAGCAGATCTTTGGGGGCATGACATTGGCTGCCCCACTACGAAGTTGAAAGGGGAAATAGTCTACAGGACAGTCTTTATGTGGACAACAAGCAGAGTGAGACTTAAACAGACCTGCCCAGAGAAATAAATAAGATGCATGAAACAATAAATAATTTAATATATAAAAACAATATTAAAAGCAAATGTTACTTAAAAGCACACACATGCAATGATCCCTGATGTATTTGGACACAAAAGCCAGCCATAAACTCACAAGAAATGTAAAGCTAGTCATTTGCTTGCAGATTCCATGGTTTGATATTTTGTTATCTTATGTGATTCATACATTTCAACTGTGGCATTTTAAGTGTCCAAATACCTTTTGTGGCCAATGTTTGCGATAAGCATGAAGAGTAAACTACCTGTATTGGCACAATCTGTTTCCAAATCCTCTGTTAAGGGACCATGGATATCGTTTGCAATATCACACAGGCCCACCTTTAGAGAAACTAAAAGGTAACAATAAGAAAACATGTCAATAACTTTATGGATTAAAAAACTTAGATATGAGATCACCATGTCTATTACATGATCGTTTGGCAGCTTCTTGGAGGTTTGACCAGTTGATGGAGAAACGCCATAACACTATGATGACCGTTGTTGTAAGAACATAAAAAAGACCTGAAAACACAAATATCCTTGTTGCACACACTCAAACGTGCAATAAATCAATCAGAATTGCCAATAAATTATGATGATTTTCTTTACCTTGAAGTCTCATCTTAGGAACCAAAAAATACTCTTCTTGGCCTCTAAAGTCCCTGCTGCAACTTTTAAAAATAATTCAAAATGCAACAATCCCTGAAATCTTAAACTATGTTATTTTTCTCAAAATGCAACAATTCCTGAAATCTTAAACTATGTTATTTTTCTATTCAAATCCTATGTTGTTACCTGTTTGAAAGTTCTTAGACAATCATGCTGTGTGAAACACTCCCAACAGGATCCACCTCAAGGTTTCCACACCCTTAAATTCAAACAAACTTAACTCACATTTGTGTTTAGCCCTTTAAGCTCAGATGGGCGGGTCAGCAGAAAAACAAAATATTAACTACAGTCTTGACCAATGCAAAATAGGTATCATTCTAAAGTTTAGAAACTTTACTTTACAATGTGCATTATGACCAAAAGTGAACAAGTGCTTTGAAATTTGCAGACAAATCAGAAGTGTTCCGTTTTGATCATTTATTAATAATTTTGCACTGCACATATTATTGTAATCGGTAAAAACATCAGTCTAATCAAATAGCCATGTTTCATATGCCATTGGAAAGCTCTCAAAGAGTAGAATACAACCGGCCTATTTGTTTTATTTTATATACAAAAATATAGTGAGTAATTGCTAAGTATACAGGTGCATCTCAATAAATTAGAATGTTGTGGAAAAGTTCATTTATTTCAGTAATTCAACTCAAATTGTGAAACTCGTGTATTAAATAAATTCAATGCACACAGACTGAAGTAGTTTAAGTCTTTGGTTCTTTTAATTGTGATGATTTTGGCTCACATTTAACAAAAACCCACCAATTCACTATCTCAAAAAATTAGAATATGGTGACATGCCAATCAGCTAATCAACTCAAAACACCTGCAAAGGTTTCCTGAGCCTTCAAAATGGTCTCTCAGTTTGGTTCACTAGGCTACACAATCATGGGGAAGACTGCTGATCTGACAGTTGTCCAGAAGACAATCATTGACACCCTTCACAAGGAGGGTAAGCCACAAACATTCATTGCCAAAGAAGCTGGCTGTTCACAGAGTGCTGTATCCAAGCATGTTAACAGAAAGTTGAGTGGAAGGAAAAAGTGTGGAAGAAAAAGATGCACAATCAACCAAGAGAACCGCAGCCTTATGATTGTCCAGCAAAATCGATTCAAGAATTTGGGTGAACTTCATAAGGAATGGACTGAGGCTGGGGTCAAGGCATCAAGAGCCACCACACACAGACATGTCAAGGAATTTGGCTACAGTTGTCGTATTCCTCTTGTTAAGCCACTCCTGAACCACAGACAACGTCAGAGGCGTCTTACCTGGGCTAAGGAGAAGAAGAACTGGACTGTTGCCCAGTGTTCCAAAGTCCTCTTTTCAGATGAGAGCAAGTTTTGTATTTCATTTGGAAACCAAGGTCCTAGAGTCTGGAGGAAGGGTGGAGAAGCTCATAGCCCAAGTTGCTTGAAGTCCAGTGTTAAGTTTCCACAGTTTGTGATGATTTGGGGTGCAATGTCATCTGCTGGTGTTGGTCCATTGTGTTTTTTGAAAACCAAAGTCACTGCACCCGTTTACCAAGAAATTTTGGAGCACTTCATGCTTCCTTCTGCTGACCAGCTTTTTAAAGATGCTGATTTCATTTTCCAGCAGGATTTGGCACCTGCCCACACTGCCAAAAGCACCAAAAGTTGGTTAAATGACCATGGTGTTGGTGTGCTTGACTGGCCAGCAAACTCACCAGACCTGAACCCCATAGAGAATCTATGAGGTATTGTCAAGAGGAAAATGAGAAACAAGAGACCAAAAAATGCAGATGAGCTGAAGGCCACTGTCAAAGAAACCTGGGCTTCCATACCACCTCAGCAGTGCCACAAACTGATCACCTCCATGCCACGCCGAATTGAGGCAGTAATTAAAGCAAAAGGAGCCCCTACCAAGTATTGAGTACATATACAGTAAATGAACATACTTTCCAGAAGGCCAACAATTCACTAAAAATGTTTTTTTTATTGGTCTTATGATGTATTCTAATTTTTTGAGATAGTGAATTGGTGGGTTTTTGTTAAATGTGAGCCAAAATCATCACAATTAAAAGAACCAAAGACTTAAACTACTTCAGTCTGTGTGCATTGAATTTATTTAATACACGAGTTTCACAATTTGAGTTGAATTACTGAAATAAATGAACTTTTCCACGACATTCTAATTTATTGAGATGCACCTGTATGTCTTAGACAAATATGTTAAATGTAAACAGGTGTTGCTTATATGTTGCTTTTTCACTTATAAATTCACGAAAAATAAATAGAACATAAACTATCACATAACATTACTTGGAGGAGGCAGTTATCTTTAAAGTGAGCCAACACACAATGTAATCTGATGCATAGATCATTAGATAATCCACACGAAGCACAATGTGCACACAGCACATAATGTGCTATCTGGCTAAAAACACGTTAGATTTCCTGGATCCGACTTCATTGGAAATGATGTACTACGTTGTCCAGAGTAATGGAATGCTTAACCAATTGTATTAGGACTCAGATCGCGAGGTGGAACCAGAGGTGGAAGTCATCCAAATATGGGCAGAGAGGATCATTCAATCTAATTACATATGGTCACCACGAGATGGCGCCAAGTACTTTACACAGACTCAATGATGAAAAAAGTTACTTTTTGGCTTAAGTATTTTTCTGTGATTTTTCAGAAGTTTCTTGGGCTGAGAGTCACAGGATTTATCATAATCTATAGCATTAAGAAAACTGAAAAGTTTCCTTTAAAATTACACCAAACACTTGACCCTTCTTTGTTTTTGTTTTTTTGGTTTGTTTGTTTGTTTTTCGAGTTATAATCCTATAATTTTGGGTATGCCACTGAAACAGGAAATCTTTAAAAAGATCCTCAGAGCCTCAGATCCTCAAAGGGTCAATGACTGCCTGCTAGACAGATGGGATTCCTTTATGGCATGTGTGTTCTAAAAGGGATTTCACAGATGTGTGCTGCCCTCTTTTGGCAAAATTGGGTACACTGGGGCTATTTATCACACATTGACTCGTTTATCCTTGCCTCAGTGTCTGTCAGTGTGGTCAATAATTTACAAAACAACTGTAGCAAAAATATGATAATACTGGAATTTTTTATTTGGAGGGTAGTATTCACAAAGATATATATATATATATATTCTAATTCAACAGTGTTTTGAAATAGGTGTTTCAAACCAACATACAAAACCTCTGCTAGAGAAAACATATATTTGTGTAATTGGACTTTATAGTTACAGAGTAATAGCCCTTATGGCACCTTCCCAGTGTGACATCCAACCCTGGTCTCAGCTAAATGAGGAAACGGCATGCATATTAACTAAACACATATTGAATCTGTATTTTATTTCTGCTCGGTTAAACTTTTTTTTTTTTTCCAACAGTCATAAGTGGGAAACATCTCAGTCTCAGTTAAGAAAATTATGCATATTTGATACAAATGCAAGTGCAGACATGCATAAATAGCAAGAAATAGAATTAAATAATCAAAAATAGACTTTAGGAGGTGATTGCACACAATATTGCTGTCAACACTGTCACCTTAAATCAAGGTAAATACCAATCCCAGCACAGAAGTATCATGTGCTGATTGACTTGCAATCATTTTCTTTTACAGCTTATTGTTCGTTGATATACTACAGAGTAAGATTTTACAGTAACAGATTTCAGTAAGGCACACAGGACA
This sequence comes from Myxocyprinus asiaticus, assembly GCF_019703515.2. Classification (NCBI taxonomy): domain Eukaryota; kingdom Metazoa; phylum Chordata; class Actinopteri; order Cypriniformes; family Catostomidae; genus Myxocyprinus; species Myxocyprinus asiaticus. The sequence goes on from NC_059352.1 coordinate 10,712,820, forward strand.
TGCAAATTTTACAGCATAAGTACAGTTGATACTGTAGTATATATTTTGTTCAGACCGGTCTGCAGCCAAAGGCTTATTCAGTCTGTTTCTGTTATTAGTGGCACTGTTCACAGTATCGAGTGGGAACAACCCTGAGTTCATTAAGCAAGTTTTAAGGTCAAGCAAAGATTTGCTAAAATACAGTACACATAGTATTTTCACACACAGACATAATAAATAAAGATGAACAAATATTTCAGAAGATCTAAGGATTTTGGTACAAAGAGTCAAGAAGAATTCTGTTTTCTTCAAGGAGTGTATTTTAAAGTATATCATGTGTGATCAAGTTATAAGTAAAGGTCAACATAACAACCGTCACCTCTTTTCAAGTGTTATTTGATGTCTATATTATCAATATACAGTAATCATATCCCTTGCAAACAAACTGTATGAACCTACACTTAACCTGAGCTTTAACATTTACCTTAAAAAGTTTTGTCTTACAAATCACAAATTCAAAAAGTAATTAAGAAATAAAGTCCTACATATACACAGCCAATAGGAGCTATTGCCAGAATGAGAGTTGACTTAATTTTGATCTCAGTGAGTTAAATGAACCCAAAATGAAAAATCTGTCTTCATTTACTTACCCTCACGGTGTCCAAACCCACATGACTTTCTTTCTTCCGTGGAACACAAAATGAAATGTTTTGAAGAATATTCATGCTGCTCTTTTCCGTACAATGAAAGCATATAGTGTCGTTAAAATAGTCCACGCGATCAAGATTAAATATGCAAAAGCGCAAGTGAGGTTTGAGAACTACACAGAAGGGGAAGATTTTTAGTGACTAATGATGCATTTCCATCTGTTCTTCACACAAAGCTATTGCAAGTTTTCTGAAAACTTGAAATATAGTGCACAGGTTGCATGGACTACTTTCATGGCACTTATATAGTAATTTGTTTTGTCCTTTTTGGAGCTTGAATGTGCTTGGTGAACATTCTTTAAAACATATACTTTATGTTCCTTGACGGTGAGTAAATGATAAGAGAGTTTTTATTTCTGGAGGAAAAGTTCCTTTAATGTAAGGAAGTTAAGCGTTTGACTGGCCAAATTTAACCAGCTAATTTTAACTGGTTGGTGGACACATCCTTATTGAAAAATGGTGGAACAGAGATAAATATTTCATGAGCTCTTGGTAGTTTTAAATGACCTGATCCATTTGATGCTTTTGGCCATATAATGTTTCAGTGTTAAAAGGGTTGATTCACTCCAAAAGGTCCTGGCGAAAGAAAAGTTAGAATATAAAGAAGAAATACTTATTAAATATAATGATCAATTACTGTATAATAATGTGTTACATATCAAATCAAATAATAAATTAAGTATTCATAAATAAATATAAAAAAACACAATATGGTTTATAAATATTATAATGAAATATAAAAATAATGTTAAATATATTTAATATAAACGACATTATATATAATACAAGTTATTATTAAATAATATATTTTTTTAAAATAATACAACATACTCTTATAGTAATACACTTATCTATAGTTATTTGTAAAATATAATAGTTTTTAAAATTATAAGAACTTTAAATGTTTTGAAGGCAACTACGTTTATAGTGTCATAACTACTAGCCTCATCTGAATCATCGTTTTCTTCTCTAGCTGCATTTTGCTCTTCCGCTTGTCGCAGTTCCGAGTATCTATATGTCGCATTACTGAAAGAGAAGACATTTATAAAGAATAAATGAATAAATAAAAAATGTAAAACAGTACATAAAGTACACGAATGGAGTATTGTTTATACTTTTGCGGGCAGCAGTATTTCCGTATGATGAAGGCAGCAGCCGCTACTGCAGCTATTGCAACGATCACAACAGATGCGATCACTCCTGGATGAAGTCTTATCACCTGGAAAACAACAACCTCAAATCAGGTATGGTCAATATTGAGTATGTGGTAGCATATGCAAACGTGTGTTGTTACTAGAAAAGTGACTGATGCAACTGAGTCGATCACTAACCTGTTGATCGACTGGTGTTGATGTGGGGTTCTCCATACTTCGTAACGGTCTGGATTCGCTGTATGTAGATGACAGCGGTAAGGCGATTGCTAACTCTTCAAGAACAGCGTATATAAACATAGTTAATAGCATGTTTGAGTGGTGGTTTAACTTGAACAATGTTATAGCCATAGTTGTTTACTTCCTAGTTATTGCAGCTGTCAAATGACGTAAGGGAGCAACGGACGCGTGATTGGTCGATTGTGTTGCAACGTCAAGACTTCCGTTAACATGACACTGTAGAATCGCTTAAAATCATACAGTGTATGAAAATAAAGAATGAATACGTAAAGTTAAGCTCATTATGCCATAGGATTTATTTACTTATATAAATAAAATAAATAAAAATGATAAAAATAAATATAAAAAATAATACTAATAATATATAATATAATTAAATAATACATTATATATACAGTACCGGTCAAAGGTTTTGAAACACTTACTGATTCTTTATTATAATTTGTTTTCACATTTTAGAATAATAGTAAAGTCATCAAAACTATGGAATAACATAAATGGAACTATGGGAATTATGTTGTGACTAAACAAAATCCAAAATAAATCAAAACTGTGTTATATTTTGGCATCTTCAAAGTAGTCACCCTTTGCCTAAAATTTGCAGACATGTACTCTTGACATTTTCTCAACCAGCTTCTTGAGGTATCACCCTGGGATGCTTTTTAAACAGTATTGAAGGAGTTCCCATCTATGTTGGGTACTTATTGGCTGCTTTTCTTTATTATTTGGTCCAAGTCATCAATTTCAAAAACTTTTTTTTTTTATTATTAACTTTTAGTTTTATAATGAAATAAATTAATATGGTGACACAATTATATTTTTGTCTACAAAACTAATTTCAAACATTTAAGCATACGCCTTCAGATCAAAAGATTTTTAAGATCATGTGAAACATTTCGGTCAAGCGTTTCAAAACTTTTGACCGGTAGTGTGTGTGTGTATGTATATATATATATATATATATATATATATATATATATATATATATATATATATATATATATGTATGTGTGTGTGTGTGTGTGTGTGTGTGTGTAACTTGTACATCAAATGTTCATTTAATATCAGTTAAATTAGATAAATAAATAAATAAATAAATAAAAACAACAACACTAAAACTGTAGGTCATTCAGCTGTCTGGTTTATTTATTGAGTCATTATATCATATCTTCTTAAATTATAGCTCACAGCCAACAATTTTAATGAATTATCTAAAATGAAAAAACATAGTAAAATCAGTTAAGATAAATGTACACTTTACACATCAAATTCCCTTTAAAGGACAGCATAGCACTTGCACCAATCCATACATGGGGGCAGTATAGATCAGCTGTCTTTTTCATGTCTGTAGATGTAGCTCATCTCAGATCAGAGCAGCTCATAATATTTCCCAGACTGTGGATCAAAATAACATTTGAGGCAGGAATCATACATTAAATTGAGAAACTCCTCTCCCCCACTGGTGTTGCATAATTTAGACCCTGTGAATAGTGCAAAAAAAAGTTATGTGTAAAATAAAAACAAAGATTCAATTTGTCCTATCACTGTAAACTTTAAGATACCTTCATTAATGAAATATCAACCATGAACCTAATTTGACCAGTTCTGTGACCACATATTATCTCTGTACAAAAGAAGCCTAGTTGAGAGTCTTTCTCAAACATGATATAATTTGCAGAATATAATCCCTGGATGATTTTCAAGTGGTATACCTTTGGTTGAGACCGTGCTGTGGTCTCCTTTCCCATCTGCCATCTGTTGATTTGGATGAACTATCGGAGGACTAAGGACATCCATCCATTCTCTACAAGAGGATCAAACCATAAATCATCAAAACCCTACCAGATTCGACACACTTGAATGAATTTATGTTTCTCATGATCTTACAAAACCTTTTGAACCAAAGGCTCATGCTTAAAAGCTTGAATTAGTTTTGTAGACAAATAGGCTATACATTGTGTGTGTGTGTGTGTGTGTGTGTGTGTATATGTATACACACACACACACATACATATTTATTTACAAAACTAAAGTAAAAAAAAGATAAATCTTTTTGAAGGATGACCAGAAGGAAATGTGGAAAAAGAAGACAACAAGTGCCCAGCATACATGGAAACTTCTTCGAACCCAGTTAAATTTGGTTGCGAGAATGCCAAGAATGTGCAGAGCTGTAATCTAAGCAATGGGTGGCTACTTTAAAGAAACTAAAATATAAGATATTACCATAATTTCATTTATGTTGGATCATAGTTTTGATGACGTAACTATTATTCTAAAATGTGGACAACAAAGTCTCATGACAACCTGTAATAAAGGTGCAACTTTAAGACAAACCAATGAACACAGAACTTCAGATCGATAAATGACAGGCATCAGATTTTAGCTAGCCTAACACTTAATTTAACAAAGGAAATTTTGGAGAACAAACCCCGTTTGTTAAGATGTTTTCTTTTTCCCTCGTTACACAAAAAGTTATTCTCTTATTAAAATAATGGTTAGGTTCAGGGTTTGGGTCAGGAGATAGATGTAACAAAGGATAAAAGTTGGAAAGGAGGAGGCGAGAACCGGCTTGACAATATAAATAATCTTTTAATAAAACAAAAAGACACAAACATAAACACATGCAGGACAGCTGCCCATAACTCTCTCTCGAACTGCTGCCTCCGGTTGCCTTTATCCCTTTCGAGGGCTTGATTAGCCTGATTAGGGGCCGGGTGTGCAGCATCATGACCTGGCCCCACCCTCCTCCCTGCTACAATAGACTTTATGGTTAGGTTTAGGTTTGGGTTAGGGGTTAAAGTTAGGAAAAATCGTAATAACATTGTTCATTGGTTTGCTTATTTTTGTCTATGGTGTAAAAGTTGTAAGTTTTTGTATAAACAAACTTGAACGATTTCTTACTATTTCGCCATCTCTTATTACAACTTGTCATGACTTTTGGTTGAAACCCATTTACATATTCAGGTCTTTAGAGACCTGGCACTTATATCTATCAAAAATTGATGTACAAAATGGCCAAATAGTGTAAAATTGTAAAAAAATATTTTCAAGACAATTAGAAAACAATAAAATAAAATATATTTTGATATATATTTATGTTTTATTTATTTATTTTTTATAAATGAAAGAGATTATGCAACAAATCAGGACAAATCAAGAAGGATTAATTATTTTCACACTGAAATTTCATGAGATGCAACTGTCTGTCAAACACATTGAGTTACATATAACACATAATCTACACAAATCTAATGTATGTGTAATTTATGTGTAGCTTAAGTGTATCTTATGTGTATTTTCTCAGGCACTTGTTGAGTCTAAATAGATGTAAAACTTAGATTATTTCAGCAGTACACCCAAATGACAATAGTCATATCATACTTTTCATGTTTAATTCAATGTTGTTTCTTCGTCAAATAGCAATGTCAAATGTAAATCAGGTTAATCACTGAAACATCAGTGCCACCTTGAGTAAGAAATAACATGTATATTATGTATGTGTACACGCATATAAAATACTGATAACAATTTATTTATTTTTTTGCAATTTTGCCATTTTTTGTGTGTTAGTATTTATAAGATAGATTGAGGAATACTAAAGAGGTGTGGGCACAACTCCCAAAAAATGGATGAGGTACAGGGGGTGGAATGAGGTATGCGTTTAAGTGTTAACAGAGCATCAGATTGTATATAAATCACAAATTGCCATGCAATCAACAGTCCTCAGCCAGTTATGAACAACAGATATCACTTACAGTGTAATGGAGTTGTACTATTGTTATTAATCAAAACATGTTATATTATTGGATGAGGCTCCATCAAAGCACATTTTCTAAATTCTTTCCAAGCCTCTGATGGGTTACCTCTTGTTGTGAATGAATGTCCCCCACTCTGTCTGTAGCCCTTGCTCATATTCTCTCATTTACATGACACTTTTCTAGGCAACATGTGGTGTTGATGGACAGGCTCCCTGGTGGGATGGGAGGGAGGTGGATGATGACCTCCCAGTGTGCTCAGCTGCAGCAGTGACAGGTAGGTGACACATGCAAGCCTCCGAGCACATGTACAAATCCTGCTTATTCATTGTCCATGACAACCATTCTTAATTAATCATCGAGGCGTGGCAGTGTTTCCCTTGACAGGAAAAGTTTTGCATAGGACACTAGCTGTAGGTATGCTGAGAGATTGTGTTGAGTGTGTAAAGAATTACAAGCTCCATAAATACTTTTTAAAATTATATAAAAGTTAAAGGGTCTACGTAGTGTAAAATGCTCATTTGTTGTGTTATGTAGTAGCAGTTACTTCCTAAACTGTGTTCGGATTATTACTTGAACTATTGTTATTTTGTATATTTTTTTAACACTTATTATATTATTATATTTATAATAATAATTATTATTATTATTGTTATTATCATCATCATAATTATTATTAATATACATAACCATAAATGTGTTATAACCATAAACATTATTTTTTTACATGTAATTATTATTTCTATTTTAGTATTTATTATTATTACCATTATTATTATTTACCCTCTATTTTTCAGGTTTATAACATAATTTCTTATTTCAATTATTATTATTGATATTTTTTTATTATTATTTCTATTGTAATATTTATTATTATGTGTCCCTTTAATGTTTCAGGTTTATAACATCTTTGTTTCCAGTTAAATCAAAATGAGGACACTTTTGTCAAAAGTTGCAGCGCTCCATTATGCAGACAGTCTGCCAGTTGGTGCACTGGTGGCAGCTCAGTCTTTTGAAGACTGACACAAAAAATGTGTTGAATGTGCCACGCATTTTCCTGTTTTATTCTTTGATGTCAAGAAGTTATTCTTTATGTTCTGTAACTGCTGAATTAAATTGAAAAATGAGATATTTCAAATGTTCGGTGTCTAAAATGTGACCATCATCGTGTTACAAAAGTCCAAATTGGTGAATTTATTTAAAAGGCCTGAAGGCTAGAAAGAGTTGGATGAACTCACGAGCTAAAGTTAATTTATGCTCTAGCCTCAACACTCAAGAAAACACAAAGAATAGTGATTAGAGTTATGCCTTACAGTTATGATTTAGGCAGGCTAAAAATCTTTTACCTGGGATTAGAGTGAAGAAGAGGGTTCATTTCTTTCTGGTAGTGCTGGCCTTGTTCAACTGGCTGTGAACCACAAAGAAGATATGTATAAACACGTATACATTATTCACTTATAATCTTGCTCTCTGCCATAGCTTTCAAGTTCCTTTTGTTTTCCACAGAAGAAACGGAGTAATAAGGGTTTAGAACATCATGAGAGTGAGTAAATGACCCTTGTCATACAGTTTTGGGCATGTTTTGTCATACTTATTGCCTGATGGTGGCAGTATTGCTATGCGTTCACAATCTTTCAGCCCACTAATTTGCTTCTCAAGACCACACACACCAGACATGATTAGCAGTTGCAGCATATCTTTCTAATCAACAGACAGCAACAACAACAACTAATGGATAGGGTCTGATGTTGCAATGCCATGGGAGTTTATTTCACTCTGGCCTAAATAGTGTTTTTTTGTATGTATAAACTGTTTGACTGTCCTTCCTAGTAGTAAACACAGTATTAAAATTCACCCTCTGTAATGTGCCCACTAGCTCCAGAACATGCATACTAGACACTAGAGTTACTTTCCAGTGCTGTAGTTAAGTGAGCCAATGAGGTTAACATCTGTAATTATAACTGTACTAAACGACTGTATAGTGCATGTGTGTGTGATGGTGGTGTAGGCCTACCAAAGGAATACATTGAGTCCAGGTTGAGGTGTCATCACTACTTGTACTTAAACTTATGTTGCAATGGTGAACCTGAGAGAAGATATGAAATATAATTAGTTACTGGTATTTTGACTCACAAAACCTGTCTTTGCCATATCACCCCAAGAATAAAGAAATAAGAAACAATATTTTGCTCAAAGCTGAAGTGTGTAATTTCTGCGACTAGAGCCACCAAGCAGAATGGAAAAATAAACAATTGTTTTCAAACAGATTTCCGAATACACCCTCTGTCTGCTATTGGACGAACAAACAGATAATCCTGCTCAAAACTCACGCTGTTGGTTGAGCCAATATTGCTGTGTCGATTTTTTTTAAGTTACATTATTTACATGAAAATTACCCCCCCTCCCCCACTACAAATAATAATAATAATATAATCTCATTCTCATTACTATAATGTGTATAGAATTTCAGTCCTTTTTTACTCTAAATCTCTACTTTCACTTTTACACCTGACAGCCACTTGTGGTGCCTGTTAATTTTACTTCTGAAAGTGAAAGTGTAGATTTAGAGTAAAAAAAGGACTTACATTTTAAACTGTTTCTCACCATCACCTATCATATCACTTCTGAAGATATGGATTTAACCACTGGAGTCATATGGATTACTTTTTTTGCTTCCTTTATGTGATTTTTGGAGCTAAAAAGGTCTGATCACCATTCACTTACATTGTAAGGACCTACAGAGCTGAAATATTCTTCTAAAAATTTTGTTTGTGTTTTGCTGAAGAAAGAATGTCATGCACATCTGGGATGGCATGAGGGTGAGTAAATAATGAGAGAATTAAAATTTTTGGGTGAACTATCCCTTTAAGTTAAGACAAGGGAAAGTCCCTTTCAAGGCAAGTCAGTCCACTTGGCAGCCATCTTTTGAATGCTTCCGGACAGCTATTGTCTAAGCGGCAAAAAAGTTAAGCTCCTGTCAACTTGAATGGGGAAAGACCAAAATCTCCAAAATGGTTGGTCAAGATTACGATCAAAGAACATATTTCAAATCAGCAGTTAAATTTGACAACAATGTTATTACTAATTGTGCTTCTTTAGCTCAGATCACACTATAAAATACTATTTTTTTTTTATCCTGGTCCAGCTCATTCGCATGTGTGTTCTTGAGTTGACTGACTGGTGATGTCTGTATCTAAAAGGCGATTGCTCATCTAGTTGTCTTGATGCAATCTGTATCCATTTTCACCATTTTCCTACCTGTGACATGCTAAGGCCCGGTCCGCCCATGTCTTCTTCCTGCTCTCTCTTCAGACTGGCCAACATTCGCAACTCATCTTCCTCATCCTCTTCATGTTCTTGACTTCTCCTTAGATCAGGCCTGCTGGAGCCCAGAGGTAGAACCCTTCTATCGACCCTCACCTGTAAGTCCCAAAAACCTCATTACTTCATCAGTGCCACTTTGTTATGAGAATGATCGTTACTGGATATGGCTAATTAGCAAGCAGTCAGTCAGAGCTTGCAAACTAATTGGCACCCCCATTAAGGCCAAGACATAAGCAGGGATGGCTGCCTGCTGCTTACAAATCCACTTACATAAAGTCCTACCTAGATGTATGAATGACCTTCCAGATCAGCTCACCAAACCTCAACAGCATAAAAGATATGTACCATCTTTAAACAGGTAAAGTGGTGTTTTGGGGCACGAGTAATGATCCTCCGTAGTTCCCACATAAAACTCCATTTATGACGTTTAGTTAATTAACATTTTAGATTTGCAGTAAGAGTCTGTGGCAATTGTACCAAATGTACTGTACTATAAAAAATATTTTTAATTTTTTTCTGATAACCTTAAAATGTGCTTGATGTGCTAACATCTAAATTAACTGGTTTTGTTCAAGTCAAAAATATTATTTAACATGACTAAATCAACCTGATTACATTAGGTTACACCAACAAAAGTAATTTTTAAGGATTAGTTCAAGTAGAAATGGATTCTTAAGGTAACAATGGCAGGTTACCACTTTTTACGGTGTTGCTTAACTGGTAGAGCATGGCGCTAGCAACGGCAAGATCATGGGTTTGATTTCCAGGGACACAAACCTGGTTAAAATAATTACCTTGTATGCACTGTCGATTTGAATACAAGCATTCAATTATAATGTGATGTAAATGCGATGCACTTTACATTTGTTTTAAAGCTCTATACTCATTCTACATGCCAACAATTGTTTCTGTTTTTATTTCTAATAATAAAGTTTAGAATAAACATCTGAGCCAGTTGATACTTGAATAAAGTATAACTGAAAAAGATTGAGCTATGAAAGAGCTAGAAATTTCTTGTGGTAGTGTAAAACTAAAAACCCCAAAAATATAAAAAATTACAATGACAAACAAAAGAACACTGTGTCCAAGCCAGTGGCAATACAATTTTCCAAATGCATCAGAAATGCAAGGGCACAACCCACTCCCCTCTATCTGAATGGATTCATATAAAAATATCCAGGTGCTCCTTCCCCTCCACCTCCTGGCACAACACGGCTCCCAACCCCCTGTCCGACGCATCGGTCTGTTCAACAAAAGGGAGAGAAAAATCAGGAGCATGTAACAACGGCCCACCACAAAGTTCAACTTTGACCTGCATAAAAGCCTGCTGGCACAGCTCCGACCACTGGACCAGGTCTTGGGCTCCCTTTTTATTGAGATCAGTCAGGGGGCTGGTGATGTCCGAATAATTAGGCACAAACCTCCTATAATAGCCAGCCATCCCCAGGAACTGTCTCACCTCCTTTTTGGTCTTGGGTCTGGGGCAGGCCGCAACCGTTGTGGTCTTATCAATTTTGGGGCACACTTGCCCGTGACCCAAGTGAAACTCCAGATACCATACCTCCACCCGTCCAATTGCGCACTTCATGGGGTTTGCCGTGAGTCCCGCCCGTCGCAGCAACTTAAAGAACCACCCCCAGATGCTGCATATGCCGCTACCAATCATTACTGTATATAGTGATGTCATCCAGATAGGCAGTGGTGTATGCAGAGTGCGGTCTGAGGACCCGGTCCATAAGGCGCTGAAATGTAGCCGGGGCCCCAAACAAACCAAACAGAGGGGTCACGAATTGGTGTAAGCCAAACGGTGTGGAGAAGGCCATTTTCTCACGGGACACTGGTGTTAAGGGGATCTGCCAATAACCCTTTGTTAAATCCAGTGTAGAACCACCTCCGGCCCAAGCTCCTCCCTCTCTGGTACCACTGTCGCCAAAGCCATGGGGACCACCTCCCTCCACGGTTTTAAGAGGCTGAGGTGGTAAATTTGCTGTGCTCTGCCCCTATCCGTAATTTAGAGCTTGATGTGGGTTGTGTAAATTCCCATAACCGAAATCCCCTGTTATACAGCCGGGTCTTACGCTCTTGAGCCTGTAGCAAATTCTCCTGTGATAGTTGCCACAATGTGTGGAGTTTTGCTCTCAGGTCAAGAATGTATTCAATTTCGTTTTTGCTGTTTGAAGGTCCCTCCTCCGAATTTTCCCTCACGACATCTAAGACCCCGCAAGGCTTACGCCTATACAATAATTAAAATGGGGAGAACCCTGTGGAGTTTTGCGGGACCTCTCGAACTGCAAATAACAGGGGTTCAAGCCACTTATCCCAATTCCGAGCATCTTCGTGCACAAACTTATGAATCATGTTTTTCAAGGTTTTATCAAACTGTTCGACCAAGCCGTCAATTTGCGGGTGGTACAGGCTTGTCTGAAACTATTTAATACCCAATCATTTGTACAGCTCGTGTAGTGTACGTGACATAAAAGTAGTGCTTTGATCAGTGAGGATTTCTTTCAGAATCCTTACTTGGGAGATAATTCTGAAGAGTGCCTCCACAACACTATGAGTTGAGATGTTGCACAAAGGCACTGCTTCCGGATATTGCATTGCGTAGTCCACCAGAACCAACACAGAGCGATGCCCACATGTCGTTCACTCTAATAGCCTGACAAGGTCCTTACCAATTCTTTCGAAGGGGACCTTGATCAAAGGAAGGTTTGGCTGCAACCCAAATCCACCAAGGCCTGGTATGTACCCCTGTTAATACTCACGGGTATGCGGTATGTCCCAGCTTGATCGGGGGCGGCCTGCGGCGTGTCGGGGACCCAAACCAATGTCCCCACCCCATCATTGGGTATTGGTCCCGGAACTGCCTGGGCTCCCCGCAGCTCCAACAGACCGGCCCAGGCTTCACGCCTGCACCCGTGACAGCGGGTCCACCACCCTGGGATTGAGAGCAGAGAGGGGCAGGGGAATGTGCAATCGCTGGAGCCGAGGAGCTGGTTTGGGAGGGCCCCCTCCCTGTTTCCAGGAAGGCACTGCTGCTCGGGTGTCTGGCCTACCCGTTGCAGGATGGCTTTCCTCAAGTTTGCGTACACCAGGAGGCTCTCCACTGGTAACTGCTATGCCGCAAGTTGGGCTTCCCCGGACAACAGTGGGGTTAATCAGACCGCCCACTGGGTGCTCGGCCATACGCATGCTGTCGCCATCAACTCAAAGAGCTCCAGGAAGGCCTCTGGATCATCCAGGGTCGTGGTGGCAGCACCCTCCTGATTCAGCAAGCTCCGGAACACCTGCCGATCCTCTGCTTGGGCCTGGAGGAGCGCAATGAACCGCTGCTCCTGTTCGGTCCAGGAGGGCCTTGAAGGTCTTGAACATGTCCTCCAGAGGTGAGGCATCCATGGCGGCGTTCTTCCTCCCTTAATCCTGCATTTCGGCACCAGTGTAACAAAGTTCACAGTTAGGGGAAAGGAGGAGGTGGGAGACGGCGAATCCAACTCAAATGGTGTGTTTATTTTAAACTCAAAATCACACTTTTCAGTGGCAATAGTCAAAATCACGCTTTTCAGTGGAAACAGTTCAGCACAGTCTGTGGGTGTGTGTGGTAACTCTCTCTCCCCTCACTGGCATCTGGCTCGCTCTTAAAACCCGTCTCCACTCTCACTACAGTGACAAACAGCTGTTAGAGACAATCATTGCCGGGTGATGATCCTTACTGTTCTCATCTCCTGTTCTCGCTCTCCATTCACAAGTTGGTGCTAAACCACGCCCCCACCACCACAAAGCCACTCTGCTGGAGTGCACCAATTCAGCTCAAGTATGTACTTGATTTGATCCCCTCTAACCTTGCATGTATTGCGTGCTAGTTACTCAAAAAAATATTTCATCCTCATATTTACAGACCATATGATTAGTGTGGGCACCTACACAAAGCTCATGTTCGGCTTGCTATGTTTTTGGGTCTATTTCTCTACCTCTACCTAGATTTGCCTTCTTGTTAGATTAGATTTATTAGATTAGATTTAGACTTGTTTGAATGCCTTTTATGTATTGTTTTTGTGTTGTTGCAAAGATATCATTTTATAAGATATTTCCTTATAAAACAAAAGATTTGTCTTCATCATGGTATGAAATTGACTATACTTGGAATGGCATTCTAACATACTACTAATTAGTTCTGCAGTCTAAACTGTAGTATGTACACTGTGCACAGGTTTTCTGTTGCAAAGAATTCCCAAATGTCCTATTACTTTTGCCAAAATGTGCGGTATTGAAAAGACTTGACCTTTCATTTTCAGTGTGATGAAGTAATGAAAGATGGAATTTTAAAACATCTCTTTTTTTTTACTCATTATTTGATCAGACTGCCAAAAATGAAGACATGTTAACACAAAATTGAATTAAAAATGCAGAATTATTAATTTTGAAGATGATAACTAGACAACACTTATGACGTGCAATGTGATGAGGTCATGTGACAAAAATGGTCCATACTACTGTTAGAAATGTTGCTAACACTTTACAATAAGGCTCTGTTTGTAAATACATTAGGTACCATGAACTAACAATGTACAATGATTATTTAAAGCATGTATTAATCGTTGTTAATGTTTATTAATTTACACTCACTGAGCACTTTATTAGAAACACCTGTATACCTACTTATTCATGCGATTATCTAATCAGCCAATTGTGTGGTAGCAGTGCAATGCATAAAATCATGCAGATATGGGTCAGGAGCTTTGGCTGTTGTTCATATCAACCATCAGAATGGGGAAAAAATGTTTATATCAGTGATTTCGACCATGGCATGATTGTTGATGCCAGATTGAGTATTTCTGTAACTGCTGATTTCTTTGGATATTCATGCACAACAGTCTATAGAGCAGGGGTCGGCAACCTATGGCATGCGTGCTGACATTGGCACGCGGATGGGTAATCACAGAGAGGAGTAGACTATTTTATTGATATAAATTCTGCACCTGCATTCCAATCAACACCTTGATGTAATCCTTCCTCACGATCATGCAGCGTGTTTTCATGAGCTGAATGGGAGGCCAAACAAGAAGTTAAAATGTGATGAGACTGCAGTATACCCAACAGACGGAGGACCATTTAGTAGCATACCCATAGCTCGTGCATCACGAGCTGGCAGCTCTTCCCTTTTGGTTAATCGCGCGAGTAAACGCACCCGCCTTGCTTCGGTCAGGCTGCGTGGATGACAGTCTACATTCCATGTTTCATTTGTTTCTTTTTGCTTTCAGAACAACACGTGATGTAATAAGGAAAACACCTCTATTAATCCTTGATATTTCCAACCCAGCATACAGGTACACCCTGATTAAACCATGGGCTCACTTAAAATGACATGAATCGATTAAAATAGAAAACATAAAAATCATGGGGTTCAAAAATCTGAGTCTTTTCAAAATATAAATTAGACCTGGAAATAAGGTTTTAGGATTTTGCTGGTGCAGTTCACCAAAAAGGGCTAAATAGTTGATTGGCTTGTGATGAGAGAATGGCTTGCATGAGGCTTTGGATATGCGTCAAATTTCGACACTGTGTTGACTTTTCTATAATTCACACAGAATCGGACCAAGCCTTCACTCTTTTGTACCAGAACCACCAGGCTGGCCCAATCACTGTGGGATTCTTCTATTATCCCCATATCGAGCATGGCCAAAACTTCTTCCTGTACTATCTGTTTCTTCTCTTCTTGTCCATGCCAACTCTGTCAAAGGGAACCTCAATCAACGGAAGAGGGTGCAATGGTGTGGAGTGGCCGGTGGATTCACCAGCCGACATTTGCGGCATGTCGCACACCACCGGCTAACAACCCCGTGAATGCACAGCCAATAGAAACGGGCCATGTGACGGCTTAGTGTTTTCCCCTGTCCCAAATGACTCGTCATCGGACTATGATGAGCTGCCTGGAACAACATTTCCCGATGGCTCCTTGGTACTAACAACTGGATTGTATCTTCTTTTGTCTGAGCATCCTGCGTCACTTGATGCAACCGATCGTTTATAATTGAGAAATACAGATATGTGAGTGCGATGCGCGGCTGAAGGCGTTCACCATCAATTACTTTTACTTGGTCAAATGCGTGCTTAAGAGTCTCATCTCATGTCTGCTCCAGAGGAAAATCCCCAGCGGGAATTCCCTAAGGGCTGGGGAAGTCGAGGCTTCCCCATCCCTTATGTCATCCTGATTCAGAGCTGACGTAGACAGCCCTGGCTCCGCCTCCCCGTCAGCACATTGCACACCCCACATTGTCCCACTGTATTACAGGACCCAACCATACACAACCCTTTTTTTTTGTATTTATTTATTTATTTTTATTTTATCCCCTTTTCTCTCCAATTTGGAATTCCCAATTCCCACTACTTACTAGGTCCTTGTGGTGGCGTGGTTACTCACATCAAACCGGGTGGCGGAGGACAAGTCTCAGTTGCCTCCACTTCTGAGACCGTCAATCTGTGCATTTTATCACGTGGCTTGCTGTGCATGACACCGCGGAGACTCACAGCATGTGGAGGCACATGCTACTCTCCGCGATCCACGCACAACTTACCACATGCCCCATTGAGAACGAGAACCACTTAATCGCAACCACGAGGAGGTTACCCCATGTGACTCTACCCTCCCTAGCAACCGGGCCAATTTGGTTGCTTAGTAGGCCTGGCTGGAGTCACTCAGCACACTCTGGATTCGAACTTGAATCCCCAGGGGTGGTAGTCAGCATCAATACTCACTGAGCTACCCAGGCCCCCCACACACAACCCTTTTAACAATTCGGGAAAAGCCGGCCAATTAGTACCCAAAATTAGTGGATGGGTGAGGTGGGAAATAACCATAGCCACAATGTTATGCTTTTGACCCTGAAACAGAATAGTGATGGTCACTGCAGGATAATCGTAAATATCCCTGTGCTCACACCTCACCTTCACCCGATTATTTGTATTCAATGCCCCATTCTGAACCAAGCATTGATGAATAGAGGTTTGTTTACAACCTGAATCCATTGGCTTGGTATGTACCCCCCCAATACTCACGGGTATTTGGTATGTCCCAGCTCGATTGGGGGCAGCCTGTGGAGTGTCGGAGACTCGGATCAATGTCCCCACCTCAATCACCGAGCACTGTTCACGGACATGACTTGGCTCCCCGCAACTCCAAGACCAGCCCGAACCTCACACCCACACTAGTGATGGCAGCTTCCCCCACCTGAGAGGAAGAATGGGTAGAGCCGGGGGAGAGAGAAATAGGAGGGTTAATACAGGGTTTACGGGGGAACGGGATAGGTCGGAAGAAAGGGGGGGGGATCACATAGAGAGAGAGAGCGGGGCATGCTGACGGTTGTCAGGAGGTTGTCAACTGTGAGCTGTTGGGCTGCAAGTTGGGCCTCTCCGGTCAGCAGCGGTAAAAGGTGGACTGCCCATTGCACCCGCGGCCATTCCAGGGCTTGGGCCGTGTGCTCGAAGAGCTCCAGAAAGGCCTCCAGATCATCTTGCACCCCCATCTTTGCGAGCAACACATAGGGGTTTGCTGCTGCCAGGGTCATGGCGTGTGCCCCCTCCTGAGGCACCAAGCTTCGCAACTTTTGGCCTTGAAGTGCTGTTGCTGCTCCGCCTGCAGATCCATGAGGGCCTGGTGTTGAGCCTGGTGGTTGCTGGCGAGGGATCGGAACACTTCCTCCAGCGGCGAAGATGACTCCATAGCAGCGTACTCTTCCTCCTTGTCCCAGGTTTACATATACAAATGTTTGTATTTGGGATCAAAAGGAGGAAGCGGGAGATGGCTTCAGTAAACCACATGAGTTTATTTACACACTCTGAATGCAACTCAAACAAAAATAATGCTTTTCAGCGGCCAACGTAAAACTGCAGCTTTTCAGCCAGACAGTGAAGCTTCCATAACAAACACACTGTACTCATGTTGACATAGAAATGGTAATTAGCCACAATTCATCTCAGGTGGATGTCCTTACCACTTTCTCTCTCCCCAGACGGGCGCTCGACCACGCCCTCACCTCCACAGAAACATTTTCACAAGTGGACTCAAACATGCACATGTTTTTCGTAGGCACAGCCATTGAACAGGAAAATAAAAATGGCAATCCATGTCAAAAAGGTTGCCAACCCCTGCTCTAGAGTTTACTCATACCCCCCCCCCCCCCAAAAAAAAAACATCCAGTGAGCAACAGTTCTGTGGACGGAAATGCCTTGTTGTTGAGAGAGGTCAACAGAGAATGGCCATATTGGTTCGAGCTGACAGAAAGGCTATGGTAACTCAGATAACCAATCTGTACAATTGTAGTGAGCAGAATAGTAGAATGAACAACACATTGAACCTTGAGGCGGATGGGCTACAACAGCATAAGACAACGTTGGGCACTTTATTTGGACCATAGTGTTCCTAATAAAGAGCTAAGTGAATGTAAATACAATAGTTCATTGTTAGTTCAAATGAGTTTATAATATATTAACTATTGTTAACATACACAACTTTTAATTAAAAAAATGTATTGGTATATGTTGACATTAAATTCAACCTCGATGAATAAGTGCCGAAATGTCGAAGACTATTGTTTAATAATGACTACTGTTTCACTTAATATAAAAAAGTAGGCAATATACAGTGTGTCAGTAACAATAAACTTGAAGTTGACTGTATTCTGAGCTGTAATCTATAAATACAAAGATAGTGTTCCATTTAATCTGAATATAGCCAGACTATTACTAAACAAGCTCACCTTTTGGAGGCCAGAACTCTCTCGAGAGATCTTGCGAACAGATGATCTGTTGATAGATATCCTGGTTTCTCCATCAGGCAGTGCTCTACCAGCCTCAGACCAATCCAGTCTGCTCCCTTGTCTGGAGGCATTGGGTGAGAGGCAGTGGGTTGGTGCTATTCGCATGGGTTCGGTCTTTCTTGTGCCCTCAGAGACTTGACGTGTGGAGGTCTGCCCAACTGTGAAGGCCTGGGCCATAACTGGCTCAGTGGAGAACTTGGGTAAAAATTTGTATTTTGGTATAGAAGGTGGTGGGGGAGGAGCAGGAAGATAATGGACTGTACATCTATGGGCGAGAAAGTCAGTATGCCTTTCATCCTATGAGAGGAGAAACAGATAAAGAGAGAAAGATATGAGATAACTAGATTTCTACTCTTTCTGATGAACATGTGAATGGAGCTTGCTTGTGCAGAAGTTGATGCCGCAAAACAAGGGTGTTGCTATGCAGCTGCTAGGGTATTCTGGGTGATTTTTAGGGTGTTGCTGTGTAGTTATTGTGTTCTTGGTGATTTTGGAACATGCTTTTACATCAACGAAAGTTGGTGTACAGATGTAACAGCATTGAAGAAGATGTGCTGTCCTAATTTAGAGGCGCTCTTCATCAACTGTAAGGACTGTAAAGAGATGGACCAATGAAGCAGAGCTGGAACTACAAGTCTGCTTTGACTGCACTGATTGGAGTGTTTTTGAGGCTGGAGTCACAGACCTGGACGAGCTCACAGATACTGTGACATATATCAGTTTCTGTGAGGACATGTGCATCCCTCCTTGGACATTTTTATCATTCAGTAATGATAAACTATGGTTTACAGAAAAACTCAGACAGCTTCATCATGCCAAAAAGTATGCTTACAGAAGTGGGGATAAAACATTGTACAACCAGGCCAGGAACACACTTACTAAGGAAATCAGAGTGGCTAAAAAAAGCTACTCTGAAAATCTGAAAAAACAGTTTTCAGCCAACAATCCTGCATCTGTGTGGAAAGGCCTAAAAAGCATCACCAAGTACAAGACACCTCCCCCTCGCTCTGTTGAGAGTCAACTAATGGCTGATGATCTGAATATGTTTTACTGCAGGTTTGAAAAGCCCAGTCTCACACCCCTCCCCCACTCTGATCTTCACTTCACACACACACCAACACCTCCTGGAACCCCCCTCCTCCCCCCTCCTGCTACTCATCATGCACTTATGAAAGTCTGTGCTGACCAGCTGACCATCTTCACACAGATCTTCAATAGATCACTGGAGCAGTGTGAAGTTCCCTTCAAATGCTCCACCATCATTCCGGTTCCCAAAAAACCCCAAATCACAGGACTTAATGACTACAGACCTGTCGCTCTCACATCTGTGGTCATGAAGTCGTTTGAGAGACTGGTTTTGGCCTACCTGAAGGACATCATTGGACCCCTGCTGGACCCCCTTCAGTTTGCTTACTGAGAAAACAGGTCTGTGGATGATGTTGTCAATATGAGACTGCATTATATCCTGCAACACCTCAACAGACCTGGGACTTATGCAAGGATCCTATTTGTGGACTCAGTTCAGCCTTCAATACAATCATGCCTGATATTCTCTCAACCAAACTGACCCAGCTCTCTGTGCCCACCACAATCTGTCAATGGATCACCAGCTTTCTGACAGATAGGCAGCAGCTAGTGAGACTGGGGAAACTCACATCTGGGACCCTCACTATTAGCACTGGTGCTCCTCAGGGATGCATTCTCTCTCCACTGCTCTTCTCCCTGTTCACGAATGACTGCACTGCAAAAGACCCCACTGTCAAGCTTCTGAAGTTTGGAGACGACACCACATCATTGGTCTCATCTGCGATGGTGACGGGTCTGCATACAGATGGGACGTTGATCAGCATGCTGTCTGGTGCGGCCACAACAACCTTGAGCTGAACATGCTCAAAACAGTGGAGATGATAGTGGACTTCAGGAGAAATCCCCACGCACTACCCCCCCCCCCCCTCCCCAACCCTGAACAGCACTGTGGTAGCAGTGGAGTCATTCAGGTTGCTGGGGAAGTTCAAACTGCCACAGGAGCTTCTGACACAGTTCTACTCAGCCATCATTGAGTATGTCCTGTGTACATCTATAACTGTCTGGTTTGGTTCAGCCACCAAATCAGAAAGAAGGAAACTACAAAGGACAGTAAGGACTGCTGAGAGGATTATTGGTGCCCACATACCCACCCTCCAAGATCTGTACATCTCCAGTGTGAGGAAACATGCAGACGCTACAGAGCACTGAGCACCAGGACATCCAGGCACAAGAACAGTTGTTTTCAGGCCATTTTCCTCATGAACAATTAAACTGGCTCAGGACTCTTCCATAGTGCAATAATGTAAATACATATCTCATGTACATATGTAAATTCACATACTTAATTCAATAACTGTACATACCCCTACCTTGCACATACATTACTACTTGCACATGTACATACATAATTCTGTTATATGTCCTATTATTTGTATGTCTATTTATACTCTTACCTTGTTTTATATTCTGTGTCTCACTGTAATGCTCTTTGTGCACTGGTTTCTCCTACCACCAAAAAAAAAAAAAAAAAAAAATCCTTTTGTACATGAGAACACTTGGCAATAAAGCTCATTCTGATTCTGATTCATCTGATTCTGATTTTAAGGGAGTTGCTATGCAGCTGCTAGGGTGTTCTGGGTTATTTTTAGTTTGTTGCTATGCAGTTGCTAGGGTGTTCTGGGTGATTTTAAACATGTTGCTATGCAGTTGCTAGGGTGTTCATCGTGATTTTAAAGCTGTTGATATGCAGTTGCTAGGTGGTTGGTTACCGGCCCCAGTGAGTCAAAAGAACCCACTGCCAAGTCTCTATGACTCCGTTTCCACCTGGTATTTAGATATATTTCAGGTGATCTAATCACATTAGTCAGTCCTAAATACAGGTCTAAATGGGGTCTAAAACATTTTGCGATCGGATCACAAAAACCACATACGAATGTAGTCAAAAATGCATGTGACCACATCGCATTTGAGGTGTAAAAGCTAATCCATCCTGTATGCATCCCGGCAGCAGTAAAGCATCACCCCTCGCCTGTCAATGTATCGCTATGCTAAAACAAGAGTTTAAACTTTGCAGCTTATGTGCGGCTTTAAAAGGAGATAACCATCCGATCAGAAAATGTAAAAAAAAAAAAAAACGGATACATACACAATCACGAGAGCTTCACGGATCTTCTTTAGTGTGTCTGATATCAACACAGATGACAAGCTTGAACACCAAGCTCCTTTAATACAGGCAATCCACTAAAATAATGGATAATTCTGCTTGACATGTTTGTGCTTAGATTAAATTTCAACCACATCTGGGAGAAACAGCGTGCTGTTTTTTTCACACTTGCTTTGTCTTTTCTCACTTTGTTGCATTTTATTATCATGCAGTAACACACTGATATAGTGATTGATGTATTTCGTCATGAAACAGAGACCCTCCCCTCTAAATCCAAACATAAGTGGTCACAGGAGATGCATTTAAATGACCAGGTGTAAACAGCTATGTATTTCACCTGACCACATGTGATCGGATCACCCGAAACGCATCTTAATACCAGGTGGAAACAGGGCCTATGATATTCTGGTTCCCAACTTCAATGTAAGTCTAACGGATATTTTCAACCATTATGTCACTTGTCAAGGAAGAATCATACGTCTAATCACTTAGAAAAGTAATAGTACAACTCTGCACTACAAGCTGCATAATTCTAGGTATCATTTATGTCTGTATAGCGCACAGTTCGGTACAAGATACACACCAAAGTTTAATACTTAGGGTTAGGGGTTTGTTAAAATTTCTAACTCTTAAGTATGAGCAATAGAAATAGTGATTTGCCTTAGCAAGCACCACTAATTATGGCATACCATAATTAATAATGTAACTACTTTCAATAATTATATTACAGTTAGGGTAATAATAACAAGAAAAGAAAGACATTAATAAACCAATTTCTCTCAAAAACGACAAGTCCTAAATACCCCCCTCCACCCCCACCCCCACCCCAAAAAAACCTTGTGATGGAATCATAAAAAGAATGATGAAACCTCTTGCAAGAATCTCAGCGCTGAGAACACCAACACTGTCACAGATGAAACACAATAATAGCCATGATGCGAGACAGTCTGGCACGGGTGGAGTAACATCACAGTTACCTGTAATTAATCAGGGCGACACAGTGCCCTGAAAGTTGTCTATCTTCGCTCTGTTTTGGAAAAGATAAGGTCTTTAAACCAGTGAGGCTTTGATCCACACTAATGGTCTTAAACATCAAGCTTCACACTAATGATGACAACCTCAGTAAAAGGGCATGGCCAGCCAAACCACCAGATCAGCAACAATTTTTGTCTCCTTCCTTACATCATAATATCCCCCAGAGGGCCCTTTTTTTTTAAATTTGTTTTTTTTTTACCTTTTTTTGGAACAAAGGTGTCACATCTTCTGAATTATGAGAAATGCTGATATTCAGTAAACACAAACAAACATCAGCCTGGCACAGTATTTGTAATGGAGTCATTTAAACTGGGCAAGATACCCAGTGAAGTGAATATTCTCAGGGTGTGTTTAGTGGTTATTAGGCTGTGTTACAGATACATTCCAATACATAACTGCTTCATCTATCTTTTGATGACTACCCTGTGGCATTAATGGAAGTCATTAGGTGAATATAATCACCTCTGCTTCCATCAGAAATTATTTAATAGCACACAGGTGCAAGTTATAAAGACACAACATAAACATAATGTTCGAAATATTCAAACGTTATTATTACGTTCTTTCCATCTCCCATGAGTAATAAGAAGACAAATACAGACATCTACTTCTTGTCGCCAAAGAGAATGGCAATATATATATATATATATTTATCAAGGATGGGGAAAGGGAAATAAACAGCCAATAAAACGGTGATATCAATAGTGATATCAATCAAAAATCTCGAATTAAGTGTGGCAGAACATATGTATGCCAAAGTTGAGATTGAAAGAATAAATTAACGATGTGCTTCTCAATGGACGAAGAACTCAAAAGCATCATGGAGCTGAATGCTTTCTCGTAAGAAAGGATCTGAACTGATGAAATCTGATGATTTTCTTCATGGACTTAATTGAATGGTGGGCCCCCCGGGGGGCCAAATACAGTTGTGTATCATTAACAAATGACTCCACTGGAATGTACATCCTTGACAGAAAACTTAGAAATAAATAAAAGAATGCTAGTGTATTGAAGTTTAATAAAGGAAATGCTTGTTAATAAAAGACATCACCATGTTGTGTTTGATTATGCCTATATGCATAGCGATAGAAGAGAATAATGTTTTTCTCCAGGTGCCTCAACAAAAGTGTACAGGATATACAAGCATGTAAACACTGCTGGAGTTTTATTAGCGGTTGTTTCTCCATTTTCTTTTACATGGAAAGGCACTTCTGTAGATGATTAAGTTCATATTTTATTTTTAGACATCATTGGTAATACTATCCAGCTTACTCTCTGAGACCAAAGAGTCATGACAAAAAAATTAGGCTAATAAAAATTGGATCTAAAAAATAAAAAAGTGATAAATAGCTCAATTAACTAATAAATAATCAACTATTAAATATTAATTAAATAATAAATAAGAGTTGAAATAATTTATTATTGTTATTATTATTAAATAAAACCTATTATTAATTAATATTTAACAATATAGTTATGATCATGTAACTATATTATTAAATATTAATTAATAATATACATAACAGTTTAAATCGGTGTATTATTGTTATTATTATTAATAATAATAATATTTACAAAAATATTGTCAGATAATAATAAAATATTATTATTATATGAATATATATTAATAATAAAATAACTCTTCATGTGTCACTATTTATATTCCTCATGAAATAGGAATACCAGCCAACAGTAATTAGCAATTTTTTACTTCTGACTTCATATGTAAATCTATCTACAGAAGGACTAAGATTTTTTTTATTATTTAATAAAAATAAATGATTATTAATTATAATTAATTAATTATTATAATTCATATTCATTATGATGATGATGATGATGATGATGATTATTGTTAAATATTTTTTTATTAAATTATGCATAATACCGTAGTTTAAATAGATATGTTATTGTTATTATTTTATTAATAATAATGATGATGATTATAATAATAATATTAATAAAAAGAATATTGTAAAAATAATAATAAATAAATGTATATATAAAATAGGAATACCAGCCAACATAACAGTAATTAGCCATTTTTTCCTTTATGACTTCATATGTAGATACATCTACAATAGGACTAAGGTTTTTTGTTAAAACTATTTTGTACACTATTTATCACAATGTACAGTAGCTCTAATTATCTGTTGTGCAGCTCTGCTGGCCACTTGATAACCCAATAGAGTAAACATTCAAATTACTTTAGCAACTTTCCAATGTCTTGAAATTCATTCATTTAACATCTGAAGCAAGTCTCAATCAATTCCTGTCAAATCAATTACTGTTAAAGCCACAAAAATTAATTTGTTTCTGCATTTGAAATTATGTGCATGTTTTCTGCGTGTCAATACCTCTTCACTCTCACTACCGACAAAATCATCCTCTAGACGTGCATCTTTGCGCTCTCCTTCAGTAACCAGCTCGTAACCTTTAAGGCCAAAGGTCAAATCACTGTCAGGGTCGTTGCTAGCCT
Source organism: Myxocyprinus asiaticus (assembly GCF_019703515.2). Lineage (NCBI taxonomy): Eukaryota > Metazoa > Chordata > Actinopteri > Cypriniformes > Catostomidae > Myxocyprinus > Myxocyprinus asiaticus. The sequence continues at coordinate 10,737,493 of NC_059352.1, forward strand.
GATTTCGTCTGGCCGAGTGCGGGCATGAGGAGAAGGTGAAGACTTCCTCTTCGTATTCCTCATCGCAGAGAGAGAGCACACTTTCCGTGTCACAAAGGTCAGCATCATCTGTAGTCAGCACACATTTAGGAGGCAGAGAAGCATACGGAGGCTTGAGAGCTGACCCAGATGTCTCCACACTAGAAACACTGTCTGCAGAATTATGACAGCCAGATTTATGGGTAACTTCACCATTTGTTGCAATTTAAAAGTGTTGTATTTTTTTTATTTGGTAAATGTGTAAATAGTCTTCTTAAAAGTTGTCTGGCTTTGTCTGGCTGATTGACAAGTATAAGTTGTTTATTTTGGCCCACAGCAGCTAATGTAGCTATCACATGCATAATACAAGATATAATATAATACAATAAAAAAGTCTGCATAATTGTGTAGAATTTGTTTCTGGCCTGTTTTATTGTGAGGGTAGAGATAAGACAGAAATATATTTGGCAAGAGATAGGGGAATGGACATATAACAGGCCAGATTCAAATCTGCATTTCCCACATGAGCACCAAGGATTAATATGCCTGGAGCACGCACTTACGGTAAAAAGTGAGCTCTAATTATTACCTTAAGGAGCTATTTCTACCTGATCTAACCCTTAAAATTAGTTTCGTTGGTGTAGCCTAATGTATTCAAGTTGATTCAGTGACGTTAATATACACTGTTCAGCCACAACATTAAAACCACCTGCCTAATATTGTGTTGGTCCCCCTCGTGCGCCCGCATATCAGAATATCATTCTGAGATGCTATTCTTGTCACCACAATTGTATAGAGCAGTTATCTGAGTTTCTGGTGCCAAAAACAAAAAACATCCGATGAGCTGCAGTTCTGTGGACGAAAATGCCTTGTTGATGAGAGAGGTCAACAAGAGAATGGCCAGACTGGTTCGAACTGAAAAAGTCTACAGTAACTCAGATAACCACTCTGTACAACTGTGGTGAGAAGAATGGCATCTCAGAATGATATTCTGAGATGCGGGTTGGTGCTGTTTGGTGGCACGAGGGGGACCTACACAATATTAGCCAGGTGGTTTTAATGTTGTGGCTGATCAGTGTACATACTAATATATATACAGTATATATATATATATATATATATATATATATATATATATATTAATTATGTACACTGGCGGCCAAAAGTCTGGAATAATGTACAGATTTTGCTCTTATGGAAAGAAATTTGTACTTTTATTCACCAAAGTGTCATTCAGCTGATCAAAATGTATTGTCAGGACATTAATAACATGAAAATGTACTATTACAATTTGAAAAAAAATGTTCTTAAACTACTTAAAAGAGTTTTCATCAAAAAATCCTCCACGTGCAGCAATGACACCTTTGCAGATCCTTGGCATTCTAGCTGTCAGTTTGTCCAGATACTCAGGTGACATTTCACCCCACGCTTCCTGTAGCACTTGCTATAGATGTGGCTGTCTTGTCGGGCACTTCTCACGCACCTTACAGTCTAGCTGATCCCACAAAAGCTCAATGGGGTTAAGATCCATAACACTCTTTTCCAATTATCTGTTGTCCAATGTCTCTGTTTCTTTGCCCACTATAACTTTTTTTATTTTTTCTGTTTCAAAAGTGGCTTTTTCTTTGCAATTCTTCCCATAAGGCCTGCACCCCTGAGTCTTCTCTTTACTGTTGTACATGAAACTGGTGTTGAGCAGGTAGAATTCAATGAAGCTGTCAGCTGAGGAAATGTGAGGTGTCTATTTCTCAAACTAGAGACTCTGATGTACTTATCCTCTTGTTTAGTTGTACATCTGGCCTTCCACATCTCTTTCTGTCCTTGTTAGAGCCAGTTGTCTTTTGTCTTTGAAGACTGTAGTGTACACCTTTGTATGAAATCTTCAGTTTTTATTTTATTTTATTTTTATTTATTTATTTATTTTTTTTGGCAATTTCAAGCATTGTATAGCCCCCATTCCTCAAAACAATGACTGACGAGTTTCTAGAGAAAGCTGTTTCTTTTTTTTGCCATTTTTGACCTAATATTGACCTTAAGACATGCCAGTCTATTGCATACTGTGGCAACTCAAAAACAAACACAAAGACAATGTTAAGCTTCATTTAACTAACCAAATAGCTTTCAGCAGTTTGATATAATGGCAAGTGATTTTCTAGTACGAAATTAGCAATTTAGCATGATTACTCAAGGATAAGGTGTTAGAGTGATGGCTGCTGGAAATGGGGCCTGGCTAGATTTGATCTTGAATATTTTTTCAAATATTGATGGTGCTGTTTTTTACATCAGTAATGTCCTGACTATACTTTGTGATCAGTTGAATGCCACTTTGGTGAATTAAATAAAAATAGATTTATTTTTAAAAATATATTTATTTTTACTTTGAAACCAGTTAATTTAGCCTAATTAAATTTTGTTACCACATGAAGCACATCTTTAGGTACGTTGCAGTGTATGTTGCAGCCCCAATGACTGATCATATAAGACAATTGGAAAAAGACACAAACAGAAAGGACTAGAAAGTATTCTGCCAAAATGTATATAGTGAAGCAATTTCTTAAACAGCAAGAGCACCCATTCTGTATAATCTCTGGACAAAAATCAGACTCCAGTGAGAATATGTCCTGCTGGAAATATGTTGCTAAAGGAGAAAACATTAGCATTTTCTTCTTGTTTCTCCCTCAGGGACCTTCCATTGAATCGCTGTCTCTATAAAGATCAATAATGGAAATCTAATTACTAACCATAATGTTTCATCTTTCATTTTTTATACAGGCACTCATGTTCCTCGCCCGTGTTCATTTTAATGAGTGTATGCAAATAAGTGCATAACCACAATCCTTGAAGATTGAGATGAATTCCGCAAAGTTTGCCAACTGAGCGTGAGCATGAATTTATAGGACGCGCCTAACCTCTTTCATTTGTGCTGGATTCGATAACTGTGGCATTACACTTTAATGATCTCTTAAAATATACATAAATGGGGCCGACACATTGGAAACAATATTTTAAAGATGTGGATGGAAGGAATTTACATACACAGTCCGGAGAGAATAACAGAAAATGGAAAAATAGCATTAAATTTGCCAGTGTGTGCGTATGTCTGCTTAGTTTGGGGGCAGGAGGGGTACTTTCTGGCTCAACCGCTGGCACATAAACAACATCATTAGTAGATAGGGAGCAATGATACAGTAAGATCATAATTCAGACACACCGATGTGCGCCTGTGGGGTCTGCATGCCCTCATACTAAAGAGAAGACACCCAGAGAGCAGGGAGCAAAAAGACACCACAGAGACCAAGTGATGAATTTGCTGTGTGAGAGTAGAACACTGATCTAATTCAGCAAAATACACTGCAGTAGAAAGTCTGACTAAATCACTGTGAACTGTGAACCTGAGCTTAACTTGCACTCACCTAGAGACAAGGACTAAGAAAAAGCATGAGGGAACAAAAACATAAATATAAAATGGTTTTCGCTTTGAATAACCCTGGCTGATGACTAGCAAATTCCCCCCTGACCTCAAGTACCGGGGTTAATGTAGTGACTTTATATTTCACATAATTACACCATGTAATAACTATTGCAACATTGTCCCAGAGGAAAATCTCATTGCTGTCTTGGAGAAACAACTGACAAATTCAGCCTGATCTTATGAAAATAATTTGACTGTGGCGACATCTTTGTGGTTCATAACACCTATTGTGGCAGATCCAGTGTGAAATGTCCATTGTGTGATGCTAAAAGCGAGTTAAATATTCTCCCAAACAGATGAGGTTTTTAAGGGTAATGCTCTATTGAGTTTTATATCAACAAAACCTACCCTAAACCTTAAACCTAAACCTTACTGATAATGTTATAAAAAGCAATATTGGGATGAAAAACGCAAATGCTGAAGCAACCACATCATTTTGTGGCGCTTCGATGACACTTTTGGCTCACATGTCAACTCGTGTGCTCTTCTGGACCTCATGGTCCTTCACGTTGCAAGTGCAATGCTCCATCAGTTGAGCTACCGCACAACTTGATCGTGTATGAATAAGCTTGTAAATGTAGTATGTTATGTAATGCAGATGTTAAAAGTCATGTGCTATAGAAAAAGTGTTTTGATGTCATAAAATAGCATTGTGTGAGGAACAGAGCGAAAAGTAAGTCTTTATAAACTGATAATCTGCTGTTTTAGTAGTGCCTCTAGTGTTTATTTCACCAGGAAACTGCCGCAATACATACAATAAGCCATGTAAAAATCATTTAGCAAAAATGTAGGTATAGTAACGTGTTCCTATGAGGTTGGAAAAATGAAAGAGATCTCTTTTGTAATTTCCTTCCAATGGCTTGCGTTCTGTTCTGTTTGTTTTGCTCACAGCCATGGATCATAAAGATGTGTCAGTTGAACAAATGATTACATGTTAAAATAAAAAATGAAAAACCCCAACATAATGACCATGTCAGATAAAGAGATGTAAAGGCCCTGTTAAGCTCTTTACAGAGTAATGTTCCATCTATTAAAATTGAAGCATGCAAGCTCACAGATCACCTCTCAAGTGTTGCCTTCACTCTTGCTGTTCCAATGGGTTTAGCAAATTTTGATTCCTGGCACGTTTTGGAACAGGCTTATATTGTAATCACCTTTTCTAATTGCCCACGGTGCAAGCTCGTCTGAACCCCAGAGACTTCTCTCTGACCTACACAGTGTACTTAATGTCCCATTACCACTAATGAACTCTCGTTTCCTCGGCTAAAGGGAAGTTCAACTTAAACCTAATCTGCAGGAAAATATTGTTAAAGGAATAGTTCACCCAAAAATGGAAATTCTCTCATTATTCACTTACCCTGATGCCATCCCAGGTGTGTATGACTTTATTCAGCAGAACACGAATGAAGATTTTTAGAAGAAGATAGAGCTCTGTGAGGTACTTATAATGCAAGTACATAGGTGCTAGCACCTTGACGGTCCAAAAGTCATATTAAGGTAGCATAAAAGTAATCCACACGACTCCAGTGGATTAATGAATGTCTTCTGAAGCAAATGAATACGTTTGTGTAAAAAATAAATAAATAATTAAAACGTTATTAACTTTTAAAAAGCGCTTCCTGCCAGCATCTGACGCATCACGCTGCTGTTGCGTGATGTAAGGATGTTGGTGAATTCACGCGAGAATTTGGAAGCACCGCTTATTTACAACAGAAGAACGAACGTCATGCAAGGATTCTGCCATTTCAAACAGCACCAGAGCCCTGGATGAAAGAACCGATTTAAAGTTCAAAATGTTTTAACTATCAACTTGTTACTTACATAAACCTATCGATTCGCTTCAGAAGACATTAACTGATCGACAGGAGTCTCATGGATCACTTTCATGTTGCCTAAATGTGACTTTTGGACCAGCAAAGTGCTGGCACCCATTTACTTGCATTATAAGGACCTGGCAGAGTGCTATCTTCTTCTAAAAATCTTAATTTGTGTTCTGCTAAAGAAAGACAGTCATACACATCTGGGATGGAATCAGGGTAACTGAATAATGAGAGAATTTTCATTTTTGGGTTAACTATTCCTTTAACTTGGAGCAACTAATCATGTTCTCAGTATTGGCATCAAAATGACTGCCAGAATCACTCATTTGGGATGTTTGGTTGGCTAGCTAGACTTTCACTACTCCAATATACAAGTGTATGTGAACTGTCCTGTGAGAAAATAGGAAGCTTGTGCAGCCAAATCAATTTTAGGAGCATTTTGTAGTTTAAATTTAGCCTGGTCTATACACAACCACCTGCTTACAAACTATTCAGGCTAATAATTTTTATTGTAAAACTAGATTTTTTTTCTTGCTTATGCAAAACCAGTTGCCATGTTGCTAGGGTGTTGTGGATTGTTGCCAGAGCATTGCTATGCAGTTGCTAAGGTGTATTGAGTGGTTTTTAGTAGAGGTCGACCGATAACTAAGGTGGTGGAAAATGCCAATAAACGATTAATCAGCCGATTTTAAAATCAATTTATGGAGTGATCAAAGAGTTCTTAGACTTTCCTTACTATGACGGCACAGACATTGAGGATATGAGAGTCCAAAATGAATAAAATCCCATAAGCAGATTATTGTGCAAACAAAATCCTAATAATAACCAGAAAATTAAGATTTATTGCATAACGTGGGACTTTTAACTATAAATAAGCCTGAAATACAGCAGGGAATTTTTTTTTTTTTTTTTTAAATGACAGAGACCTGGCTCAGCTGCAATGCTCTATATGTAAGTATTTAACAAATTAAGCTTTTTATATTCTATATATTAACAAGATGAAGAGTTTTGTATATATATTTACTCTTCATAAATAAACCTCATCTGGTGAAATTATATATTAAATAAAAAACTATCAGCATAGAAAATCAGAAGTCCGATCCCTTTGAAAAATTGTAGCACACTTCTTGACAAGACAAGATGTCTTGCAGGTCGATGCAGGTCGAAGTACGTGCAAAATTCTTAGGGTTTGGGGTTTGTTCAGATCTCTTACCCTAAGTATGAGCAAGCACTAGTAATAAGGCTTTCACACATCTGAGTTAGATGTCAGGTCATTTAACATACTGAGTACAGTAGCAGTTTAAGTTTGCCCATATAACATGTAAGGAACATAATTACTCACCTTGTAGGTTCAGGTAAGTTAATTTATCTTCCACTGTTAAGTCAGAGCACATGATTTGTAGTGCAGCTTTTCCTTGAGACTCAGGTCCCTCTTGGTTTGGGCTAATTTTGCCACCTTCTTTATCTTAAAGAAACATTTGAGATTTTAATAATATGCTTTGTGTCACCAATAGACTTCAAAATCAATTAATTTCAAGAGAGCTATTGTACTGGCATGAATACCTAGGGTAAAAAAAAAAAACATTTCATTTTAATTTCTTAGACATAAATGCTGATTCTGATGGCCAAGGGCAAAGTATAAATTATCTATTAGACCATGTGAAAAGCTTTAAAATCTTTAAAATGCAAAATGCAAAAAAAAAAAAAAAATTAAATAAAATAAAATAAAAAAAATCTAATTTGTACAATGGCAAAATCTACTAAAGCTCAGAGGCAATAAGTGGGCCATAATTGTATCTTAACTTGCACCGAATACAATTTAATAAAATCAGATCTTCACCTGTACTTGATGTTTCTCTCCCCACACTGTGGATTCCCTGTGGTCTTTTAGTGCCCGCTCTCTCTGCTGAAGGCCTTTCAAGTGGTGGCCGAGGCTGTGTATTTTCAGCTCTGCCTATATTTAGAAATACATTACTAAAAAAAAAAAAAATTCCTCACTCCAATATACAACAATTGAACATCTTTAAATGCTAGTTATTTACTGTGATTCCAAGGCAACACTATATCAAAATCCACTTTTTATTCTTCTTCTACTCCATAATTCTCTGTGATTAATTCAACTCCGACTGCTTACAAACTACATTGAAAGTTTGTTTTGTCAGTCTTAGGTGTGCTATGTTTTGTCTGAATAAACATTTTATTCTTATTTTAAGAAAATTAAGATTTTAGTACAAGTAGACATTTGAGAATCTCTAACTGACCTATGTTAGAATGTCCACTCTTTAAATTCTGATTGGTCTTCTTTTTTTAAATTTATCTGGATACTTAATTGTGATTGGTCTTTTCTTTCTTGCATCTATTTAATGATCTATAACCTCCTTGTTGAATTTCATCAGTAAGTTTGTATTGATTCTCATGTTCAGCCATCAGAAAACAAGACATGCTAAGTGTCAAGCCAACGGCCGAGTTTAAAGGGATAGTTCACCCAAAAATGAAAATGCGCTCATCATTTACATACCCCCATCTGATCCCAGATGTGTATAACTTTCTTTCTTCTGCAGGACACAAAGATTTTTTGGCGAATTCATCAGTTGTGTAGGTCCTTTCAGTCTAAATGAATGGTGACCAGAACAAAAATCACATAAAGGCAGCATAAAAGTAATATATGTTTGGGTGAGAAACAGATCAGTTTGATCCTTTGACCAGCCCCGACCACTAGGTGGCGATATGCACGAAGAACAAAATTGCCAAAAACAAAAGAAGAAGAATATAAAAGAGGAGATTTATGGTAAAAAAAAAAATGACTTAAATATTGACCTGTTTCTCATACACACCTATCATATTGCATCTGAAGACATGGATTTAACCATTGGAATCCAAAGTTATGGGCTACTTTTATGCTGTCTTATTTTATTTTTGGAGATTCAAAGTTTTGGTCACAATTTAGTTGCATTGTATGGACCTACAGAGCTGAGATATTGAATGCAGTTTTGTGTTGATGTATTTGCTATTATAACAAGAAGTATGGATGAAACATATTGAAGAGCTCATCCATTATTCTTTTTATTTATTTATTTATTTATTTATTTATTATCGCCAAAAGGCTTTAGCTACATCACAGTCACGAGTCATTATTTGCTACATGCTGATTAGTTGCAGGAGAAGGGACATTCTCAACCTAAAAGCATTTTATTGGACACAAATCTGTGCAGTAAAAGACGAGTCATTAATATGTTTGGTCTGTTTTCCCAGAAGTGAAAGACTGTTTATTTTAAATGTGAATATGCTAAAAGTCAACTTTTAGGAGTACACTAGAAGATGGATTTAAAAGTAATCGACATGCACTGTAAAAAAAATTTTGTCATGAAGCCTGAAAAATACACTTATATTATATTGGTGTAATATCTAAATTAAAAATATTTATTATGACTGAATCAACCTGACTACATAAGGTTACACCAACAAAAGTATTTTTAAGGGTCAGATCTGGTGTTGGGTAACAATTCTATGTTTCCATTTTATACAGTGAAGACTAAAAGCCCAAAAACTTGGATTTCACAGGGTCTTTAACACAATCTTTTGCTGCCTTGCAAGCACTACTATTTCCTTCTGCAAATGCAAATCTATTTCTCAGTAATCTCTGTGTAAAATCTCAAGGTGATTTGCTGCTATGTGTCAAGAAAATCCATGCATGCCTTGTGGTATGTTGAGACTCAGTTCGGATTTAGATCTTTCTTCTTTCCTGTTGGCTGATGTGCTCCTCTTCCTTGCAGTCAGTGGAGGAGGTCCAATAACCTTTGACCCAAATGCGATATGAGAGGATTCCCGTGGTGTAGGACCCCTTGAAATGGATGCTTTGACACCACCTGTTTCTTCTAGCAAGCAGACATGTATAAAACTTTTACAGTTTTTCAAGTATTACAATATCTGCCATTCAAGTAAAAATATGATGTATTAAAATGGATCAATTAATTATAGTATTAAGCATGAGAAGGCAGGCTAACAATATCACAACATTGTCTAAAACAGGGTTTCCCAACCTTTTTTGCCACAAGTACCCCCACAGCACCATCAGTAAGGCTGAAGTACCACTTCATTGACACAAAACCAAAGATGTATACCAAAGACTACATAATTTAACACTATCATTAATATTGATAATTATTAATGATAATAATCAATTATATTGCAGGTATATTTTAGTTATATTGTCCATTTTGCTCACATATGAAATAAATTGTCTCTTATCTAATGATGTTAATTATACAGTGGACCTTGTAACTTGATACATTATGAAATATTGATTTTAAAATTTTTATTTTATCAATAGTTTTTCATAATGTTGGTCACCTTTTAGCTTTTTAAAAATGCACAAATTCCATTAATTCCATCAATAAAAAAGATGTCTTAAAACTATATATATAATATATTATATTGCACACATGTTTTATTACGTGTTTATTGTTTACATGCATAATTTGTACTATTTACAAGTATTACATTAGAAACAAGAGCTAAAGAGAGAACGTGCAGTTTCTTTAGCGCATCCCTGCTATGTCTGATTAGAATTAATGTTTCATTTTTGTTGTTTTTGATTTACAAACTGTAAAGAACAGAAAGGGTATTAAAAGAGACATTATTCAGTGACAAATGATTGTGTGGATCTCCTCATTGGACACATTACACGGGATGAGTCAAACCAAACTTTTATTCTCAACATGCAGTGAAAACATCTGGTGCCAAACTTTGTAAGACCGATAACGGGATTGTTCAAATGAAGATCATGGTTAATTGTAAAATCAATATTTTTACCCATCCCTAATAATATTATTTTTAATTGAAGCCATACATGTGATTTTGTTAGGTTTAAACATGGAAAATCCAATTATTTTCGTGTACGTACCCCTGATTGTGAATCGCTGGTCTACAACAATATGACTCAGTCTAAGATTTACAATCCTTGTACAGTTGAAGTCAAAAGTTTACATGTTACACCGGCAGCACCTGCTATCTCTCCTGAACGCCGCCAGAGGTCGCCATCTTCAGAGTACTAACCCTTCCTTCACGAACTACTTTTCCCATAACCCTCCACTCAGACTGATTACTCACCCACCTGTTTCACATTATCTCTGTCTATTTAAGTTCCTTGTTTACACACATTCAGTGTGAAGTCTTGTGCTACCTAGTCTGCAATTCTGAGCATTATTTACCATTACTGTTTTCCCTGTGTTTTGACTCCTGCCTGTTCATCGTATTTCCCAGCCTGCTTGTGTGTTTTTGGACCTATTGTCTGTTTACTGGATTACCCCTGTCTCTCGGATTTACTTGGTTTGCCTTTCTTGGACTGTCATCCTGTGTACCGAACCCTTGCGTGCTTTTTGTTTACCCTTTGATTTGCTACTTTGTTGTACTGTTTATACTTTTATTAAACTGCATATGGATCTTAACATTACTGCCCTGGCGTCTTCGCTACAACATACACTTAGGCTGAAGTCTCAAAACTCATTTTTTAACCACTCCACAGATTTAATATTAGCAAACTATAGTATATCTAATTTGTGCATGACATGAGTAATTTTTCCAACAATTGTTTACAGACAGATTGTTTCACTTTTAATTGACTATATCACAATTCCAGTTGGTCAGAATTTCACATACACTAAGTTAACTGTGCCTTTAAGCAGCTTGGAAAATTCCAGAAAATGATGTCAAGCCTTTAGACAATTAGCCAATTAGCTTCTGATAGGAGGTGTACTGAACTGGAGGTGTACCTGTGAATGTATTTTAAGGCCTACCTTCAAACTCAGTGCCTCTTTGCTTGACATTATTGAAAAATCAAAAGAAATCAGCCAAGACCTCAGAAAAAAAATTGTGGACCTCCACAAGTCTGGTTCATCCTTGGGAGCAATTTCCAAATGTATGAAGGAACCACGTTCATCTTTACAAACAATAGTACGCAAGTATAAACACCACTGGACCTCACAGCCATCATACTACTCAGGAAGGAGACACATTATGTCTTCTAGAGATGAACGTAGTTTGGTGTGAAAAGTGCAAATCAATCCCAGAACAACAGCAAAGGACCTTGTGAAGATGCTGGAGGAAACAGGTAGACAAGTATCTATTGCAACAGCAAAATGAGTCCTATATCGATTATAACCTGATAGGCTGCTCAGCAAGGAAGAAGCCACTGCTCCAAAACCACCATAAAAAAGCCAGACTACAGTTTGCAAGTGCACATGGGGACAAAGATCTTACTTTTTGGAGAAATGTCCTCTGGTCTAATGAAACAAAAATTGAACTGTTTGGCCATAATGACCATCGTTATGTTTGGAGGAAAAAGGGTGACGCTTGTAAGCCGAAGAACACCATCCCAACCGTGAAGCATGGGGGTGGCAGCATCATGTTGTGGGGGTGCTTTGCTGCAGCTTTGTTGCACTTCACAAAATAGATGGCATCATGAGGAAGGAATATTATGTGGATAAATTGAAGCAACATCTCAAGACATAAGCCAGAAGTTAAAGCTCGGTCGCAAATGGGTCTTACAAATGGACAATGACCCCAAGCATACCTCCAAAGTTGTGGCAAAATGGCTTAAGGACAACAAAGTCAAGGTATTGGAGTGGCCATCACAAAGCCCTGACCTCAATCCTATAGAAAATTTGTGGGCAGACCTGAAAAAGAATAAGCAAGGAGGCCTATAACCTGACACAGTTAAACCAGTTCTGTCTGGAGGAATGGGCCAAAATTCCAGCAACTTATTGTGAGAAGCATGTTGAAGTCTACCGAAAACATTTGATCCAAGTTAAACAATTTAAAGGCAATTATACCAAATACTAACAAAGTGTATGTAAACTTCTGATTCACTAGGAATGCGATTAAATAAATAAAAGCTGAAATAAATCATTCTCTCTACTATTATTCTGACATTTCACATTCTTAAAATAAAGTAGTGATCCTGTCTGACCTAAGGACAGGGAATGTTTTCTACGATTAAATGTCAGGAATTATGAAAAACTGAGTTTAAATGTATTTGGCTAAGGTGTATGTAATCTTCTGACTTCAACCATAATTGTGAACCCCTGCCATCTGTTGGATCAAAACTGGCATATTTTCAATTGTTATATACCACGGTGTTGCAAGGAAAGCAGTGTTAAGGTCATGGAAACCTGGCAACAAAGCACAAAATACTGCCATTTATCATTTCAATATAACAGACAGCTCAGTATCCAAGGCTGTAAGCTATGACTACAGGGTTTCATTCACAAAGCCCACGGTATTTTGATACATAGTTGCTAGGTGATGAAAAAGGAAAAATAAGTAATCTAGAATGAAAGACTGCAGTCTTTTGTTACAATTTTTGTATATGGAGAAACATTTTGCATGATCTTATTAAAGTTTCCAACACCTTTGGTCATTAACTGGCCTCTAAACTTTTGTTATTTTAAAGCGTTAGTTCACAAAGAAATGTTAATTCTGTCATCATTTACTCAACCTCATGTTGTTCTTAATTTTCCGTATCATGTTCTTTCTTCTGTGGAACATAAACTGACACTAACATTCTGGCTAACATCTCCCTTTGTGTTCCACAGAAGAGAGAAAGTCATACAGCTTGGTAACAACATGAGTAAATTATGACAGAATTTTCATTCTTGAGTGAACTATCCCTTTAATATCTTACAAGAGCAGATTTCACATGTATGAGGGCATTATATAAGTAATTTTCTAGATTATAAGGGTGAGATGACAGCAATCTGGTACTTTGATATGAGGCCAGCAGATGTCTGGATAAACAAAAACTATAAGAACAGCTATGAAAGACTCAGTGGACTGGGAGAGTGGACAGGTATGTGACTAAAGAGACATGGTTAGAGCTCTCTTGGCAAGATGCATCTCTTGTCAGCAAACTAATAGACAAGAAATAGCATGAGAATTCCATAGAGGTGTCTGACTTTCTCTTTAACAAAGAACAAATAAGAAAACACAGAACTTTGTGATAAAAAAAAAAGAAAAAAAAAGTCAATTGTGTAACTAAGCTTAGTAGGGAAGTGTGGTTAACTGATTTGATGAGACACAATCAAAGCCGTTGTAAAAATATCAATATTTGTACACCTGCGACCACAGCTGAATTGTATATTAATGCACTAAGTTACTACATTGCTTGGCAATCATAAACAAATCTACATTAGGCCAATGACCTATATTACTGGGTGAAAACATTGCTAATTATTTTTTATAAATTAGTTAAGACACTTTGCGTGACATTTACCCATTTTGCATTTGGAACTGACCTGTTTCTGAGTTTGCAGTTCCACCCTTTAGATCAGTCTGTCCCAGTGTTTTTGTGTTCACCAGCTGGATAATATACTGAACTTCACCAGGAAATTGGCAGTTCTTTGGAATCTCTTCTTTTGGACCAGTTATTAGCTCTAAATCTTGAACAAAACACAAAAAGTGAAAATTTGTCCTGTAGAGCCTGTTCAGACTATGAAAAGACACTGAGTGCATTTCCATGCATGATCTTACACTGATTATGCTTAATAAGCAGACAATGCGTAAGGTAATGTAAACATCTTAAATGGTTTTCCTTTATTGGGGTAAGGTAAAAAATGGCTTAAGAATAAACCAATTTGCACGCATACATGCATTACCCCAATTTTGCATTGCACTCAAACACTTTTACTGCATTCTTACTGGCTTATCCAGTGTGCATAAGTATTGTGTGCATGCCTGTTTAAGTTTTGACGTCAAAAACAGGGAGTAATCCGATGATTTTAAATCTCATGTAAATGCGGGTTTTCTTGCATTGTTGGATTTTTTGAATAAGCTGATTTTTGGTAGTTATTAGCATATTAGTGTGCATGTAAATGAACTCAGTGTTGTAGAGATGTTTCAAAATGTCAAAAATAAAATATTAAAGGGAATTCACCCAAAAATATTTTTTTTCATCATTTACTCACCCTCATGTTGTTCCTGTAGTATATTATTTCTTCCATGAAACACTAAAGAAATATTAAGCAGAATGTCTGAGCTGCTCTTTTAATACAAGGAAAATGTGTATTGATTTATACTGCCAAGCTAAAGGCACCATGTTTAAGTTGAACAAAAGCGTGGAGAGAAAGATTATCTGTGAATTGTGACGTAAATTTTGGTCTGTTCCTCACACAAAGTTATTATATTGCTTCAAAAGACCTGTTGTGTGGACTACTTTTAAGATACTTTTATAGTGCTTTTTTTTTTTTTTTGGAGCTTGGCAGTAAATCACCATCCACCCTCATTAAAAGAATAGTTCATCCAAAAGGTTTCTCATAATTTACTTGTCCTCATGCCATCCCAGATGTATATGACTTTCTTTCACCTGCTGAACACAATATATCACAAAGAATATTTCAGCTCTGTAGGTCCTCACAATGCAAATGAATGGTTACCAAAATTTTGAAGCTCCAAAAGCACACAAAGGCAGCATAAAAGTAATCCAAAAGACTCCAGTGGTTAAATCTATATCTTAAATTGATAGGTACAGTATGTGTAAAAAATAAATCGGTAAGTAAATCTTTATAAAGTTTTAAAAAAATGTTTCCTGCTACCAGTCGACCCATCACGGAGCTGGGTCGACTGGTAGCAGTCGAGAGTTGGAAGCGCGAGCTTTGTATACAACAGAGGAACGAACGTCATGCGAGAGTTAGGTAATTTCAAACAGCAATACAGCAGTGGGAGGAAGCAACGATTTAAAGTTAAAAAAAATTTTTTATTATCGATTTGTTTCTTACACAAACCTATCGATTAGCTTCAGAAGACATTCATTGATTGACTGGAGTCATGTGGATTACTTTTATGCTGCCTAAATATGCCTTTTGGACCGTCAAACACCCAGCACCCATTCGCTTTCATTGTATGGACAAACAGAGCTGAAATATGCTTATATAAATCTTCATTTCGGTTCTGCTGAAGAAGGAAAGACATACACATCTGGGATGGAATGAGGGTGAGTAATGATGAGAGAATTTTCATTTTAGGGGTAAACTATCCCTTTAACAGCTTAGACATACTGTCTAACATCTCTTTGTGTGCTTCACAGAAGAAAAAACAATAATAAATCATTTACAATTTTGGTGAACTATTCATTTAAAGCTATCTGATTTTTTTGTTAACAGAAAAAAGCATTTGCAAAGCATATTTTAAATAGTGGGCTAAAAAATTAAGCATCAAGCAAACCATCTGATGCCTTTTCCCTAACCTCCATCCGTGCAGTCTGCAGGTTCATTCTTCATCGTGAAGATCCGTCGAACCTTACAGCAGGCGGAGATGATGATCCCATCCAAAGACAGGAAGCGTGCCCCTTTGAATATCTCAGCAGTGAGGGAGTCCAGATCAATACACAGATTACACCACTGCACACAGAAAGTAGCACCTTATCATACCTTACATCAACTACAAGAACATTTCTCAGGTCATTTTCTGTGGTCATGTTACAAAGTATCTTGCTGATCCAAAACTAATTGATCTGACTGCTCATGGTGATTACTGGAAGATGGTCTTGGAGAATACTGTGCAGTAACTCTTTTGAAGACTTACAGTATTGCGTTTGAGGCAGGTTAGAGGTATTCTTGCATGCAGAGGGGTTGCTGAGAGCTCTTTATGAACAGTAGACAAGTAGAGTCTCCTCTTTAGATGCTCTTCATCTGTCACTCTACAAGACAACAATGAAAATGTAACCAAAATGCCTCCTCTTTAAAGGCCAAAAATGGAAATCCTACCATCATTTACTCATTCACTGGGGTTGTTCCAAACGCATACGACTTTATTTCTTCCATGGAACACAAAAGGAGATGTTAGGCAGAATGTTAGGGACTGACAACCTCAGTTACCATTCACTTTTATTGTGGGGACTGAAGATGCACTGATGCTGCCATTTGGCTGAACATCTCATTTTATGTTTCATGGAAGGAAGAAAGTCATTCCAGTTTGGATCAACATGAGGGTGAGCAAATGATGACAGAATTTTCATTTTTGGGTGAACTATCCCTTTAAGCATTGTGCGTGTGTGTGTGTGTGTGTGGGCGGGTTTGGGTGGTTTATGAGGAAATTTTTTTAGGTTACAAACTGGTAATTACAAGGGTATTATGCTATAAACATGGTTTATGAGGACATTTCTAGCGTCCACATAATTCAAATCGCTTAACATAATAAACAATGTTTTTTTTTTCAAATGTAAAAATACAGAAAGTTTTTTGTGAGGGTTAGGTTTAGGAGTAGGGTTAAGGTATAGAATCTATAATTCGTACAGTATAAAAATCATTATGTCTATGGAGAGTCCTCATAAGGATAGCCACACCAACATGTGTGTGTGTGTGTGTGTGTGTGTGTGTGTGTGTGTGTGTGTGTGTGTGCGTGTGTGTGCAATATCTATATTCATGAAAGTGTGAATTAATTCACTCTCCATGGTAATACCCTCTACACTTTCACAGAATTTCATCTATAGCAATGATAATTAGACATACATTAGCAGTATAACACTTTTTTTTCTTCAGTAGCTTGAAGATATGGTATACATTATAGAAAAATTAAATAATGGCACTTACAGAAACTCAGAGGAGAAGTCTTTTCCCAAAGGAACATTGACTTGCAGAATCAGGAACTTCTGAATCAGACCAACTATAGGAACAAGAGATGCAAGATTAGAAGATATGAAAGAGATATTTCATATAGACACAAATAAATGAAGAGGGCACTTGTAATAATAAATCAATCCTTCTACAACAGTGATTTTATCTTTTATGTGACAAAAAAAAAAAAAAAAAAAAAATCTATTGGCCAAAATAGAATCATTAAGTCATATTTTAAGATTAATCTAAGCCCTTAAGCGAGTCTTTCACATACTATAAATGTACAGTGTAAAATATAAATGCATTCCCGTTTTTTTATTCTAGTTTTAAAATCACTTACGAGCTATTTTGCCATCCTTAGGTAACTGCATCTTGTGGGTTTGACCGCTGCCTTCAAGACTGTATACAAAACCCTTTAGTTCTTTATCAAACACCTGCAAAATAGGTCCAAATTGATATGATATGATATAAAAATAAAAGGCCAAGAATGTTACAAATCGTATTCCTTATTTCTGTGTCTACCAATGGTAAAAACAGATAAATAAAACACTTATGTCAATAATAAAGTGATATGAAAGAAATTAATGAGCGAGCATACAAATTCCAAGCCTAAAACCCTAAAACGACCATAAAAAAACAACAATTTAAACAACTTTACAGCTCAAATAATAAACAAGTTTGAACAGAAAAATTAATGCAAGTGCTTTGATCAAATTATTCGCTTCAAATTTCTGCATTTAAACATTCCAAAAAATGCACCCCATTTACTTCCATTGTAAGTGTCTCAATTTTTGCTTTTATTATTAGGGACGATTCTATATATATATATATATATATATATATATATATATATATATATATATATATATATATTTTTTTTTTTTTTTTTTTGGTGGTAATCAACATTATGCCAGAAATGCTGTCAACTGAGCTTAACTTGTATTGAACCCGGATATACCTTCCACGGAAAATTTCAGTAGGATTCTTGTTTGTGGTATTGGTTAATTTATTTATATTTGCAGTAGCCTACTAGGGTTATGTTTCACTGGTCAGGGTTCAGTGAATGTAAAATGATAGCCATCATCTAATATCAACAATCTGAGATTATTAAGAGAGCAGATTCTGCAATACCGCTTGTGTCCCTATAAATACTGTATATCATTCCACTACATAATAGAATATTTTCTATGACCAGTTAAAAACAGAAAAATCCCTCTTTCACTGTTGCAAAATATATCCATCATAACTTATAAACATTTATAAACATACTTTAGTTATTGAAGGTTTCCTGCCATATAGTTTCCATTTGGCCACAGGATCTTTTCCTTGAGCACTGAAGATGTCAACAATGGATCCACCCTACACACACACACACACACACACACACACACACACACACATAAACACACACACACGCACACACACACACACACACACACACACAGAAAAGCACTGAAAAGACTTTCAGCTATTGAGAGAATGGAACCACGGTATTTATTTCTAACAATACCTGATAGTCGTTCTTGAACATGTTTCCAAAGGCAGAGTTTTGAAAGATTTTTTTTTTTGTATTATTATTCTGTCGTCTTCAGAAGAACGAGACGTGATCTATAACAACATCAGCACAATGATGCTTTTATAAACTATCAGCTAGCAATTGCTTTCATAACATTATCTTAACAGACTAGCCAATGTACCCTTTCAACCACGTTCACACAAAATAACAAAAAACAATGTTAAAACATGCCTTATTAAGACTATCGCCATTCGCGTTTTGTCATTTATCTGCGGTAAAACCTCTTTAACAATTAAAGAGCAAGTTCGTTAGCCGGTTAGCTAATACACCAACAGGTGCAACTGCGTGTTCTTTCTATGGCAACGGGACGCGGTCATCTGTTTACTGTACTCGCGACTCTGCTTTTAGATGTTAGCGACACGTTTATTCATGTGTCTTCCACTCTGTTTTTAAAACGGTATTATTGAAGTTCCCATGTCTCTTGTTTTTTCCCTTCACTAGCTGGTCCAATTTTTTAAGTTTATATATATATATATATATATATATATATATATATATATATATATATATATATATATATATATATATATATATATATGTATGTATATATATAAAACTTTTAAAAAAGTTTTTAAATTGATCAATTGGACCAGAATATATATATACAGGGTTGGGGAGTAACGGAATACATGTAATGGGATTACGTATTTAAAATACAAAATATAAGTATTCCACTGTATTCCACTACAGTTACAATTTAAATCATTGGTAATTAGAATACAGTACATTCAAAAAGTATTTTGATAACTGAAGAGATTACTTTGCATTTTATTGTCAATTGTTTCATTTAATATTTAGTCATTGCAGATGGAAAAATTTATACATATAAATGATGCGATCCAAAGTGCATTTGAACAGCAGTGAAACACTTTCTTATGAAGTGTTACATTCATACGAGCAGACAGAGAAGTACGTTTGAAGTCAGTTTGGAGCAGAAGAAATAGAAATAAACCTTGTGTAAATTGTCAGCTTTATGCTAAGCTAAAATGCTATTTCTAGCCATTTTACATGCACGTTACCAGGCACAATCATATTTTTTTATCAAGAAAATTCACGTTGGATCATAATTTCTTTTTTTCTAGTAAGACCTTTGATATTAGGGCAAAAATCGTATTCTTGATAATAATTGTTGTATTGTTTTCCTGTAAAAATATCTAAAACTCTTTAAAACAAGATCAATTTGATTTATCTTGTTTTAGAAACAACACTGCATTAGATATTTAGGTTTTTCAGAGAATGTATTTTTAACATGTGTATTTTGTCTTACTGTACTGGCAGAGTTTTTATAGTCAAAACAAGTGAAAAAATCTACCAGTGCTGAAGAAGTAATCCAAAGTATTTAGAATACATAACTGACCTTGTGTAATCTAATGGAATACATTATATATTACATTTTACAGCATGTATTCTGTAATCTGTAGTGGAATACATTTCAAAAGTAACCCTCCCAAACATGTGTGTATATATATTCAAGTATTTAAGCATATGCCTTAAGATCAAAGGTTTTTAAGAGAATGAGAAACATAAATTCAGTCAAGTGTGTCCAAACTTTTAACTGATAGTGTACTTCAAAGTATATCATGGTATCACCATTGTATAAAAAACATATTATTACCATATCAAAAAACAAACAAACAAACAAACAAAAAAACATGGTATTACCATGCACGTCCAAAAATAATAATAATAATAATGGCACTACCATGGTACCCATCCAAACAGCATGACATTACTATGTTACATGTCCAAAAAACATGCCGTTACCATGGTTCACGTCCAAACACCATGGTATTACGATGGTACACTTACACAAAATGTGGCATTACCATGGTACAGATCCAAAAAACATGGTATTACCCTGTTAGACTCTAAAAAAAAAATGGAACAGTATTAATCTGGTACATGTCCAAAAATGGCATTACCATGGTGCACATCGAAAAAAAGATGGTATTACCATGGTACACATCCAAAAACAAGGTATTATCATGGTTCGTGTTCAATTGTTATTGCTGTTTTGCTGTGTCAGGACTCTTGAAAAAGCGTGTTTTGCCCCCAAAAAGTTTATGAATTAAGTTTTAAGCCTTTGCTGTGACAGACTTAATCAGCCTTGATCAACCAAGTCATAAAGACTAAAGCATGTTGAACATGTCACTCTTCAGTGATGCAGAATGTCTTAATATTGCATACATGTTAACATAACATCATGCTTAGTCTTGCAACACCTACATAATCTACTGCTACTATTGTAAGTACAATGTGGATCATTCATCATTGTTGCATGATTAATGTCAAATGCCTGCATTCTTGTAAGTTAGAGAATAAACTTTCAACATTGTACCCCATGACTCTGGAACCCAGTGGCATGCGATAAGTATTCATTGTGCAATGTGCAAAAAAATGAAATATTATCTGTTGGATTTCTATCCATGATCATTTGGGGAGTGAAATGTGTCCTGCGTTTGTATATGACAAAGGTTTAACTACTTTAAGCAGATGGTTGGTCTTTACATGCATTTCAATACTAATGATGCAGCAACTGCAAACTGCTCCCCAAATTGGATTTTCCAAGGGTTTTAATAAGTCTATTACTAAGCAATGTAAATTAAGGACATTGTCACTGAAGGTCAAATATGTAATTTGATGGCAGCTTGAATCATACCTGAATAGACACACTCAAACAATCAATAAGCATAATACTCTATGATGCCACAAATGCTGCCAGTTAATAATGTATGTAGGCAATCTGTTGAATATTGAAAACAATTACCCCAGTTTTCTGAAATTCCCTCAGAGAGTGGTGACCACTGAGCTGTTATTTCATATCTAATAGAAATTTATAATATAGGCCTATGAATGTAAACTGACATTTACATAATTTTGTGATGTAATAAATTATGTTTGTATTATTATTCAGTCCATATTAAAATATGCATAATATATGCATATTATTATTATTGTTGTTGCTGTTGTTAATATATTTGCATAAATGCATTTAAATGAACAATTCTGCACTATTATTGAATTATCAGTTTCTTTCTGGCGTGAATGTGTCTACATAATGTTGAGTGATGTGTTATGAATGGTTTTACACCAGTGAGTCAAAACATTATGACCACCCGCCTAATATGCTCTTGGTCCTCCATGTGCCGCCAAAACAGCGCTGACCTGCCGAGGCATGTCCTGTGGTATCTGGCACCAAGTCATTAGTAGCAGATCCTCCAAGTCCTGTAAATTGCGAGGTGGAGCTGCCGTGGATTGGACTTGTTGGTCCAGCACATCCCACAGATGCTCAGTCTTATTGAGATCTGGGGAATTTGGTGGCCAGGGCAACACCTTGAACTCTTCTTCATGTCCTCAAACCATTCCTGAACAATGTGTGTAGTGTGGCAGGGCGCATTATCCTGCTGAAAAAGGCCAGTGCCATCAGGGAATACCATTTACATGAAGGGGAGTATCTGGTCTGCAACAATGTTTAGGTAGGTGGCATGTATCAAACTGACGTCCACATGAATGGCCCGACCCAGGGAGTCCCAGCAGAACATTGGCCAGAGCATCACACTACCTCCACCGGCATGTCGTCTTCCCACAGTGCAGCCTGGTGTCATCACTTCCCCAGGTAAACAGCGCACAAGTACACGGCTGTCCACATGATGTAAAAGAAAACGGGACTCATTGGACCAGGCGATCTTCTTCCACTGCTCCATGGTCCAGTTCCAACGCTCATGTGCCCATTGTAGGCATTTTTGATGGTGGACAGGGGTCATCATGGGACTCTGACCAGTCTGCAGCTATGCAGCCCCATCTGCAGCAGGGTCCGATGCACTGTGTGTTGTGACACATTCCTCCCGTAACCATCATTAAAATTTTCTGTGACTTGTGCCACAGTAGACCTTCTGTCGGTTCGGACCAGACAGGATAGCCTTCGTTGCCCTCGTGCATCGATGAGCCTGACCCTTTGTCAAATCCAGTGTCTAATAAAATCGATTAGTGCCCAACCGATCGAGCAACTCATCAACACAAGACATTGGGTATGCGTCAAATTTAGACACCGTGTTGACTTTTCTATAATCCAAACAGAACCGTACAGACCCGTCGCTCTTAGGAACTAGAACAACCGGGCTGGACCAATGTGTGGTCCTCTATTACCCCCATATCGAGCATTGCATCCAATTCTTCCCAGACAATTTTTTTTTGTGCTCGGGCAATGGGTAGGGACAGCTACGTACCACCACCCCCGGCTCAGTCTCGATGTAGTGCTGGATGAGGTTCGTATGACTCTTATACGACTGTAGCCAATGTCACAGGGACCGCCTCCCTCCACAATTTCAGGAGGCTGAGGTGATCTATTTGACATGCGCCCCCTCTATCGGTTCGCTTAACCTCATAATCGAGATCCCCCACTCGTCATGTGACCTCAAAAGGTCCTTGCCACTTGGCGAGTAATTTGGAGCTCGATGTGGGGAGTAATACGAGTACCTTATCTCCTGGTGCAAATTCCCACAGCCGAGTTCCCCTGTTATACAGTTGGCTCTGTCGTTCTTGAGCTTGGAGCAAATTCTCCTATGTTAGTTGCCCCAAAGTGTGGAGTTTTGCTCTAAGATCAAGAACGTATTGAATTTCATTTTTACTGGTTGAAGGTCCCTCCTCCCAAGCTTCGCGTATGACATCAAGCACACCACGCAGGCCCTGCCCATACAGCAGCTCGAATGGGGAAAACCCAGTGGAGGCTTGTGGGACCTCTCGTACTGTGAATAACAGGGGATCGAGCCATTTGTCCCAATTTCTAGCATCCTCGTGCACAAATTTACGAATCATATTTTTAAGGGTTTTATTAAATTGCTCCACCAGGCCATCTGTTTGTGGATGGTAAATGCTGGTGCGGATTGATTTAATGCCCAATAATTCGTAAAGCTCGCGTAGTGTTCGTGACATAAAGGTTGTGCCCTGATCGGTGAGGATTTCTTTCGGAATCCCCACCCGGGAGATTATTTTGGAGTGCCTCCACAACACTACGTGCTGAGATGCTGTGTAGAGGCACTGCTTCCAGATATGGCACTGCATAGTTCACTAGGACCAATACAAAGCGATGTCCGCATGCTGACCGCTCTAATGGCCTGACGAGGTCCATTCCAATTCTCTCGAAGGGGACCTCGATCAGCAGAAGGGGGCGCAATGGCGCTTTTGGGGTGGCCGGTGGATTCACCAGCTGACATTCGCGGCATGCCGCACACCACCTGCGGACATCTCCTCCAATGCCCGGCCAGTAAAAATGGGCTATTAGGTGGTTCAGTGTTTTCCTTTCTCCTGGGGATTATGGGATTATAATGAGCCACCTGGAACACCATTTCCTGACAGCTCTGCGGTATTAAGAGCTGGGTTGTATCTTCCTTTGTTTGAGCATCCTGCATCACTCTGTACAACCGCTCGTTTATAATTGCGAAATAAGGATATGAAAGTTCGACTATTGGCTGGAGTTGTTAACAATCAATCACTCTCACTTGGTCAAAGGCGTGCTTGAGGGTCTCATCTCGCGACTGCTCCAAAGGGAAATCCCCTTCGGGAAATCCCCTGAGGATGGGCGGGGCTTCAGCCTCTCCCCCCTCACGTCATCCTGACGTGGAGCTGATGAAGACGGCCTCAGCTCCGCCTCCCCTGCCAGAGCATCGCACATTTCACATCTCATCGCTTTAGTGCAGGACCCATCTGCGCATATTCCCTTTAATACATTTCTAAATTCAGGCCAATTAGTCCCCAATATCAGCGGATGGGTGAGGCGGGAACTAACCGCAGCTTCCACTCTATGTTTTGTTCCCCGAAATTTAATCACAAGGGTCACCACACGGTAGCTCCGGCCCGATTGGGGGCAGCCTGTGGAGTGTCAGGGATCTGGACAACCCCGCAACTCCAGCAGACCGGCCCAGGCGCCACAGCCGTTCCTGCATCGGCGGACACTTCCACCTGAAGGGGAGAGCGGTGGGGCACTGTCGCTGCTGTGGACGATGCAACACCCCGCACATGGGGAACTGGCTTTAGTGGTGGGACTCCTCGCCAGGAACGGGCTCTGGGGAGAGAGCAGAGTGAGAGAGAAGAGGGGAGGGGGAAGAGAATGGGGAAAACACAGGGGGAGGGGAGAGAGAGTGGGAGGGCTCTTCCGCCCTTGGGTACGCCGTCATATGGCAAACGGGCGGCCGGTCATCTCCAACTTCATCGACTGGAAGAGCTGGCAATGCTGCTCCGGACTGCAGCCAACCCGCTGCAGGATGGTCTTCTTCAGGTCCTCAAAAGCCCGGAGGTTTGCCGCCGGCAGTTGTTGTGCTGCGAGCTGGGCTTCCCCAGACAGCAACGGGAGGAGCCTGGCCACCCACTGATCACGCAGCCAGCTCCAGATCTCAGCGGTCCACTCAAACAAGTCGAGGAAGGCTTCTGGGTTGTCCTCCGCCCCCATCTTCAGAAGCGTGGGTGGGGGCATGGGGCTGTGGTTGTCCGGGGACATGGCCGGAGCTCTCTCCTGGCTGAAAAGGCTCCGGATCGCATGCCGGTCCTCTGCTTGAGCCAAAAGGACCTTGAAGAACCGGCAATCTTGATCTTGCCAGAGCTCAAGCAGGGATTGTTGGTGGGACTGGTGTAAGCCAGTGAGGGATTTTGAGGATCTCTGCCAACTGGGAGGACTCCATGGGGCGTACTTCAAGATCCCGTGTTTCGGCACCAGTGTAACACAGTTTCACAAACAGAAGGGAAGGAGACCACAGGAAAGCAGGTTTTTCCAGGCTCAGGTAGGACTTTTAATCGGCCACTTCAGTGCTTTACAGCTTCACAACTTCATCAGCTTCACAAGCATGTAGTCACTTAAACTCATCAGCTTCACAAACATAACAGATTAAACGTAACAGCTTCAGGAGCACCGTGGCCTTCCTTGAGCCAGACTCTGTCCTCTGCTGGTGGCGAGGCTGCTTATATGCCACTCTCCCATGCTCACTGGAATTAGAAACATAATCTAGCTCAGGTGCAAGCGCCCTTACCGCTTTCTCTCTCTCCAGACAGATGCTTGACCACGCCCCCGCTGCCACAGGCACCCAACACCCTGTTGCCGGTTTGTGCTTTGTCCCTCCTCGGACCACTGTGGGTAGGTACTCACCACTGCTGACCGGGAGCACCCCACAAGCCTTGCCGTTTCAGAGTTGCTCTGACCCAGTCATCTGTCCATAACAATTTGGCCCTTGTCAAAGTTGCTCAGGTCTTTACTCCTGCTCATTTCTCCTGCATTCGAAAATGGATTGTTTGCTTACCATCTAATCTACCCAGACCTTGACATGTAGCCTTGCTAGGAGATGATCAACGTTATTCACTTCAGCTGTGAGTGGTCATAATGTTTTCACTCATCAGTGTATATACACTCACTGAGCACTTTATTAGGAACACTATGGTCCCAATAAAGTGCCAGACGTGGTCTTCTGCTGTTGTAGCCCATCTGGCTCAAGGTTTGATGTGTTGTGCATTCTGAGATGCTATTCTGCTCACTACAATTGTACAGAGTGGTTATCTGAGTTACCGTAGCCTTTCTGTCAGCTCGAACCAGTCTGGCCATTCTCTGTTGATCTTTCTCACCAACAAGGTGTTACCATCCACAGAACTGCAGCTCACTGGATGTTTTTTGGTTTTATCGCACCATTCTGAGTAAACTAGAGACGGTTCTGCGTGAAAATCCCAGGAGATCAGTGAGTGGCTTCAGCAATTAACTTGTACACCATAAGCTTCGTAACTATCATTATTTTGTCATGGAACATGACAGGAACCTCTGGGAACAGCCTGACAATTTTTCACATTAGAATACATATAACAGCTAAGTAAACCAATTATAGGGAAAATACTTGTGCTGTAAAACTATTTCATTATTTCAGAGTCTCTGTCCCTTGGTGGTGTTAAGTAAAGAGAATTTTTTTTCTTTTATTCACTGTGCAGTACACATGTAAACAAGCTGCTAATAAACTGCAAATTATTCACGGACAGTAAGGCAATAGCAGAATGGCCCAATAGGGAAACAAGTCCCTTTGAACAAGTAATCAGTGTCTTGTAGTCTGATTGAGGTGTGAAATTTTCCTCTAATGAAACCATTCAAAACTTATTTTAGACATCTGTTACCAATGATAATTTCTCCACTATATAAAAAACAACATATTAGTCTTTTACAATAGGTTAATTTTGATTGCATATTCTCTTATTCTATTCAGGGGATCAAGAGCATTAAATCTTCAAATTTGTAAAATAAAATATTTTGAAACTGTGTTGGGTTTCCACTTGATATCTAATGCAAAATCTCGATTCTGAAGGAAAATCCAGTAAAAAACCACAGTGCCATACAGTTTGACAAGATGCCCTAATTTACTGTATCTTTTTTGCTAGTTAATAGCAGTAGAAATTGAATTTATTTATTTATTTTTAAAACAGACTTTTTTTTTTTTTGCCAAGACTTTAAGACTAAATACAAACATTGACTTTATTTAAACAAACAAACAAACAAACAAACAAAATACCTACTCTGATAAATGTTTACTGCTGTATAAAGTGTGATAACTAGCTCCAGTTTCCCCTCTACTGTATTCAGTACAAGGCTGTAACCACCATAAACCCTGATGGGGAGATGTCATCACCCCCCCAGTATTCAGAAAAGTGTTTGATTAATATGGAGTTGTTGGTAACAGTTTAAAATAAGGTTCCAATCGTTAACATTAGTTACTGCATTAAGTATCATGAACTAACAATAAACAATATAATTTTTTTCAGCAATTATCAATCTTTGTTAATGCTAGTTAAAAAAAAACTGTTGATTGTTAGTTCATGTTAGTTCATAGTGCACAGTGCACTGTAATGTTAACATATACAACTTTTGATTTAAATGTATTACTATATGTGAAATTAAACATTAACCAAGATTTACAAATGCTGTAAAAGTACTGTTAATTGTTAGTTCATGTTAACAAAATGTTGTTAACTAATGTTAACAAATGGAACCTTATTGTAAAGTCTTACTGGTTTTATAATGATAAATTATAAAATTTTTACATCTGGCCATGCCCCAATCCTAAATATTTGGTTATATGCTTGATACAGTATAGCTTAGAGTATAGACAGTGTTGAGAATAAGGCATACCTAACAATAAAAACCCATTACACTTAATGCAATGTGTTTCCATGACAGTTTGAGTGTAAAAGTCCTGTGCATGTGTGGGAGTTTTGACAGTCATTCTGCAAGAAACTGTGATAAAAGCAAGTCGGTCCTTAAAACTCAAGTAGTGCTAACTAGTATTAATGAGATGCTCCTCTACACCACATCTCCTGTTTCCTCAAGCATACATTGTTCCTATTAAAAAAAACAAAAAACACCCAGATATGTCTTGAGATGTTAAAGTGGAAAAGACATTCAAGAAACTTTTGTTTTATTTGCATGTGATTTGCTCAGATTGCGGCTTTGTTCTAAATTCAGTTTTAAGAAATAAAAGCTCTAATGTTACAGCAGAAAATTCCATGTGAAATCCATTAATTCGTAATATCCTTATTCTTCCATTCTCTTTAAATAAATATGAGCCCACAGGTTAGAGCCACTGGGAAGGAAGCTGAATATATCTACTCCTCAGGAAATGTCAAAGACTCGGCCAAGTGGAGTGCAAATCTGAGGCCAAAATACATTAGAAACTCTCTGAACGATCTGCCTTGACATGCAATGTTAGGGGCCCTTCCACAAATTGTGACACATGGGTATCGTTGCTGACTGAGTGTGTGATTTTTCTGTGTTATGACAGTACTGTAACTGTATGCCCAAAAGCATGTGCTGCAGAGAGGTTATGGAAAAGTGTTCTTGCCATCACAATTCTGGTTGCTTAGTGGTTGCTAGGGTGTTCTGGGTGGTTGCTAAGTGGTTAACAAGCACCAGCAACTAAAGACAATTTATTATACAAAAATTAAGGGAATTAAAGTAATAAATAATTAAATAAAAATGACATTTTTAGGAGTCATAAATGTAGTTTACTTGGAATTAAATGAATGTGCAATGCTCCAACCAGTGGAGAAAAGTGCTCTGTATTCCCTTTGAACTAGCACACAGTCTGACCAGCACAGAAATCAATAAAGGGCTTCCACCTCGATTTACAGTCATTTGGTATAGACATTCTTGTTTGTTTCTGTTCATTGGATGCATTAAATCATTTTGGATTTTAACCACATGTGAGCATTGCCACACTGCAAATTTGGAACACTGTTCTGTTGTTCTCAGAGAATAATGTTGGCACAGTTAATGAAACTTTGGCTGACCCATACTCAAATACATACATTGTGAACGTTATTGCGCAGTTTTGTACAAGCAAATTTCTCATTTCTACCATTCATGGTTTGTTCTGTACATTCAATAAATAAAAAAAAAAAATAAATAAAATAAAAAAAAAAAAAAACATTTATGGATAACACTTTTCTATGTTATTTTTTGTATAACTGTTCACAGCTATGACAGTTTGTGAAATCTGTTTATGCAGATGTATGGTCGTGTTCAAAAGTATGAATCCACTTGAGGAAAAATGTAATTAGTGTCCTAGAAATGGTGCAGAATCTTTATTTATTTAATCCCAGATTTACAGTGTACGTAGACTTCAAACCACTGTATATCAAATACTTTTTTTTAAGCTGGGAAGGAGTCTACATGAAAAGTGACTGTCAGAGTAATTGTATAGAGAAATATTTTATACAAGTAGGCCTATGTCATGTGGTCACAAAGGAGAGAGTGTTATGGTGTTAGAACCCAAGTGCAGAGTTTAATGATGGCACAAACTGATAAACAAGTAACAATGCCAACAACAAAGACAATCTAAACACAGGCATGGACAGTTAAGTGACTGGCTACTTCAGACTAAGACTAGTCAAAGGAGAACATGACAATGAGGGCTTAAATACATACAGGGATGATGACTAAACAGAGAACACCTGGGAAATAAGATGGGGAACAGATGGATGTGATGAGGGCAGTGCATCATGGGAATTGTAGTATGGGGGCAAACTACAACAGAAGACAGTAACAGTGTCAACATAAAAGTCCTTATGAACAGAGGGGTGATGATGAAGACGAAGTGGCTGGAGTGAAGACAATGGCGACGTGACAGCCTAATGGTCTTTATAAAACTCAACATTATAAAGGAAGTTATCGAAATTACCATTATATGCAAATAAGAATATATTTAGCTTGCTTCAAATTTTCTGTGCAAACAGTAAATACAAAGGAACAGTTTAGAATGGACATTTCTTCTATACTATTCTAAAATATCTTCTTTCTTCTGAATGGAAAACCAGAACTGCAAGAACATTTCTCCATTTCAGAGGAATGTGATGCATTATTGAACAGGGTATATTAAACACGCAACATGCACTACTAGACTATTTGAATTGCTCACGCAACAGTTCCAGAAAGCACAGTAATTATGGTGGTGAAAATATTTTTCAAAGACTGATTTAGAGACTGTATGAAGTTCGGCTGCTTTTTTCCGCAAAGATTCCATTTCAATATAAACTGCACAATGACACCAAAAACCTTTTATCACACGTGCAACTCCACTCTAGATCATTCCTACAGTTGCTTGCTTTGAACCACCCTCATATTGAAAATCATGAGTTGTCATATAAGCACTTGGCATATGCCACACAAACCAGATGTTAATGATTCAAATAATTTTTTTTTCTTTTTGTTTTCATTTTTTTTTTTTCAGTTAATATATATATATATATATATATATATATATATATATATATATATATATATATATATATATATATATATTTTCATTCATCTAAATGTACTTTCCTGTTAGGCTATCAGTGCCAACACATGCTGTTGCCAAGTATGTAGTCAAATATTTAAGATCAGGGGCACCAAATTATTGATATTGATCAACCATTATTCTGAATACTTGGGGGACACATATGCCCCTGAATGTCTTTGGTGAATATAGAACATAAAGAAAATGCAAGTGTGTCCTCTATCCTTTAAAATCTTTAACTTTTCCAAAGCACATAAATGTTGCAAGAAATTGTTCTTTATTAATAGGCCACTAAATATAGGATTCATTTAGTATGTTCCTGAAATAGGACAAGAGAGGTTGCAAAAAACCAATACGTAGATGAGTACATTAATCACAGATTTCTCAAGGAGAATTAAACTGACCTTTTGGCAGGCAGGAGCACAGTGAAATTCCTGCTCACTCTACAGAGTCACTTGAAATATGCTACAGTCACAAACAGAGCTCAATGGTCTCTCAAATGGGACATAAATGGTGGTATTTACTCAAGGATATTGTTATACAGTGTTTTAACAATAAGATTGACCCCAGTTTGCCAAATACACTCAGGTATAAGCTAGAGATTTATGGAAAATTTAGAATTTAGCTGTCAAATTTAGCTGTTTGATTCAAACCCACATTCAGCTCTGACTTTGCTGTAGCTGAAAAAACTTATATCGGTCAAAAAAAAAAAAAAAAAAAAAAAAAATTAAAATAGTTTGAATATAAGTTTTACTCCTTGAAGCCATCATGAAATGGTTTTCACAACCCATTTTACATCCATAATGTGACGTATTTCCGAGTGAAAGTGGATACTCAACAAGCAAAAATTGACTGTAAAAAGTGGTAACCGCAAATTGTTTCCTTAAAGGAATAGTTCATCCAAAAATGAAAATTCTCTCATTTACTCACCCTTATGCCATACCAGATGTGTATGACTTTCTTGTGTTGAACACAGATGAAGATTTTAAGAAGAATATTTCAGTTCTGTGGGTTCTCACAATGCAAGTGAATGGGTACCAACATTTTGAAGCTCCAAAAAGCACATAAAGGCAGCATAAATGTAATCCATATGACTCCAGTGGTCAAATCCATATCTTCTGAAGTGATGTGGGTGAGGCACACATTATTGGTGAGTAAATGATGAGAGAATTTTAATTTTTGGGTGAACTATTCCTTTAAAGAGCTTTTCTAACTGATCTAACCCATTAAATTTGTTTTGTTGGTGTAACTTAATGTATTAAGGTTAATTCAGTGATATTAAATCATATTTTTTAGGAGCACACGATAGATTGGAGGCCGATATATTTGTTGACTCTGACTATCTTTTAATTCTAAAAACTCTTTCAAACTCAGCTTTGGGCTTTGTTGTATGTGGAAAGTAACTATTGCTGTCAAATAGTACATAGTTTGAGTATATGTTTGAGTCCTAAGGTGTCTAGTTTATGATTCAGTCTTTTTAGTTCTTTAAAGTACCAGTTACTATTGGAAACATTTTATGAAATGTTTTAGAAGTTGTGTGAAATAGGATTTCAATATGCTTGAGGCTTGTATCATATCTCTGCAGTCGTCCACCTTAATTAAGCAGGCCGGCAAGTCCATCACTCTAATTCTCTTCCATTCTCTGTCTCTCTCTCATTTCAAACACCCTACCCAAACCCTCCTACCCATCTTAAGCAAGCTGCCGTTTCTGTCTCTCACTCGCTTTCCTATCTCTTAGAGATGACTAATCCATCTGTCTGGAACCTCGGGCTTTGTGACAGCTCACGCTCATATACTGACCTTTTCCCGCTCCCTTGGATTACTGTACACTTTTAGATTACTGTACAAAACAGAAAGGTATGAGAGTGGCGACTGCTCGAGGACCTTTGTCTCTGCAGTTAATGAGGTCCGTTTGTGTTTTCCCAGCAAGTTGGTGATAGAATATAGAGGTGAAAAAGCAGACAAATCATTTGCAAGGAGCACAAACTTCTTTGGAGTAGAAGGTGGGGATGTTTATTTAATTATCTCTAAAAATATATATTTTGGAAAAGGAACCACATTTCTAAACCAGTAAAAATGTGTTTAAGAACTTTACCTTTTTTTACCTTTACTTTTTTTATGTGATGGTCTATGCACTGTAAAAAATTCATTTGAGTTGTGTAGCCCTACCAATTTCGCTTTTTTGGACAATTACCTACAGTACATTTTTGCAAAATGATTTTAATGTGGATTGTTGTACACATAGTTGGTAAAATGAACACTAGGGGCTCTATTTTCATGAGTAGCGCTACACGCTACGACCGTACGCAATGTCTTATCCTATTTTTGTGAGAGCGCTAATTCTAAGTGCAATTTTTGTGCCTGCGCAAAGCGCAAGTGGCCGTAGGTTGGAGTTTTTGCGCTACTGTGGTTGTCCGCGCACAAACTGTGGGTGTATTGTGTGTAAATGAAGTGGCGCAAAGCGCAGTGTGCTATGTGTACGCTAAGATGTTTCAATACCGCCTCAGTTTTCAGGTTCCTGCATTTGCAGTTAGGAGATTCCACCAGCAGTGGGTAATAAAGTAAATTTACAAATTCTAAACGTACAGAACATCAAATTATGTCTCTTCAGTCATTGTTTAAGCCGTTTGTTGAAACAAAAATTATGAGATTTGTGTTCAACTTTCTAGAGGTCATGGTTTATTTTTTCAGTTATTGTTATTTATTATTGTTATGTTTATATGTATGTATTATTATTGTTGTATATTTACAATTGTATTTATGATTGAATTTTGACTTGTATTTTTTCACCTGTTGTCGTAGATTGATTTTTATGTCACTGCAAAAGGGGCTGGTGGAAAAATTTGGAGAGAGTAAAATGTTTGTATTTAGTATGATTTTTTTTTTTTGGACCACTTAGTTATTTTGATTATATTTTCATTTAGTTTGATGTGTAATTTGAATTTAGAAATATTTTTGGTTTAATTTTTTTTGGTTTTAATAAATTAATAAAATGTATCAAAATCGACTGGTAGAAGTGAAGTGCGTGCCGATACAATCACTGATTATACTAGCCATGATTTGTGTGTCAGCAGATGAAAATGATTAATTATAGTTACTTAATTTAACAGAGCAAACATCCAAATTCTGATGAGAATCACATTTTCCATGCTTATAAATGGAGCGTGTCGCTGTCATATGCTTGATATTCATCAAGGACGCAGTTAATACACAAAAGAGCGTACCTTTCAATTCTTCTAATTCATTGCATACGGTCCATTTACACTACCAACTTCTTATTAATGTGCTGTCTTTGTTTAAATCATTGGTGCTTGAGGGAATGGAATTGACTTTGCACTTATGACATAAGGCATTGTGGTGTTAGGCCTAGAGGTGCTAACAGGCCTACAACAATGACCTTAATTACCTTTCATACAAGTCACGTGTAAAATGGCATAAACTCAGTTCAGAAACACTTCATTTTTGCCCTGTTCCTTACACAATGCTATGTTATGACATCAGAACACTTTTGCTATGGGGCATGACTTGAAAGACGATATAATTTAATGTTTACAATAATTAACCAACTACATGTGTGATCAAACTGCACAGTAGCTTAAGTCGACACAAGAGTCGAAAGTGTCACAGAAGCACCACAAAATTATGTGGTAACTTCAGCAATTGTGTTTTTCTTCTCACATTTGCTTTTTATAACACCATCGGCTAGGTATAGGTTTAAGGTTTAGGGTAGGGAGGTAGGTTTGTTGAATTAACTCGCTTTAACGCCACTCGGAACTGACGTGATACATTTAAGGAAACATGTATCAATGTTACCACAGTCACGTAACACATTCCTCAGTTTTTAAACTGACAAAAAACAAACAACCAACAAGACAAATCAACAAATAAAATCAATCAAACAAAAAACATTGTAAACACTCATCTGTCAACACATTTTTTGTTTTGTTTTTACAGACTGTGGGACAAGTCCAAATATATTTCTGCAGTAATCAACAGTATTAGTAATTTTTTTATTTATTTATTTTTTTTTTTTAAGTACCTGAAATCTAAGAGGCAAGCCATCTACTATTCCATACTAGCTGTTTCCTAGACAAGTGAAAGCACAACTCCATTAAAAGCAGTCATTAGAGCTTGCCTCTCTCTTAGATAATTTATCTCACAACCATGCATGATGGATTTACCAGCTCTCAGCTCATGATGCATGTTTCTGACATCTAAAGGATTACATTATCAATGTTATCTGCCACAAAGCAGCTGTGTGAGCAGTTCATTGCACTGCAAGCTCAAGATCTCATGAATTACTTGTTGGTAACTTTAAGCAATCTGTGATCTACATTTATCTAAACAGAACACCTCTGTCACATCTAAAAACACTCATGATTCATGAGTTTCTTTGGGTTCTTTCAGAGAAAATATAAAATGACAGAAGAAATTAATAGCGGTAAAAGTTTGTCGTTATTAGTCCTTTATGCTAGTCTGACTAAATGTCAAAACTCACTAATAAATACACCTCTTTGTTTAGTTTTTTTTTTTTTTTTTTTCATTCAGAGTTAGAGTTATTATTTATTTCTAATTATTTATTTATTTTTCCATGATGGATATTAAATGTTAGCCCATGCTGTTGTTTGAAGAAGAGATGAGGTGTAATTACTGTTCATGCACAAGGTAAATAAAAGCCAGCTCTAAATGCCATTTGAAGGCCACATTTGATTGTTTGTGCAAATGCTACAAAATTAGACTGGAGCAAAACATTTAGGCAGAGAATATGTGCTGATAACTATTATGTGTTCTTAGATTGACAAATGGCAAATGTTTCAATTAGTCAATAGACCCTAATATTCTGGTTTTACCCACAAACTTTAAGCCATGTTGCCACGCTATTCTTTAGAATGACTAATACAGTAAAATTCTTGGGTAAAATTAATGTTAGGCTACGCCAGGTTTTTAGGTTAGAATTTAATCAGTAGGCTATTATCAGCATGTACAGGTCATAATTGTAACTTTTGGAAGGAGAGCTGGATCTAGATGCAGCAAGAAGTTTAATAAAGAATATAAGCAAAGTATAAAATAACCCGGTAAACACAGGAATAAGGCAGAACTTGGAACTAGAAACATAAAACAAATGAAACATCCACGATGGGAACAGGTACATATGAACAGGGAGAAGGCTGGTAAGGGAGGCAGGGCCAAGATGGAGCCGGAGACCAAAGAGGCCAGAGCAGCTCAGGCGGACGGCCGAGAGACCAAGGAGACCAGGGCAGATCAGGCGGAATCGTCAAATCCTGTGTGGCAGGCTACGGTGCTAAAGAAATGGGAATATTCCCATATCGATAAGTCCGCCTGGCTCAGCTGCACAAAGTATGCTGCTAGAACCATTTTGTGGTGAGTTGTTCTGTAACGTTTGGAAGGAAGTTATGAGAGCTGGATCTAGATGCAGCAAGAAGTTTAATAAAGAATATAAGGAAAGTATAAAATAACTCGATAAACACAGGAATAAGGCAGAACTTGGGACTAGAAAATTAAACATCCACGATGGGAACAGGTACATATGAACAGGGGAGAAACACAAGGCAAAACAACAGTGAATCATGACAATAATTTCCTTTAAGATTTTTTAAAGAATTTTTAAGCACATTTTTTAATTCACTTGTTCATTTTAACCCATCGTTTCATACTGTTCATATCCATCGTTATTCGCTATTATTGCTGTCAGTGTTAGGTCTAATCTGATTAAAAAGTAATTAGTTACAGTAATCTAAGTACTTTTAGTCAAAAAGTAATGTAAAATATTCCATTTAAAATACTTGTAATCAGATTACAGTAACTGACTTTCAGTTAAATTAATAAAGTATATTTAAGTAAAACTTAGGCGCATAACTTGGATTGCACATATTTTTAAAATAATAGAAATATAACTAGTATATAATTGTTACGAGCGATAGTGAGACAAACAGACTGAAATGCAGAGGAACAGTTCAAAGGATTTATTTACAATAAATGTGAGCAGTCACTGTGGATGTCGAAGAATAGATTCGTGGAATCCTCTGTTGAAGCTTAGTGAGGTGATGAACAACAGCCAGCAGGGTAGGGCGATCTAGCTCCCAACATGCGGGCAAAGACGAGGTATCCTCTGTGGAAACCCAGCTGACACACAGCGAACTGGAAGGCAACCACACACCCGACACGTGGGCAACCAACAGATACACGAGACAGGACCAACTAGGCAGAGAGAGTAAGGTTAGTTACTTCACACCAAACATCAATCTAGCAAGACATTCAGTCAACACTGAACTACATTTAACATTAAATCAGACAATCCAGCCAAGAACATGACACACGAGGGGATTAATATAGGCAAGAACAAATAAGGGTCAGGTGCCACTCACAGCTGAAAGTTGCTATGATCAGCGTTCCCATGGAAACAATCAAGGTTCCCATGGAAACTCTAATTCCGTGTGCCAGCGGCACCTGAAACACACAAGGGCGAAAACGTCAACATGCTTGGAACAAAGCAAACAGAACATGGAGCATGGGTGTCCAGATCCCGACACAGACCAAAACCAAACCAGACAGGAAGTCAGGATCCAGACACCATGCCCCAGACACGAAACACAAGACAGACAGGGAACGATGATGCCACGGTCCTCATCAGACAAAAACCCAACCTGACAAGGTGACAGGACTGTGACTGTACCGGAGAGCGCACAGCGGTAACTTGCGTACGGTGGTCACTAACAACCGCACCTGTGCGCTCACACAAAGACCATACACCAAATATGAGACAGACAGGGAATGATGATGCCACGGTCCCATCAGACAGAAACCCAACCTGACAAGGTGACAAGACCGTGACAATAATAAGAAATATAATGAGCCCCCTGTAACATTTAGTGATGTATTGTTTTCTTTCTTTCTTTCACTCTCTCAGGTTGCTCTGCTGTAATTGGACATGCTCAACAATGTGCACAAGGATTGGTTACATTTATTTTCTTTTCCTATGCACCTTTTGCCCTGTTTGTATTCTAAAGTGTTGTTGTAAGGGAGAATCAAGTGTATGACTTGTGTGCAACAATGAACATGTAGGAAATATAAATATCTATTTGTTGAGCAGAAAAACTGTGTTTTAGAAATGAACTTAAAAGTAAAATATTATTACATTCTCCATTAAGTATCCAGTAAAGTAATCTGATTACATTTTTAGAGACGTAATTATTAATTAGTAGTGATTACTTTGTTTGAGTAACTTATTCAATACTAATTGCTGTTATCTTTATTAAATTTAAATTAACCAGCATTAATTCACTACATTAAATATTAGCAATATTAGAAACCAGTTTGGTGAGTTAATGAAAAATAATATTCCACAGCTAATTACTCCTCTAAAATTCATATTACTTTACTGATTGCTTTCTGGGAAAATTGTTATTATTATTTATTTAAATAATAATAACATATTGAATTATTATTATATATATTATATAATTGAATATTGAATTCAATATTATTGAATTATATAATATATATAATAATAATTCAATATGTTATTATTATTTAAAAAAAATAATAATAATTTTTGGTTTAAAGGAAGTAACTTTAAAAGTAAAGTTATTTGTGATTACTTTTCCCAGAAAGCAATCAGTAAAGTAATACAGTAAAATATTACTTTTATGCTGCATTTATGTGCTTTTTGGGGCTTCAAAGTTTTGGTACCCATTTACTTGCATTGTGAGGACCTACAGAGCTGAGATATTCTTTTAAAAATCTTCCTTTGTGTTCAACAGAAGAAATAAATTCATACACATCTGGGATGGCATGAGGGAGAGTAAATGATGAGAGCATATTCATTTTTGGGTGAACTATCCCTTTAATACACATTCCTGGTCTTATCGTGCACAATTCAATAGT
This sequence comes from Myxocyprinus asiaticus, assembly GCF_019703515.2. Classification (NCBI taxonomy): domain Eukaryota; kingdom Metazoa; phylum Chordata; class Actinopteri; order Cypriniformes; family Catostomidae; genus Myxocyprinus; species Myxocyprinus asiaticus. The sequence continues at coordinate 10,775,685 of NC_059352.1, forward strand.
GCACATTTCTCCAAAAACAAATATGTCTTTGTGGTTAAATCCATATGTTCAGAAGCGATATGATAAGTGTGGGTGAGAAAAAGATCAATATTTACATAAGTTATTTTTTGCTATAAATCTATACTTTCACTTTCAGATGTGAAAGTGAAACTAAACAGGCACCACATGTGACTTTCAGATGTGAAAGTGAAAGTGGACATTTAGAGTAAAAAAGGACTTAAATATTAATCGGTTTCTCACCCACACCTATCATTACATGTCTGAAGATATGGATTTAATGTTAATATTTTAATAAAATATTTAAAAAAATATTTAAATAGCTGAAATATTCTTCTAAAAATCTTCATATGTGCTCTGCAGAAGACAGAAAGTCATACACATCTGGGATGGCATGAGAATGAGTAAATGGTGAGAGAATTTTCATTTTTGGGTGAACTATCCCTTTAAGATAGTAAATAGGGTCATTTTAGATTTCATGTTGACTTTAAGAGTAATTGTGAAACAAACTGTGAGAATAGGCTATTGTGCGATGATTGTGTCATGATGCTCTTTCATGGAGTTGTCTCATCCATAGACACGGTTCTTCTGTCTCTTCATATCTTGGCATGTGTGATATTTTTTCATCAGCATGCATAATTACCCATCACAATCTGTCATGCCAGATTTTGTGTGAAGGAGACTAATTAAGTGCAGATTGATAATGAGCATTTGGTTTTTATTTAGCAGCCCAGTAAAAGGCAAGGGTCAACTGGGAGTCTTCCCCAGCTTGGAGACATACCACATCCTGATTTTGTTAGAAGTCAGACTTGTTACAAAGATACTAAGATGATTTTGTTAAAGGGATTCTTTACTTAAAAATAAAGATTTCAAAAGTTACTCCATGACCTTTTTTCCCCTTCGTGGAACACAAAGGCAGAATGACAGCCTCAGTCAGCACTCACATTCACTGCATCTGTTTTCCATACAATAGTAGTGATGACTGAGATTAAAGTCTATAAATGTGAGTAAATGATGACATTTTTTTATTTTTGGGTGAACTATCCCTTTAAGATTTCCATCAATAATCATCTATAATAAACACACAAAGAACAAAAGGACATGAAAACCAGTGGCACTCCATTTTTTATTTTTTTTTATTTTGCAATCAGTTTATTGCGTTTGCTTTTTAGCAATTATAATTTCAATAAAAAGCCGTCTTGATGGTTGCTATTGTGACCATTACCGATAATGAAAGTGCCGTCCTGGTAAATTGCTTTTATTTTAATGGAGGTACCTGTATCTAGCACTACAACTTCATTGGTCCTGTGTTTCGGTCTTTTGATGAAGCCATTAAGTCTATTAAGCTGATAAGAATGCATTTGTCAAATACATAAATGTGCTGTACATGTGCAAGAGCTTATTGATCATACCAGTTTTAATAATTGTGTGCCTTTTATCACTTCTACCTTTAAACCAGCCCATCAGAACTGCTATCAGCCATAATTCCACAATTAAACCACTCACCAGAAGTTCTGACTCATAATCAGAGAGAGCCTTGTGCCTTGATGGGCCTAATGCATTACATTTTTTGATTATTCATGTATTAGCTTCCATAATAGAACAGAAATGAAATAATAATTGTCAATAGTTCCCATATTCTTGGCTAAATTAATTTGGTAGGTGTGAAGACAGCTTGAGAGATGTGTTATCAAGTGTGCCATGTTGGAGTGATGGAGTATGCACTTAAGTTATTTGTTATGAAGACACAGATGATATTGATATGGGAGGATATTAATAATGTAATGCAAAGTCTGCTTCTTGCAGAGAACTATATTTCTGGTTATTTTTGTTTTCACACATTTTAGCTGATGCTTTATTGAAAATTGCATTTAGAATCACACCTACACTTTTTGTTAGCTTTTAAAAAACAAGTTTATTCAACCTTTGCATCCTTCTCTGTGTATTGCATTATTGCTGTGTGTCTGGAATAATTCACAATAAAAAAAACTGCATTATACACATTATTAATTTACAATGGTGTGACAAGCAAACTATAATGAACCTGAAAACCAATTTTGTCCATGAATTTGTGGATTCAGTTTTTTCCACCACTCTAAAAATGGCAAATCAAATGCGCACATGGAATGTATTATTCAAATATATTAAAATTAAGTCAGAGTATTCAAATGGCAATGGCAACGGCTAGGTAACACTGACTGCATTATACGTGCTGAGGTATAGACCGTTCTTGAGGATTGTGAAAATGGACATATTCAGCATCCAGTCTCAAAATGTGTTAAATTAGATTGCACGGGTATTGGATTGAATGCAACAACTTTCAAATGTCAATGATGTGTCATCATATAAATAACTTTATTATTATTATTTTCAGATTATTAAATAGAAAGCATGCTTAAAAACAGCTGAAACCAGCATAAGGTGGTTGGGTGCTTTTTACTGGTTTAAGCTGGTTTAACTGGTCTCCAAGCCAGGTCACAAAGGTGTTTAGCTGAATTAGCTGATCAGCCAGCTGGTTTACCAGCTGACAAGTGCTCAAAACCCCTCTATAACCAGTTAAATACCTTAGGCAGTTTTAAGTTTTTTCTTTTCTACAGGACAGACAGTCACACTTTATATTAGGTGGCCTTAACTACTATGTACTAGCATTAAATACATACAGGACTATGCATGTACAGTGTAACTACATGTTGTTCTGTAAAATTCCCACATTTGCTGCTACTGAGGTTGAGGTAGGGGTAGGTTTAGGAGTAAGGGTAGGGTTAGGATTAGGGGTTAGAGTTAGGTTTTGGGGTAAGGGTTGGGTTAGGGGTAAAGTTAACAGTGTAACTACAAATGTAATTAAATGCAAGTACTTTAAATATAAATAAAATGCAACAACATGTATGTACATAAGTACATTGTACCAAATTATTAAGTACATAGTAGTTAAGGCCACCTAATATAAAGTGGGTCCGGACAGACTGTGTGCATCTCAACACACCCAGTTTCTTTTAAACTTTGAATACTTTGAATGATATGAGGATCAGAGGCAACAAGGAGCTAATGAATGTTGAAGGACAGAAGAGCAACACTTTATTAAGCAGACATGTCCTACATGAGCTTCAGTCACCATCTGCATGCAGATAAATCATTGATTACACTGATCCATGGATAACGGAGACCTCTGGGAATTACGCGTTAGTAGTACCGGGAAGGGAGTGGGAAAAAAAGAAGAAAGAATTGAACAAACAAGATTAATAATAGCTTGATGCTGACAACCCCTTTGGGGGCTGACTGATAAGTGTTGTTGACAAAACGCAGGGTTGTAAGGCACAGTTGTATAGTCCCCAAAATCTGACACCATGGGGGAGGGTGGCATTGTTGTAGTAATAGAAAAGCAGCCAGTGGAGCACCTGTTTTAAGAGTCCAGCTGAGAATGGCGGGCATATGCAAATCTGATACTTCTCTGAAGGCTCTCGAATATACACTCACCTCAAGTAAGCTCAGCACAGGGGGCCAATCAGTATGCAGCCTTTTTGGTTTTAGTAAGACGGCGTTGCTAGGAGCAAGGCATTAAATTTGAATATGTTGATTCGAAGGCAACAGGTGAAGATTTGTGGATATAACAACAGGCGAATGCAAATGAAATCTCAGGCAAAACAAGTGTGTTTATAAATTGCGTGTTGTTGTAATCCTCAGCATTTTCACTTGACTGTTTTTCTTGCCTAGATTGACTCGCTTTCAATTCAGGAGTTGGAATTTGAATTGAGCTGGCCGTGCCTCATAGAATGTTGATCTGGTGTTTCAATTGGAATGATAGTACTTTACTAAATTCAAAGAAATTCAACAGTCACACAACAGAGGAACTTAGTCAGTCCAACACATGTTTTATGACAAAACATAAACATTTAATTGTGACAAATTATGTCTATTTATTGAATTTGTAGAATATTTTTTTCTACACTAATTGCACATATTCCTGGGAGATATAGGTATAGATAGATTTTTTGCATTTTATATATATAAATATATAATATATATTATAGCATACAGTGCATTCAGAAAGTATTCATTTTGTTGTGTTGCAGCCTTATGCTAAAATGCTTTAAATTATTATTATTTTTTCTTCACATCAATCTACACTCCATACCCCATAATGCCAAAGCAAAAAACATATTTTTTATAACTTTTCAAATTTATTAAAAACTGAATTATCACACTGACATAAGTATTCAGACCCTTTGGTTGATACTTGAAATTTAGCTCAGGTGCATCCCATTTCTCTGTATCATCTTTGAGATGTTTCTACATTTTTAGAGTCCACCGGTGGCAAATTCAATTGAAGTGACATGATTTGGAAAGGCACACACACCTGTCTTTATAAAGTCTCACAACTGAAAATACATATCAGAGCAAAAACCAAGCCATGAGGTCAAAGGAACTGCCTGCAGAGCTCAAAGACAGGATTGTGTCGAGGCACAGATCTTGGGAAGGCTACAAGAAAATGTTGGCTGCATTGAAGGTTCCCAAGAGCACAGTGGCATTCATAATTTTTAAATGGAAGAAGTCTGGAACAACCAGGACTCTTCCTAGAGTTGGCCTCCCAGCCAAGCTGAGCTATCAGGGGAGAAGGGCCTTGGTAAGAGAGGTGACCAAGAACCCGATGGTCACTCTGATTGAGCTCCATAGATCATGTGTGGAGATAGGAGAGACTTGCAGAAGGACAACCATCACTGCAACACTCCACCGAACTGGGCTTTATGGCAGAGTGGCCAGATGGAAGCCTGTCCTCAGTGCAAGACATATGAAAGCCTGCTTGGAATTTGCAAAAATAGCACCTAAAGGACTCTTAGACTGTGAGAAACAAGATTCTCTGGTCTGATGAAATGAAGATAGAACTGTTTGGCCTCGATTCCAAGTGTCATGTCTGAAGGAAACCATGCTCTGCTCATCACCTGCGCAATACCATCCCAACAGAGAAGCATGGGGGTGGTAGCATCATGCTGTGGGACTATTTTTGAGCGGCAGGGACTGGGGGACTGGTCAGGTTTGAAGGAAAGCTGAACGCAGCAAAATACAGAGATATCCTTAATGAAAACCTGGTCCAGAGAGCTCAGGACCTCAGACTGGGCTGAAGGTTCACCTTCCAACAGGACAATGACTCTAAGCATACAGCCAAGACAATGCAAGAGTGGCTTAGGGACAACTCTGTGAATGTCCTTGAGTGGCCCAACCAGAGCCTGAACTTGAACCCAATCGAACATCTCTGGAGAGACCTGAAAATAGCTTACCACCAATGGTCCCCATCCAACCTGACAGAGCTTGAGAGGATCTGCATAGAAGAATGGCAGAAAATCCCCAAATCCAGGTGTGCAAAGCTTGTTGCATCATACCCAAAAAGACCTGAGGCTGTAAACGCTGCTAAAGGTGTTTCAACTAAGTACTGAGTTAAGGGTCTGAATACTTACATTAATGTGATATTTAATTTTTTTTAATTCATTTTTTTATTTTTTATTTTTTTATACATTTGCAAAAAAATTTGGTTTTGCTTTGTTATTATGGGGTATGGAGTGTAGACTGATGTGAAAATAAATAAATAATTGAAAGCATTTTAGAATAAGGCTGCAACATAACAAAATGTGGAAAAAATTAAGGGGTCTGAATATATTCTGAATAAACATTATTATTATATTGTATTATATTAAACATATTGTATATAAAAAAGACAATTCTATTGGTGGCATTTCAAACATTGATTGTTAAAGGGATAGTACATACAAAAATGAAAATTATCTTCATTTACTCACCCTCATTCCATCCCAGATGTGTATAACTTACTTTCTTCAGCTGAACACAAATTAAAATTTTTAGAAGAATATCTCAACACTGTTGGTCCTATCAATGCAAGTGAATGGTGGCCAGAAATCTGAAGGTCCAAAACAATTAATTAAAAAAAGCATAAAATAATCTATATAACAGTGGTTAAATCCATATCTTTAAAAGCGATATATGATAGGTGTGGATAAGAAACAGATCAGTATTTAAGTTATTTTTTCCTCTAAATCTCCACTTTCACTTTCAGAGGCGCTGCATGTGACTTTCAGATGTGAAAGTGAAAGAGAAAGTGGAGATTTATAGTAAAAAAGGACTTCAATATTGATCTGTTTCTCAAACATGCTTATCATATCGCTTTTGTTGATATGGATTAAACCACTGGGGTCTTATGGATTACTTTTATGCTGCTTTTTGAAAATTTCTGGTCACCATTCACTTGCATTGAAAGAACCCACAGAGCTGAGATATTCTTCTAAAAATCTTCATTTGTGTTCAGCAGAAGAAAGTCATACACATCTGGGATGGCATGGTGAGAAAACGATGAGAGAATTTTCATTTTTTGGTGAAGAATCCCTTGAAGACCATCAGATGTAATGTTTCTGGAAATACACGTTGTAAGTTGTCATTTATATGGGTAATTTACTATATATTAAAAAACTACAATTTATATTAAAAACTACACTCACAGTAGTTACATAAATTTCTATAAGGAAAGACTTGGGATGATTGGAATTAATACGAAATATAGAGGTATTTAGATAATTTGGCGTAAGCCTCATCCTACGGTTCAGAACTCAGATACTTGCTCGAACCGTCAGATCCTGCCGGAAGGCGAAGACAGCAGGGGAGTGGAGCTTACCCAAAAGGAATTATAACCTAATTGAAAACCTATGCCCCCCCCCAAAAAATACAAAACCAATAAATTAGACTCAGGATAACAACCAGGTCTTCTGAAGGTGGGGACAAATCTGAAATAAGAAAAAATATAAATGAATGATGCAAACATAAGTCGGTAAATGACTGTACAAATATACTACTATTGTGCCATACCCTGCAGAAGGGTAGGCTAGCTTATAAGAATTTTTAGCCCCTGCAAATGGTTGAGCCTTGTTTGGTCAATATCTTTTCAGAAGGGTAAACAATGCTTGTGACTGAGCCCTTGCTTTGTGATTGTGAAAAGGGTGGGCACAGTTTGTCAAAACCCCTGCAAAAGGACAAACAATGTTTGTGTTGAGTCTTATGATGAGGGCAACTTTGTATGTGAAAAACCCCTGCAGAAGAAACAAACAACTTTTTTGCATTTGAGCCCCACGATGAGGTGACGTTGCTTGTGTAAAACCTCTGCAAGGATCAGCAACATTTGTACCCAACGTTTAGGGTGACATAGTTTTTGCAATACCTTTGCAAAAGGATAGACAGCATTTGCGTTTGAGCCCTATGATAACGGCGAGCATTGTTTGTGAAATACCCCTGCAAAGATAAACAATGCTTTGCCATTTTAAGGGTATTTGAAAGCTTAAAATAAACTGCTTTTGTGATGTGGTGGGACGCTAAGAAGCATGGCCCGAAAGACATGCCGCAGTTGCAGCACTTAGAATTTGCTCTGATAGGAGATAGATTGAGCCGATAGCATAAAAAACGCTACAGTTGCGGCACCTGCACAGCACATTTGCACTGCTTAGGAGATTAATTTGGCCAATAGCAGGAGCACAGCAGTTGCAGTGAAGCATAATAAAGGGCTTCATGATTTGCGTTGCGTATGGCCCTTGTGAAAAGTGAGAGCATAGATACACTTACCAGAGAACAAAGGGGAAATGACACATGAACTGTAATATTACCAGAAGAAGGGGGAAAAAAATTAAGAAATTTACTATGATATATTATGAAAAGTAAACAATAAGGTTAAACCATAAAAATACTAGTGAAAGTCAAAGAATGGAAAATGCCTTCAAATGGTACTTACCATTTGAAATATTCGTACTATTTGAAATCTTAGAGGACTGAAAGGTCAAGGGACTGGTGAATGTCATAAGATGCAGATCAAAAGGGACAATTATGTAAATGCGAATAGCGATGTAATGTTTTATACGGAGGCTTCTGTTGAAACCTGTGTCAAACCAACAACACATATGCTTTATCCATGACGTATGTAGATTCAATCAACTGAATATTCTGTATTTGCTTCAAACGAAGTGCTATCCAGCACAGGTTTTATCCCAATAAATATAATGCAAATATTTACTGCTACTAAATGTTACTGCCAAGACAGTAAGCACATCTATAGTGACAGAGCAAAATGATCAAATTGCATTGGTAACTTAAAATAAAATAAAATGTTGTTAAGCTAATGTAATAGAGCATCAATGGGGAGCTGAGCATTAATGGGAGTTTGTTTTGACCAGCATATGCAGAAAAGATTTACTGTATGCGGAAACTTGAATTATGAAGCTTTGGCATTTCAAACGTTTATGATAAAGCCCCATGTTAGGAAGCTTCCAGTCCTATCAAAAAAAAGAAATAAATAAAAGAAAGAAAAAAAAAAAGAAAATTTACAGCCCATTATACTGCAAATCTCTACACTGTAAGATGCCAGAATGACTCTAATAAAACAGAATGTATATAGGAATTAATTGATTTGACCTGGTTATTTCTTGTATTAGAGCAGCAAGTGCTTTGTGCTGTTAGTGAAATAGATATGTAATGAGCAGAGCCTACCATTAAGTGTCAGAGGGTACACAGCACAGATACTTCCCCTTTAAGAAGAACAACCCCTGTGTCTCAATCAGCTCCCTAGCTCCCTATGTTGTGAATCAGTTTGGGCACTGGTAAGGGTACTGATCCACTAAATATTGGGACACTTATGACTCAATCACCTGCATGCGACATGTTAACGAGCTCACGCATTCAAGTGCAGCTGTTATTAATCAGCACCATCGCTGTATAAATGACAATATCATTCATTTTCATTGAAGATATTCAAATGTACAGTGTTATTATAACAGATAAATGGCATAAATAAAGAAATAAAAATATATTGGAGTGTATTTTAAACCTTTTAACAACTCAAATATTTAAAAGATTGTTTCACTTTCATGGTAATTATGAATGAAAGACATTACAAACAACATATCTTTTAAAGAGAAAATAAGGCTTGGACTTCATAGTTTTACACTTGTGCTCGTCATCTAACGATTTGAGAGACTTCAGAAGACATGACAACATTTCCGGTAAGGGAACATAGTGAGCAATGAGGCTCCCTGGTTTTAACGGTGCATTGTGGGATTTTTTAGGGAGCGAACGTTTCAGTGCACTGGAACGATTTTTTGAGACAGCCCTAAAAATGGCTGACTCCCTGATCAGTTTACTGACTACTGAACCAGGGAACTGATTGAGACACACCCAACGACGTCAAGAAAAAACAGTGATTTAGCGTGTGATAGGAGCACCAACAGAATGTGAGAAGCATCTTAATGGATGAAATCAGATCTGATTCAGACCCCATACATTGAAGTGCATATGCATGATTTACCCGCTTGACACACGATCACCTAACATCAGTGAGAACCGAGTACTCTAGTAAAATGAAATATTGCCGCTTGAAAAGCGATATTGATGCAGTATAAGGGATATGATGCACATATAATTGAGAACATTGATAGCAGAACCTGGAACCCCATCAACCATCAGTTATTTGCATTGACAATTGTACACCCAAAGAAGAATATACAGAAAACTTAGCATATTTTCCTGATGGAGACCAGCTGTGGTGAGGAGCATGAACATCACGGTGAGTAGACCACGATGCATAGTCCAACATGAAGCATCATTGCTTGTGAACATCACGGTGAGTAGACCACAATGTATAATCCCACATGAAGTGACTGTTGCTTGGAAAAGCGAGGCATAGCGTGTGACATGATTGTGTGTGAAAACAAGATGTATTACCAGTGATGATGACAGCTGTGCATGTGAGCTTATAAAGCTGAGGCTGGATTGTGATTGTATGAGATGTCTGACTGAATGAAAGTGTAAAGACCAAAAGTCTTCCTGCTAGAACAACTGCTTACATTTCTCTCCATTTCATTTCATATTAATTTCTTACATTTGAATTCCATTTACAATTGCCCATCCTGTTTGCCTCTTCAATTCAAATTCAAGAATTGAATATTTAAAAGGATTCATTCAATTCTGATCATCCCTGGAATGTAGATGAAGTTTCAGAAAAACAGATGATTACGTGTTGTTGTAATCATCAGCATTTTCAATGAACTTTTCTTTCCTTTTAAATCAACTGTTGTAATTTTTTACCCATGGGCATGTTTGAACTAACCATGCCACTTCCACTAAACACAAGGGAAGTCTTGTCTCACCACCTGCGGACATTTATTCAAGAAAAACACACATTAACAAACTGAAAGTGATTGGAGCGTGATCACCATGCCTCCGGTCCACCTCCTTTAGGCATGGCCTTAATTGGATTTTACAAGCTATCCCTGCAGGCCCTAAAACGTCCCATCAGTCCATTTTAGATTCCATAGAATGTTAAACTCTGCAAAGTAGCATTCAAATGGGCCAATTACATCAGTCAACACCCAATAAACATTTCTACAGCACAGCAAGGGAGATGTTCTAATTAAATCTGAATATGGGTCCTGCAACTGAACCTGTGCATTTGGGAACTGTTCCCCCAGCCTGTTTCACACCCATCATTTCTGCCTTGCAATGCAAATATTGCTTAAGGATTAGTTCACCCAAAAATGAAATTTCTTTCATGATTTACTCACTTTTCTGTCGTTCTAAACCCACATTAATATTATCCAAGGAAAACAAAAGATGGCATTTTGAACAACTGTTTATGTCGTTTTCTTCCATGCAACTGCAACAAATGGGGACTGAGGTTTTAAAGTTTCAAAAAGGTTCCAAAGGCACGATATTATCATAAAAATAGTTCATATGACTTGTGAAAAATAGTTCATATGACTGAAGCCGTACGATATAGTTACTATAGAAGAAATAGACTAAAAAACTATATATATATATATATATATATATATATATATATATATATATATATATATAAACATACTCTATATAATACTATAGAAGTTGCTAGAATGAAAAAAATGTGTGTACAGTACATCCCTTATATAGTAGCTTAATGTGAGGAACACTTTGAAATGTATGTCATATCATATGGCTTCAAAAGATTTGGAATATATCATTGAGTCATATGGACCACTTTTATGATACTTTTATGATGCTTTTGCATCCTTTTAGAATTTGGAATTCTCAGTCCTCATTCACTGTAAATGGAAGGGAAAGGAACGACTAGTACAATTGTTCAAAATGTTTCCTTTTGTGTTCCATGGCAAAAAGAAAGTCATGCTGGTTTGGAACTGACTTTAGGGTGAGTAATGAACTATCCCTTTAACAGCTTTTTTGCTTTGTTTTGTTTAACCAGACACACAGGAGCCTGGTGGATGCCAAATGTTTTTGACCTCTCCTACCTTCTGTTACAGCAAGCTGCTTCGTTTGAAGCCAGCATGGCAACATTTCGTCCATTTGACCTCCCATCTCCTGGGGCACCCATTAGGGAAAACTTGTTCCTTAATGATTTCTGTGTAACACTCACTGGCAATGCTCAGTATAACCTCACACATGGTGCCATATACATCTATATTCCTGTTAACGTGGTCTTGTTAGTAATATTTTATGGCAGACCTGCTGCTGAGATGTGAGAGAGTTTATAAAGTGACATTTTGAACTGCAAATTCAATCTCACAGGGGCTCCAGGGAATGAGATGTTCATGGTCTATTATTTCCATTTCTGCCTTATCACTTTTCAGTATGTGATATATAGGTCGCTATGTTTACTGCTGGCAAATAAGCGCCAGAGATATAATAGATGGTCTCATTATGTCACTCATTTGCTTTATTTCAAAGCGGTATGTGTGCAGGATCTAACTTAAACTGATAAAATACGATTTATTTTCTCAATATTTTGTCTGTGAATAATGTTTTCTAATATATATATACTGTATAGTATATATATATTAGAAAACATTATATATATATATATATATATATATATATATATATATATATATATATATATATATATATATATATTTTATATATTTCCTTGCAATTTGTCTGCACTTATAAAAGATAACACTCTTAAATCCAAGGCATAACACATTTGCCAGACTCTTTTAAGGAAAGATTATGATTAATTCTGAAAATAGATTGAAGATTACTGAACAATTAACTATCAGCACAATTGGCTGGGTATATAGAAGTCTGAAAGAAACAAAATATATGAACAAAGACAGAACTGCAGCTATTAATGATCTGTTGATAACAAACAGCTAGAATGAAGAATTAAAAAATGTTGCAATCTCTTAAATCATGCAATTTCAAGATATAAACGTGCAATTATGACTTTATATCTCGGAATTGCGACTTTATATCACACAGTTACTAGAAATAGTCACAGCTGTGAAAAATAAAGTCACAACTGTGAGATATAAAATCTCTTTAATGATGAGTTTTTAAAGATTTCCTGTTTCAGTTGCATACCCAAAATTAATGGCTTATAACTTGAAAACAAAACAAACAAACAAAAAAACCAAGGAGGGTCAAGTGTTTGGTATCATTTTAAAGAAAACTTATACATTTTTTAATGACATAGACTATGATAAATTCTTAAACTCTTAACCTAAGAATCTTGAGCTAAAAAATTTACTATTTTTCTGATTTTACATCAAATGTCTCAGGGTCAAGTAGCTTTGAAAACTGCTTTTGTTTTGTTCCCAGTCATGTCACCTGTAACTGAGTAAAATTTTGTGTTGATACAACAAAGCAATCAAAAGTTATAGCATTACAAAAATAATTAATCCTATGTCCAAAAACATCTCCAAGTGTCCAAAAGACACTCCAAACAAATAAAATATAATAATTGTACATAAATGTAATTAAACATGCAAACACAATGACTAAAGGTTTGCATAGAATGCAGACATGATTTCAGTAATGAGATTTCACAGAATGAGTTTCATTCTGTGCAGTCTGAGTCATCATTGAGTCTGTGTCATGTACCTGGTGCCATCTCCTGGTGGCCATATGTTATTACAGTGATTGATCACATGACTCTCTGCCCAAATATGGACGACTATCACCACTGGTTGGAGCAATCTGAACCCAATCTGATTGGTTTAGCTTTCCATGACGTTACAGCATTTCCGATGATGTCATCCGATCCAGGAAAGCTAACTTGCCAGATAGCAAGATGCCATATAGCCAGATGCTGTGTGCACATTGTGCTTCGTGTGGGTTATCTAATGATCTATGCATCTGATTACTTTGTGTGAAGGCTCGTTTCAAAGATAATCGCTTTCTCTAAGTAATGGTATGTGATATTTTATGTACTGTTTATTTTTCCTGAAGTTATAGGCGAAAATGCAGTATATGAGCATCACCTGTTCACATGAAACATGTAGGCCTATGTCAAAGACATAAGGGTGGCCCAAATAAAAACAGGCCACTAAGTTTGATTGCTCATGTCTGTGAGAGCTTTCCAACAACATATGACACATGATGAGTTTGATGTTTAACCAATTACAGTACAGTAAGTTTTGATAAATTATCCAAACACAACACTTCTGATTTGTCTTCAAAATTCAAAGCACTTGTTCAGTTTTGGCAATAATGCCTACATGCATTGCAAAGTAAAGACTCTAAGCTTCAAAAGAATACCTATTTTGTGTTGGTCAAGACTGTAGTTATTTTTTAGTAACATTTTGATAAATATTTTTTTTTCTGCTGGGCCAATCCAAGTTTAAAGGGTTAAACTACTGTAAAGTACTGTGGATATGTCCAAGCAAAACTGTATATTCTGCATTGTTTTCTGAGTTATGTCTGTAAAGGTGGGGAATATTTTTTGTGAATCAGATGCTAAAACATAAACAACACATACAAATGAATGGGGCTTTGAGGGGCATAATTCATACTATAATAAAATGTAGAAATTATTTAACCATTTTTTTCATTAACTGGTAAGAACTGTTACATGAAAGTAAGCCATACATTTTTGGTTAAGAAAAGATGTTTTTATACCTAGTTATCAATCGAACAATAACATGTTTGCTTCGTGACAACACAATGATGAAAGCCCTTGGTTTGGAATTTCATCTCTGCAAGAACAGAATCATGAGGCCTTGTTTGTTTTCAGGGACTGTTTCACACTCTAATTGCATTGCTGATGACCCATATACTGCCTTTGGATTTCTTCACCAAAGCATTTGATCGGCTTTAACACAAAGCTTGCACAGCTCATGGTCATTTCAGTAATGAGAGTTCTTTTTGTTGTGTATTTTTCAGTTACACAAGAGCACAGAAATATGCGCTATGCATACTGTTTAAGCCATATTCATAAATCAGTGCTGTTCTTGGACAAATAGTCATACTTCAAATGAAATATAACACTGTTTTATTCCATTTCCTCTATCATAAAATCAGATAAATGCATTTTATTGCTATTTATAGAAACATTATAAGTTGTGGTTTTAAACTGTGCAATAACGAAAATATAAAAATGCATGCCTTATGAAACTGACAATAAGAAGTACTTTTGTCAACCTTTTTTTAATCATAGTTCAAGTAGTTTCAGTATTCTAACAGTATTAACTGGGGTTCTTTGCAGCAGCACTCCCAGTATGTGTTTTAAGATGCATGTGTTATAAAAATGTGTATTGTGCTCATATAATACTCCAGTGTGAGTGATTTATAAAACAATAACTTTGATCTAGAAAGCACATAATTTCATGACCTCTTCTGATGAATAATCTTCTAAGGGAACCTTACAATCACATAATTTTTAAATGGATAATAACAATTTTTCTTCATCCATTATTGTATGTTGGCACCAGTTGTATTATTTTTTTAGAATCAGATTTGGACCAGACAACAAGGAACTTAATTTTCACTAGTAAAAAAAAAAAGGTGTAGTTCAACCAAAAATGAAGATTTTGCCATCATTACTCACCCTTATATTGTTCAATCCAAACCTGTATGATTTTCTTTCTTCTGTGGAACACAAACAGAGATATTAGGAAGAATGACATCCTCAGTCACCATTCACTTTTACTGCATCTTTTTTCCATACAGTAAAAGTGAATGGTGACTGGGACTCAATATTTTATAAACATAAAGGGTCATGGAGGGACTTAATCTAACTTGGCTATAGCTGTTACAATTAAAATGTAAAAAAAAAAAAAAAAAAGTCATGGAAGATTTGTTGTTTGGAAATTGGTGTGGACGATGACCCACAATCATCATTACCTTGCACAAGTAACACTGTGTAAATAAGGCTAATTTTCAAGGAGGTAAGATCTGTTATGTGTTGTCTGCTGCTGTAAAAATCAGAATTAACTGCACTGTTTTAATTCAGGGCATTTAGAGAACAGACCACACAATGGTGAATTTGTTACAGCCTTTAACAGGATTAATAAGCCATTTCTTGTTGGGTAAAATACAGCAATGTTAGTGCAGAATTTACTTTCACTTTTTAAAACATACATTATTATAATATAATTCTACCAATAGTCTACATTCATGGAAGTCAAGTTGTCATTGCTACAGTGGGAAAAAGTATGGGAATTAGCTGATTTTCTGCATTAATTAATCATACAATTTGATCTCATCTTCATCAAAGTCACAGGTATAGACAAACACAATGTGCTTAAGCTAACAACATACAAACTATTATAATCTTTCATGTCTTTATTGAACACATCCCTTTAAACATTCACAATGCTGTGGAAAAAGTAAGTGAACCCTTTGATTTAATAACTGGCCAATCCTCCTTTGGCAACAATAAACTGAACAAAGCATTCCGGTAGCTGTGAATTAGACATGCACAATATTCAGAAGGAACTTTGGACCATTCTTCCTTACAGAACTGCTTCAGCCATATTCTTAGGATGTCTTGTGTGAATGGCTCTCTTGAGGTAATTCCACAGCATCTCTATTGGGTTAAGGTCTGGGCTCTTGACTGGGCCAGTCCAAAATGTGGATTTTCTTTTTTTGAAGACATTCTATTAGGGATGGACGCCTGGCACTGAGCTACCACAATCAGCTGGGAGAAGTATAAAGAGGAGCCAGAAACGCCAGTTTGAGAGAAAGAGTGAGGTACACACAGTCACTAAATGTGTGCATTCCGCCTGTTGGACTGAAAAGTCATCAGAATGTGAGAGCACACGGAGCTGTGTGTGCGTTTTGGTTTTGTTATGATGAAAAGCAGTTTTATGTTGTGTTGAATTAAAAGTCTTTTGGTTGTAAAAAGTATTTTGGTTCCCACTTCCTCCTTTACGATGAGCAAGAGAGCTGTCTGCCACACTGCAGCCAAATCCCAGGATTGAAGGAAGATGCACCGTCAGAGAGCCCTCACTGCCGATGGAGGATCGCGATGCTGAGAATACATGATCTGGTGGTACTGGAGCGGTTCGCCAGGAGGCGGAGGAGCCCGCTGCCTTCCACTAGGAGGGTATGTGACGAGGAGGAGGGCGTGGCCGGGCCGGGATGATGCATGCCTGGCACTGAGTTGCCCCAATCAGCAGGAGAGAGAGATAAGGAGGAGCCGGAGACACCAGAGAGAGATAGAGAGAGTGTGCACGTGTTTTGTTCTGTTGAGTTTTATGTTGTGTTTGTCTTAATAAAAGTCTTTTTGGTTGATAACCCGGTTCCCACTTCCTCCTTTCCTATTAACAAGAGGCTTGTCTGCCACACTTCGGAAATAATTTTTCCCTCGATGATGCAAGTTGTCCAGGCCCTGAAGCAGCAAAGCAGCCCCAAATCATGATGCTCCCTCACCATACTTCACCGTTGGGATGATGTTTTCATGTTGGTATGTGGTGCCCTTTTTACGCCATACATAGTGCTGCGTGCTCTTGCCAAACAATTCAACCTTAGTTTATTGGCGGGATGGCCACTTCTAGGGAGAGTAGACACAGTACTAAATCATCTCCATTTATAGACAGTTTGTCTAATAGTGGACAGAGGACTATCTAAGCTCTTCAAGATAACTTTGTAACCCTTTCCAGCTTTATGAAAAGCAACAATTCTTGATCGTAGGTCTATTGAGATCTCTTTTTTGCAAGGCATGGTCCACGTCAACAGATGCTTCTTGTGAATTACAAACTCAAAATGTTGGAGTGCTTTTTATTAGTCAAAGTAGCTCTAACACACAGCTTCAATCTCCTTTCATTAATTGGATGCCAGGTTTGCCAACTCCTGACTCTAATTATCTTTTGTTGACATCATTAGCCTATGGGTTTCACATACTTTTTCTTGCCACTGTAAGTAGAAAAATCTAACTTCTTGTTTTACCTCCACACTTGGATTCTGTTTAACATTTTAACTGTATTTTGGGAATAAACCCAATGTGGGAAAATTGGCTCGTTCATTACCTTGCTTAATGTGCTCGATATTGGAAAAGACATAACTGTAATTTACCAGCACACCTGTTTTAATGAACTCCTTATCCTGAGTTATTTTTCGGTTATTTTTACATCAAAGACTCTATTCTTTGACCCATTTTAAACTGGTAGTTATTTGTGAAGCTTGTTAAAGTAATTTAATTTCAGTAAGTTAATATGACCACTGGGAAGTTAAAGTTTCCTAACACAATTCCTGAATTAACAGATTGAGATTTTATGCAGTAGTATTCAATATTCATGTACTGTACTGTACACTTATCAGACAAATGTTTGGACACACATGACTGCATTTATGTTTCTCGTGTTTATAGAAACATTTTGATAAAAAGAATACTGTATTGTAAACAAAAATAAATTGTAACCAGGTATGAATTTCTTTAGAAAACCAATTTTTTTTTATTTTACTTTTTTTTAACATTCATTTTCAGTCCCCATTCACTTTCATGTTATGTTTAAAAAAAAAAAAAAAAAAAAGATGCAATTAAAGTGAATGGTGACTTTGGCTAACATCTCCTTTAGTGTTCCATGAAAGAAAGTATACAGATTTGGAAGATCATTAGGGTGACTAAATGATTTCTTTGGCTGAACTATGCCTTTAAAAGTTGAGATATGGTCTTTTATCAGTCCAATACACAAGGACCAAATGCAAAAAAAAAAAAAAAAGTGAATGAATCTCTTTTGCCAACGGATTCAGAAGACTCAACTCACCAAGATGAACCAAAATCCCCACCACCAGAAGGGGGTACTATGAAGGTATGAGGGGGTGCAGAAGACTCTACATTTCTTTACATTAGGCCCTTTCCCACTGCAGGAACGTTTTAGTTACTTTTTCTCAGAACTACTACTTTTCGTTGTTTTTGCACATGAGGAACTATAGGTTAGTAATGAGAACTCTCGGAAAGATTTAGCATGTTAATGTGGGTATGACATTCAGGGTTGGGAGGGTTACTTTTGAAATGTATTCCACTACAGATTACAGAATACATGCTGTAAAATGTCATTTGTAACGTATTCCGTTAGATTAATCAAGGTCAGTAACGTATTCTAAATACTTTGGATTACTTCTTCAGCACTGGTAGATTTTTTCACTTGTTTTGATTATAACAACTCTGCCAGTACAATAAGACAAAATACACATGTTGAAAATACATTCTCTGAAAAACCTAAGTATCTTATGCAGTGTTGTTTCTAAAACAGTAAATCAAATTGATCTTGTTTTAAGGATTTTTACAGGAAAACAATACAAAAATTATTATCAAGAATAAGATTTTGCCCTAATATCAAAGGTATTACTAGAAAAAAAGAAATTATGATCCAACGTGAATTTTCTTGACAAAAAAATATGATTATGCCTGGTAATGTGCATGTAAAATGGCTAGAAATAGCATTTTAGCTTAGCGTAAAGCTAACAATTTACACAAGGTTTATTTCTATTTCTTCTGCTCCAAACTCACTTCAAACGTACTTCTCTGTCTGCTCGTATGAATGTAACACATTATAAGAAAGTGTTTCACTGCTGTTCAAATGCACTTTGGATCGCATCATTTATAAGTATTAATGTTTTCCATCTGAAAGGACTAAATATTAAATGAAACAAATGACAATAAAATGTAAAGTAATCTCTTCAGTTATCAAATACTTTTTGAATGTAACTGTATTCTAAATACCAATGATTTAAATTGAAACTGTAGTGGAATACAGTTACTTATATTTTGTATTTTAAATATGTAATCCCATTACATGTATTCCGTTACTCCCCAACCCTGATGACATTACATTATGACATTGATAGGATTATGGTCTTGGCGGACTAGATCTGCTATGCTGCTGCAGCTGCAATTAGACAAAATGCAGAACATGCTGCATCGAGCATGTATGACATGCTGCTGCACAAATAGATATTCCCCATAAAGCAGCTCTAGACCTTTGCAGCTGGGGTGGAGGTGGGTTATAGAGAAAAAATATTCTTGCAGCGCGCTGCAGTGAAACTGGCTTACCTGCAAAACTGAGCAATATAAATGTTAGACAGAGAGAAAGGCGCAAATTGATTGGCTACCCGATTACATGTCAAAGGAGCAATCAGCTTACATCATGCAAGCCAACTGGCATACCATGTCACATGCTGATTGGTTAATGCTGATTGGTTAACAGATAACAATTTCAATAACTTACCAGCTTGCACCACACAGAGTTGCATGGCTGAACATTGGTAATTTCCTCTTTGCTGCTTTGAGGGATTTTTTAGCTCCTACTCTGGGGTAGGTACTTTTCGGAACTGTGGGAGGTGCTTCAACCTGTGATTAAACCTCTCTCTGCGGCTTCAGGGACGCAGTACCGTATGGCTCACAGCCCAGTAAACAGCCGTTACAAAAGTGTAGCTCCAGTCCTGGCATCCTCCATCCATGTTGTTGATTTTGATGTTGTTGTTGCTATTGGATAGGACGTGTAAACATTGTCAGAAGAAAAATGGTCGACACTAGATGACCTCACAAGGGAGTTCTCATCTAGAAAGTTCTTAAGGGGAAAGTGCCAGTGTGTGGGAAAGGGGCTATTTAAATCTATAGCGCTGATGTAAGAACCAATGAAGTTTGTGTGCAATTTCTTATTTTCCTTATATGGTGTGATCTCTACGCTGCGCATTTGTAAACAAAGACATTCATGCATGCGCCCCAAACTTAAATCGGTTCTCTCTATCTATATCTAGAAATGTCCTAGCAACCAACGGCCTGGCAACCACCCAGAAGACCCTAGCAACCCCTATTATTATTATTACTGGTTATTCATGCAGTTATTACTCAAACTAAAAATTCATGACTTTATAGTCTGAGTTTTTTTTTTTTTTTTTTTTGCTGCATCAAAAAAAGATAAGTCACATTCATATGTCCCCAATTAACTTTGGTCTTGATATACTCCTTGCAATTAATTCCGCCCAGTGTAAGTGATGGAATGTCTCCAAGTCAAATTGTCAGTAAATCATAAAAATGCACCTGTAGACAGACATTTGCAACACAGTCTCATTTGCTACCCTCTGTGTCCATTTCTTATGTCCTCAAGCTGAGCTCTGGTCACTCGCAAGCTTAGCAGTGAAAACAAGACACCAATTAGGCCTTTTTCTCTCCGCCTCTCAATGCGTGAACATTTCTGTTATTCCCATCCCTGAAAATAAATTGGTTCTTTCTAATCCTGGAATGACCATTAAAATTCATTACTTAGAGCAGGATTATAGCCTGCATACAGTATATCTTAAGGAATTTGAAATTACAAGTATGACAGTGCCATACTTAATGCTCATAAATTCAAACAGGCAGGACTATAGATCACCTCTGACCAAGACTGGTGGAATGTCTCCTCCCACCGCAGTCCATTTTCAGTGCCCAAACCCACATCCCATGACACCTCCACCAGCCCATTGCTCTTGCTCTCTTTCTTTTTCCTATGTGTCTTCCTCCTGTCCCTTATGTTGGTTCGATAAAGATAATCTGTCTATCTGTTTGTCTATCTGTCTATCTGTTAACTATCTACAGTATATCTATTTATCAATCTATCAATCAATCAATCAATCTATCTATCGATCTATCGATCTATCGATCTATCTACAGTATTTGTATTTTACATAGCAACCAATCAGAACACCTTAGAAATCACATAGCAATGCTCTAGCCACCCTTTAGAACCCCATAGTAACCCCCTCAGCAACAGCCTAGCATCCACTTAGAACACCTTAGCTTAGGCATGCACTAACATCTACTAAGAAAACCTTAGCTTACCAACACCCTAACAATCCACTAGAACACACCGTCAACAACATAACTTTTCAAATAAATCTCTCTTAAAATGGCCCAAGTATTCAAACTACAAAACAAAATTCCTAAATAACCTTCAGACGTCAAGGCTTTGTACAGGTTTGTTTTTTTTTTATTTATTTTTTATTTATTTATTTTTTTTATTTCAGACAAGGCTTTGTCAAGTCAGCATCAAATTTGTTTTCATTAACTTTCCTCTTCTAGTTTATATGGTTGTTGTGCAAAAAAATATCAACCCACCGAATCTGGATTTGCTCAACAACCAAAGCAACTGAGAAACCCCATCAGACAGAGACAAACATCACTCTTAATTTATCAGGTTTAACAAGTAAGTTGAGAAGGGAAAGGTAGTGGTAACTGTGGTTTTATAACTTCTGCTGACCTACACTCACAGCAGCAGTCTTTTCCACTTAAGGGGATTAGTTTTCAATTAACTGTTGTCACCTCACATGAATGACTCTGTGTAATTAAGAATGATGATGTAATCTTGGAAACCAGTTTTACTGGCAAATACCTTGCAATGCCATCAATCAGTATCAGAACTGGAAAAAAAATCGGCCATGCTGAAAAAATTCCAATAGACTTTTAGTAAAGTTTCAGCCTTTTAAAAGTTCTTTGAGAATCTGTAAACAGCAATGTTAAGAATTATAGACTAAAATAAGACTTTATAATGACATCATCAATTTGATGACTGTAAATTACTCAAAAAGTGAACAGTAAGAGCACTATCAAGTTTTTAACTTTATAGAGTTGTCCCATTAACCATTACTCATCAATCCATCATGCGCTTAGCTGACAGATCATAAATGGGCTCTGGCTCAGTTTCCTGTTGAGTCAAAGAACTCACTTATGTCTTTTATCTTTCATAAGCCCAAAAGTCAGGTGATTGAGAATAAGATATACATATCACATCAACCATAAATATCGATTTTATGCTAGCATGAAGGAAAGCACCGCACAAACTGTTACAACTCATGCACATCTCATACACAACTCACGGACAAATTGGCACAACTCATACTAGCATGTATCAAAAAGACATTTCTATATACATGTTAGAATATGTGTTTATATTTAGTCTTAATTTAAAAAAAGACAATTAACTGAAATGTCCCAGACTCCCCATACATGTTTTGATGATTAAAATGTGCATACGCCAGTGAAATTTCTAGCACGTTTAAAATAAGCAAAGGTTCCAATTAAGGCATGTTCATAAATCATTACCAGCGTGCTGTGTCAGCATATCACAAACTTCAGTGAAGACATTGAGCTTGTAGAATTAGATTAGCATGAGCTAGTGACTTAGGACCAAGGGCATTTAAAAAAAGCATTGAGAAGATTAGATACAGAGGTCTACAGGCCAGTATCCAGCTGACATAGATCAGGTCACCTCCATAAAGCTTATCTTTACTGAGATGCAGCCCTTGTGACAACTTGCCAGTGTGACAACTAGCCCCAGTCTCCCTTATATTGTGGCACTTCCTTAAAGTGATAGTTCACTCAAAAATGAAAATTCTCTCATCATTTACTTACACTCATGCCATCCCAGATGCGTATGACTTTATTTCTTCTGCAGAACACAAAAAAAGATTTTTAGAAGAATATTTCAGCTCTGTATGTCCATACAATGCAAGTGAATGGTGACCAGACCTTTCAAGCTCCAAGCATAAACGTAATCCATATGACTCCAGTTGTTAAATCTATATCTTCAGAAGCAATATAATTGGAGTGGGTAAGAAACAGATCAATATTTAAGTCCTTTTTTTTTTTTTTTTTTTTTTTACAATAAATCTCCCCTTTCTCTTTCACATTCTGAAAGTGAAAGTGGAGATATATAGTAAAAAATGGATTGAAATATTGATCTGTTTCTCACCCAAAGTGATTGTATCACTTCAGAAGATGTATAGTAAACCACTGGAGTCGTATGGATTACTTATATGCTGCCTTTATGTGGTTTTTGTAGCTTCAAAGTTCTGGCCACCATTCACTTCCATTGAAAGGACCTACAAACTAGGAAACAGATTATCATAGACAGTTGGGGGTGGACTCGTTTTAAATGGGTTAGTAAGCAACTATCTAACAAACACCCAGAGCACCCTTGCAACCACATAGCAACATCCTGGCAGCCACCATCAACACCCTAGCATCGTGACAGTGACTGTTGTACGGGCAAACAACACTTAAGTTTTCTTCAGAAAATGTCAAATTCTATTTTATACATCTATTATTGCTACATTCATAATGGACACACTAAACAAATCGCATTAATGGTGTAATGGACTCCTATGCAAAAAAAGAGATCCCCAGACAAATAAAGTTTAAGAATCCATTAAGAATTAAAATACTGTAGTTTTCTCGATTGTGTAGACTTCCTTCTCGATTCTGTTCAACTGGTTGGACGTGAATAGAAGAAAGATGTGATTAACGAATTATGACAAAGATAAAGTGGCCCTCGTTCAAACAGAAAGCCAACTGTCATATGTAATTGAGAGTCTGGGAGAAATTAGATGATTAAAAGATTGGGGTAGAGGAGAAGAGCTCTCCTGTCAGTTTAAAGCTACAGGGAAATGTATAGCCTTTCTTTTCTCTGTACTCCATTGCTTCATTCTTCATTTGTAGGCAACTAAAGTTTAGCAACTGCTTTTAGAACAAAAGCAAAAGCATCACATCTGATTAATTTACACATAATACTTCCACTGCATTAAGAAAAGAAAGATCCTAAGCACCTTTTTAGACAAACACTTTCTCTACAATAATTATTTAAGTTACAATTTTGCACAAAGTTGCATTCAAAATCCACTTTGAAACTTTGGTTCAGAAATCTGAGGCGATACCAGTCAGGATGAATGGGCATGGTGCTTCTGATCTTAAAGATACAGTTCACACAAAAATTTAAATTCTGTCATCATTTACTCACCCTCATGTTTTGTATTTGTAAATGTTCTGTATTTTTGGGTGAAGAATCCCTTTAAGTTGTGTCTTCATAATGACATGATAATGTTATCAGGTTCTAACATCAATATTAACAAGTTACTTGTTAACATGCATATATAATCATGTTGCACTGATATGAAAGAGCTTGAATTTCTGTTTAGCATCCGCTTGGTTTGAATGAAAAGGAAGCATGGCTGCAAAACTTAAAGTGTGATCTGGTTTTTAGTTTCAGTGATTTATCATCTGCTTTTCTCCAGTGTTAATACAATACTTCACTAATCAATTGATTCAGAGCAGACAAACACCATATATTATAATTATAAGCTTACTGAAGAACTGCCATGGCTAATGTTCAGATATGAACAATTTGTCTTAGAATTTGTTGGCCCATAATAAATCCCATCAGAACAGGTGGTGCTTTCATTCTAAATAAAGTGGACTGTGGGTAGAAAAATGGTCATTGTTAATGGCATGAGAAGCATGAAATGGGGCCTAAAAGCTCTGTACTGCTGATAAACTGTGATTGGGTGCACTGGATATTAATAGCTCTAAAATAGGCTTCATTCTGTGAACTTCATTCACATTCAGTGTGCAAAATATAATTTCTTATTTGTTTCTTTTGAATTTGGAGTAAAATAGGACCATTTTCTTGACAAGTTTCATGAGAATCACCCAACTGACAAAATAAAGAGTGACTCTTAGTGACACTTGCAAGTATCACTATTACTATTGCTCATATTTGGAATTTGAACGAACCCCTAGAAGTATTATATTTGGGCGCATAACTAGCACTGTTGGTGCTACAGATATGAATGATACTGCGAATTGTGAAGCTTTTTGAGGTCACACTTTTCTAAGCAATATGACTCTTAATTTTCACTTGGCAGACTTGCACTGAAGAAAAAACCCAAGCCATATCTAGGGACCAGAATATCATAGAGACTTATCAGCACCTGTCTAGGTAGGTGATGTTACAGTGGTGTTTGACAGGTTTAATTGTCAAATTCTGTAGATTTTCTACAAGTGTTCATTTTTCAGTTTAGTGTTTTTTTTTTTTATGTTTATTTGTTTGTTTTGGCTTTTTTCCTTTATTAGATAGGAAAATGGAGAACTGACAGTGAAGTGGAGGAAGAGAGATGACGAATGGGATTGGGACATGACCCAGGCCAGAATCGATCCCGGACCCCAGTGAGTACAACAGCTCTTTATTTGTCGTGAGCAATGCGCTATCTGGTATTTTATGATCATGTTGCTCATTTGAAAGCTTTATGAAAATCACCATGACATCATACTGTATGTACTTCTTGAAAGTTGTTTTAAGATTTGAGAACTTTTATATACTGTATATACACTGGTGGCCAAAAGTTTGGAATAATGTACAGATTTTGCTCTTATGGAAAGAAATTGGTACTTTTATTCACCAAAGTTGCATTCAACTGATCACAATGTATAGTCAGTACATTAATAATGTGAAAAATTACTATTACAATTTGAATTTTAAACTACTACTTAAACTACTTCAAAGCATTCTCATCAAAAAATCCTCCACGTGCAGCAATGACAGATTTGCAGATCCTTGGCATTCTAGCTGTCAGTTTGTCCAGATACTCAGGTGACATTTCACCCCACGCTTCCTGTAGCACTTGCTATAGACGTGGCTGTCTTGTCGGGCACTTCTCACGCACCTTACAGTCTAGCTGATCCCACAAAAGCTCAATTGGGTTAAGATCCATAATACTCTTTTCCAATTATCTGTTGTCCAATGTCTGTGTTTCTTTGCCCACTCTAAACTTTTCTTTTTGTTATTCTGTTTTAAAAGTGGCTTTTTCTTTGCAATTCTTCCCATAAGGCCTGCACCCCTGAGTCTTCTCTTTACTGTTGTACATGAAACTGGTGTTGAGCGGTTAGAATTCAATGAAGCTGTCAGCTGAAGACATGTGAGGCATCTACTTCTCAAACTAGAGACTCTGATGTACTTATCCTCTTTTTAGTTGTACATCTGGCCTTCCACATCTCTTTCTGTCCTTGTTAGAGCCAGTTGTCTTTTGTCTTTGAAGACTGTAGTGTACACCTTTGTATGAAATCTTCAGTTTTTTGGCAATTTCTAGCATTGTATAGCCTTCATTCCTCAAAACAATGATTGACTGATGAATTTCTAGAGAAAGCTGTTTCTTTTTTTTTTTTTTTTTTTGCCATTTTTGACCTAATATTGACCTTAAGACATGCCAGTCTATTACATACTGTGGCAACTCAAAAACAAACACAAAGAAAATTATAATCTTCATTTAATGAACCAAATAGCTTTCAACTGTGTTTGATATAACTGCAAGTGATTTTCTAGTACCAAATTAGCAAATTAGCATGATTACTCAAGGATAAGGTGTTGGAGTGATGGCTGCTGGAAATGGGGCCTGTCAAGATTTGATCAAAAATGACTTTTTTTCAAATAGTGATGGTGCTGTTCTTTACATCAGTAATGTCCTGATTATACTTTGTGATCAGCTGAATGCCACTTTGATGAATTAAAGTATCAATTTCCTTCCGAAACAGCAAAATCTGTACATTACTCCAAACTTTTGGCCACCAGTGTATATACACTATATGGCTAAATGTTTGTGGACACCATATGTGCTTGATGAGCATTTGATTTAAAAACCTTAGGCATCAATTTCCCCCTTTGCTGTAATAACAGCTTCCACTCTTTTGGGAAGGCTTTCCACTATACTGTATGTAGTAACATGGCTGCAGGGATTTGCTCTCATTCAGACACAAGGCTATCAGTGAGGTCAGGAACTGATGTTGGTCGATGGGGCCTGACTTACAGTTGCTGTTCCAGTTCACCCCAAAAGTGATCAGTGGGGTTCAGGTCTGGGCTTTGTGCAGGCCAGTCAGTTTCTTCCATGCCAGACACAGTAAACCATTTCTTTATGGACCTCACTTTGTTCACAGGGGCATTGTCATGCTGGAACAGAAAAGGGCTATCCCCAAACAGTTGCCACAAATTTGGAAGCACACAAAGCCCAAGCCATTACATAAAGATACATTAAGATTTCTCCTTTACTGGATTTAATGGAGTAACCAAATATATATATATATATATATATATATATATATATATATATATATATATATATATATATATATATATATACACACACACACACACTATATGGCCAAAAGTTTGTGGACACTCCCTTCTAATTAACAAATTTGGTTACTCCATTAAATCCAGTAAAGAAAAATCTTAATGTTTCTTTATGTAATGGATATATATATAATTTTTTGTGGCTAAATATCAGTGATGTGGGAAGAGCCCCCGAGGCTACCTTATGCTTATCTCTACTTGTTAATTGTCTTTAGTGCACTCTCTCTTTTTCCCATGGGAAATGCGGGTACAACATCCATTATTAATTTCCTCCAAGTGCAGCCATAAACAAATATAGATTGCACATTAACAATGCATAATGTCCTAGATTGAAAAAATCATAAACATAGCTTTCTCAAACTTTCTTTTGTTAATGTTTGGTGTGTAATGTTCATACACTGATGAATTGGAAAAGGCTGGGGATAATGGAAGGATTTCGCAGATACAAGTTCCATTTCATTCAGGCAAATCATATCACCCAGTTGCAGCTATTGAGTTCACTGAATAAAACCTGAATTATTCAAATGAATGATTCGTCCCATCCAATTTTTTCCAAAGATTATATCTTGGTCAATCTGTGTGGACACTACGTGGGGTGCTAGATATTACAAGTTGATTTTAGTCAAAATTTGGGATATAGTCTATAAACTTCCACATTAGGGTCTTGTTGCAAGATTTTGACCTAGTTTTGAATGTTATACTCATCTAATATCACTGATTGAATTATTTATTCACTCATTTCGGTCTATTGTTCTAAATATGAAAGGGATAGTTCACCCAGAAATGAAAGTACTTTCATCATTTAAACACCCTCACATCGTTCCAAACCCATATGACTTTCTTTCTTTCTAAACACTTTTTTAACATAACATGGAAGAACATTCCAGAAAATTTTGAATTTTGGGAAGAGAGATAGAGGACTTTCAGAGTTGTGGATAAGGCCCTGTGGTCATATATCAAAGGTTTGGTCAAGCAGTCACATGCTATAAAACTGATTTATAGCGGAGTTTTAACTTAAGCCTCTGATTCCTTAAAATGGGCTATTCTTCAACAGAGAATTGGAGCTCTAGCTTTCAAACTGTGCAAATGTTACTGTATTTTACTATATGTATGGCTCCATTTTCATGTGCATTGATTTATTCTTTTGTATATCACATCTTGTGCAACATTTCGAGTTAATAATATTGGATTAGCTCAGCATATTTGATTGCGAATTCAATAGACATTTCCTTTGAGCAGCCATTAGGTCATGTATGGCATTCTGAAAAGAACATGCATTTTGATGTTGTCACGAACAACATCGGCCCCAGTGGTCCTATTTGGCAAAGCTAATACAGTATATTGGAATCTCAATGCTGAGTGTCTGTTCAGAGGACAGTAAAGGGACTTTTCTGGAAGCTAACAACCTTCCGATTTTAGCTGCCTGTAGCCATCAGCATAATTAGGTTGAGCGGCAGTATTTGACCCTTCTATTCTGTCCTTGGGAGAACTGATGGTTACAGATATTGACAAACAGAGAGAGATTTCTGTGGGGGTGGGGAGGGGTGAGAGAAGAAACGAAAGGGTGTTTGGGAAAGATGACACTGACAGTATGTATAAATTCATTGATGTCCCTTGACTCTCAAAAACCTCAGACCTTTTAGAACTGGCTAAAACTGGGATATGTGAGCGAAGCCTTAGGTGTGTAGGATAAAATATACATACGCTGGAAAAATGTATTTGCATCATTGCATTATCATTGCTTTAGATAACAAAATATCAATCAATGCGTCATTTGTTTGAAAGATAGACAGTGCAAGCACACTTTTCACAAAGAGACGCTTGTTTTGATGTACTGTTCAAAACTGAGAGTATTTTGACACTTTCTGCCTGTAAAATATGCCATAGTTACAGCAAAATAATGAACTATGTGTGGTATCTTTGCAAGGGCACCTGTGTGACCTTGAGGGAAACTGACTTTATATGTCCACTACAAATGACCCTGAGACCAGCTGGTAAATAGTAATAGCAAAAATGGCAAAAGAAAACTGGCATGAAAACAGCTATAGAATTATTTGTTTTGCAGATGCCACTTGGTTTGATATTTTGTTATCTAATTCAATGACATTTAGACATTTTTAAATATGGCTTAAGAGTCCAAATACTTCTTGGGGCCACAGTGGAATCTCACTCTCATTTAGGATCTAATTTTTTAAGCAGCTTTAGGGGACAATCCTATGATCCAACGTAGTCTCATGACAACTTGTAATAATTCCTTCTAGATGGCAAAATCGTATTATATCGGTCAACTTGACTTTTATTAAATTGAGTTGGGGAGTAACGGAATAAATGTAACTGGATTACGCATTTAAAATACAAAATATTAGGAACTGTATTCCAATACAGTTACAATTTAAATTGTTGGTAGGCTAATCAGAATACAGTTACATTCAAAACATATTTTGATTACTGAATAGATTACTTTGCATTTTATTGTCATTTGTTTCATTTAATATTTAGTTTATTCAGTTGAAAAACATTTCTATATAAATGATGTGATCCAAAGAGCGTTTGAACAGTGGTGAAACACTTTCTTAAAATGTGTAACATTCATACAAGCAGACAGAGATTTAAGTTTGAAGTAAGTTTGGAGCAGCAGAAAAAGACATAAACCTTGTGTAAATTGTTGTGTGAACATTAAGCTTTATGCTAAGCTAAAATGCTATTTCTTGACATTTTACATGCACCTGTTACCTGGCACGATTATATTTTTTCTATCACGAAAATCCATGTTAGATCATAATTCCATGTTAGTGCAAAGATGTGCTGCAAAAATGTTATAATTGATGCAATTTTTTTTATTGTTTTCTTTTAAAATATCAAAAAAAAAAAAATACTTAAAACAAGATCAATTTGCTTTATTTTGTTTTAGAAACAGCACAGCATGAGATATTCAGAGAATGTATTTTTAACATGTGTATTTTGTCTTACTGTACTGGCAGAGTTTTTTCAATTGTTATTAACATGCATTAAGTCAAAACAAGGGAAAACATCTTCCAGTGCTGAAGAAGAAATCCAAAGTACTTAGATTAGATTACTCAAGGTCAGTAATCTAAGTACGGATTGAATTTGCTGGTGTGATGAAATTATGTTAAATTGCATATATTTGCAAATGGAATTTTATCATGTAAGCTGATATGGGTGTGTAACTCAAACCAAAATACTAGTACATTTTGGCTATGATACCTTGTGCTTTGCAAATAGGCTACATTTTTATGCAGTTGTCAAGAAAATGTTGGCTTTTTTATCACAGCCGAGCTCCTTATGAAGTTCTTTGCAAATTAAACGAACCAACAAACAATTTTGTAAATTTAACACCTAAACCAAACCTCTAAACCTCTAACCTCTTACCCAAACCCTAAACCTAATAAAGTGTTGGATAGGGGGCTAGTTAAAATGTTATGCTAAATTTAAAAAAAAAAAAATTTAATAACATTGTTCGTTGGTTCATTTAATTTACTCTATGGGAGCCAACTCATACGATTTTGCCATCTCGAAGGCTTCTTTTTTAAGACATGTCATGAGACTGGGTTGTATGATCAACGGAACACTGCCAAATCTCAATAAAACAAGCCCATTATAATGTACCATACTAACTGTTTAGAGTCATCCAGTCAGAGTTTATAAAAATGGAAAACTTTTTTGCCCCTCCTCCTTTATACTTTGGGTCAGCCCCTTTCTCTGACTTCTCGACTCCAACTCCAACACTGAGCCTGTGAGTTTGTACCTTCTAAATGTTTAACTCACACCACCTAGGGCTATTGGCACACTGAAGCAGAAATGTAAAGCAGTCTTGGAACAGCAGTGGTGCAGCAGGTTTTTTGCTGAAATTCACATTCCCTAATCCCAAAATGGCCTAATTATGGGCTATGGCATGTGAAAGCAGAGGCAAAGCTCCTATTCTTATCTCCTGCTTATTTTGACAAGCCTCCTCAGGTTAGTGTCTGGTTTGTCTTGGGTTGTGGATGCCATTCTGATAAGTAGATTTTCCTGCGGATTGAATTTGCTGATGTGATGAAATTATGTTAAATTGCATATATATGCAAATGGAATTTCATCATGTAACCTGATATGGGTGTGTAACTCAAACCAAAATACTACTTGTATATTTTGGCTATGATACCTTGTGCTTTGCAAATAGGCTACATTTTTATGCAGTTGTCAAGAAAATGTTGGCTTTTTTTAACCACAGCCGAGCTCTTTATGAGGTTCACAAATAATATATGACAAACCATGGTGACAAAGCATCCAATTTGCATAAATAATCTTGGAGTTGAGGCAGAATGATTGCCGAGATACATTCACATAAGTCTTTAATAAGGGTTTCAGGTCTGTTTTTGATTAGTATCAGCACTGAGGGAAAGGCAAGATAATAATTCATGGAAAGACGATAAATGAGCTGCCCCCCTCTGGTTTCAGAATCATCTGAACATCATTAAGAATTTTCTAACGTGCTTTTCTATTAGTGAGACTTGAGCAGTGGCGGGCCATGCATTAAAAGTCTAGGCCTTTAGTGTGATTCTAGTCATTAAGAAAACACAGTTTCACAATGAATAAGACACCCTATGCCTTTGGGCATCATACATTATGTCGCAGCTAACTGATAATACCAATTGACATTTTAAAAACACGTCCAAGCACGAAAGCCAGAACTTGAAATGACAATTAATGCTCAAGCAAGCCTAATTTTAACTGCAACATGACTGTTTTGTGAAATGAACTTCTCCCAAACAGACATAATTTTTCATAATTTTACATATGAATCTACCAAGGAGGTCTGTAATACCTGGAATATCTAATAATATTTGCAATTTAAATGTTGCTTGCAATAAATTTCGTTTCGTCAGGGTACACGGTTATGCTGCGTTCCATTCAAGTTGGAGGTGGGATATTCCTACTTGATATCTCCGACCATAAATGCAATCCATTCCCAACATTCGGAAGATGACGTTTAAGGAAACAAACTCATTTATCGATAT
The DNA here is from genome assembly GCF_019703515.2 of Myxocyprinus asiaticus. NCBI lineage: Eukaryota > Metazoa > Chordata > Actinopteri > Cypriniformes > Catostomidae > Myxocyprinus > Myxocyprinus asiaticus. Next base: position 10,807,894 of record NC_059352.1, read on the forward strand.
TACTTAATAAAGTGAATTTTTATCACTTACTTTGTATATCTCCCTGAGTGTCAACATATTTGTGTGACATCATGCCCCTGCATCTCGGCAAAATCGGAGTTGTGAATTTCTGCACAAGCCTACAAGTTGTAATTCTGACTTCAAGATGCATTCCATTGCACTTTTCCTAGTAGGAATTTGTAAAATCCGACTTTCCGAGTTGAATGGAATGCAGCACTACTTTTCAAAACTTGATCCGACACTGAATGCTCAAGCAGCCTAATTTACACTTAGAAAACTCCTGATGTTGCTATAACAATGCAAAAAGCACTTACCAATTTGCTTGAATGAAAATCAGTCCTCCTTTCCTGATTAATAAATTAAGCAATCACAAGGTCATGCAGAACATCTCCTGTTTTTAAATCCATAAGGATCTCTTTCTCAGTGGCGATAGCAGCAGTAATGACAGTCGACTTGTCAGTAAGATCTGGCGCTCTTCGCTTTCAAAGCGTGATTGCGTCACTCAAGGCCAGCTAGAAGGCCTCGACCGGGACATATCTTAAAGATCACACCCACCAAGAACAAATCAATCAATCTGATTGGCTGATGAATCTGACAATCTGACTTTAGTTTCCCATTCATTTGCACTGTTGAGGGATTCTGTATAAATTCTGAAGGCCTGAGGGGGTGGAGCTCAAAATCACGTGCAGCTTTGGGCATGCGATTTGTGAAACAGTTGTCACGCTTTGCTTGTAATCATCAAGGAATAAATTCTGACTGGATAAACTTTTAGTTTTTCTCTATTTGTTTGTAGATTCATTAAGAGTGGAAAGCGATTAAAAATACATAGGCAAAAAGGTGACTGAGAATGAAAGGATGAAAAATATTTATTTATTTGGCATGTTAGGCCAGCAGAGAAGGCTTTGCTGGCCCTGAGAATTCGCCACTGGACTAGAGCCATTCCCTATTGTATAATGACCTTAGCGTTGAATCGCTGTGCTGTACATCGTAAAGCGCTCATCTTCAAAAGATTTTCTATATCTTTTTAAAGCTTTTTTAAAAGGTTTTTATGAGGAGGAATAATCGCAGACCATATTTCTGTCAAGGTGGACAGGCAACCATCTCCTTCTTTTCATCAACAAAATACTTTTCCCCAATCCCTTTCCATATGCGGCTTTCTTTGCACCATATCCTTCCATTGTGATAAAACAAAGGAATGTGACTGCAAGGAATGTCTATAAATGCATTTATATAAGGTATATAAGGCCCCGTTGCATTCTAGTGTTCCCTTGATACTTTAGCATTCTCTGTTTGACCTCAGTTCCTTAAACTATTATGAACACCACCAAATCAATTCATTTATATGTTTTGTATGAAAAAAATGAGCTATATGCTCTGTGGCATAAACTATGTGTGCATGACCCTCATGAAAGATGTATTAGTCCTCATAACAGTGAATCATGACTCTGTCTGAGATTTACAATGCACAGGGTTGCTCAGATTCAATGAATTTCACATACTGTATAGTTGTTGCTTGAATAAATGGTACATAATTGATGCACTCTGTCATATATAATGCAGCAACTGTCAACATGTGAAATCAACTGAAAAAATAATAAAGAGCTGTTATATATAAAGAACTGGGCGTGTATGTGTGTGTGTGTGTGTGTGTGTGAGAGAGAGAGAGAGAGAGAGAGAGAGAGAGAGAAAGAGAGAGAAAGAGAGCTGAAAATTGAAATAGAAAAAGATTTCTTCCTTTTTGCAAGGGTCACCAGAGAGTGCTCCAGAAGTACAGGCAGATGGCTCGCACCCTACACGCTCAAAACATTGTGACAATCCCCAACAGCTCCTCTGAGGGAAGGGTAATTAAATACCAAATTTAATCAGATTCTTCAAATTAAGGTCCAGCTAGGCAACTCTCCCAAACTCCCCTGCTGTTCCCTGTCCCTTAGCCTCTTTCGTGTCAGTCTTCGGAGAAAACACGAACACGCTGGTTTGTGCACTGTGAAAAAAACCTGGGAGTGATAATTAGCGATAAAGTATTCAACTCAGCCCTGACAGGGTGATGGAGAACCATTGGCCCATGAGAGCATTCTCAGAGCTTGACCTGACAACAGGGTTGTCTTACTTAATTTTTATGTGAAATTCTATACGTGGAGATACAGTCATTTTGAATCATCAAAGCAGTTTTTGTGGACTCGACAAGAAATCATTTCTGTTTGAGGAATGTTTTGTCAGGTAACCTAAAAATGTGCTTCATGTGGGAACATCAACATTAACCAAATAAGTCATAAATATTATTTAAGATGAGAGTCAACTACATTAGGTTACACCGGGTGCAAATACAGCTAATTACAGCTAGATATCCTTGATTTAATCCATGGCACTGTCATTCTGTTGATTAATGTACAAACTGGCTATTAACTAAGACAGATAAGTCAGATCTAGTCAGTTTTATTTATATAGGGCTTTTCACAATACATACTGGTCCAAAGCAGCTTTACAGATAATAGGGCTTAAATACCCTCAGTGAGCAAGCCAAATGTGACAGTGATGTGGAAACACTCCAAAGATGTTAGAGAGGATGAGGGACAAACCTTGGGAGGAACCAGACTCAGGAGAGCCATCCACCTCTGGTAGACACACATTTAAATAAGGCAGAGGCTATTTCCACTAAGTGCAAATAGCGATTGCTATTTTCACAAAGTGTAAATAGCATCAAAAAGCATCTTCTAGTAAACAGTGTTAGATGCTTTTTACACCCCAGTGCAAAAAGAGGCAGATACTATTTGCACCCCTAATTAAATACTAAAATACAGTATAGGGGCATCACTGCTGTGTTTTTAGAGTCCCACAGACACCCTACACCAACTCCTAGCCCTTAACCTAACCCTTACCTTACCTTACAAAAATGAACCATGGTTTTACTACATCAACCATAGTATCACCATGGTATATTGTAGTAAAATCATAGTAACCACAAAATATTAACACCATATTACTGTAGTAACACCATGGTTAATTGTATTAAAACTATGGCTTCCGCCAATACACATAGTTACTATAATATTACTATAAGAAAACCATGGCTAATTTTACCCAAATACTTTCTCTCAACACCCCAACGTTCACCGTGACCTAATCACTGTGAGGAAAACAACCTTTATATTCATTGTATTTTTATTATTATTAGAAGTAGTATTAAAGGAAATATTAGAAGTGGATACAGGAAACAGGACAGGGAAAAGTGGCACAAAAGGGCGAATTGTACCCGGGTCATCCGCATGATAAAAGCACACCCACACCATCTTAACACACTATGCCATTGCAGCGACACTTGGGTTTTTGTGTTTCCATCACACTATTGATGTGCAAATAGATGTGCTGTGTGGCAGGTGCTATTTACACCTAGGGCAAATAGTCACTCCGTTTAAGATAAATGTCAAAATGCCAATCAAGTAGGTACCACTGTAAAAAAATGTTTTGTCAGGTAACTATAATAAAATGTGCTACATGTGGGAACATTTTAAAATAACTGGTTTTATTCAACCATATTGACTGAATCCACATGACTATATTAGGTTACTCCAAAAAAAGGTAATTTTTAAAGGCCAAATCAAGTAAAATGTGTTTCATGTGATAACATCTAAATTAACTTGTTTGAATCAAGTTAGAAATATTTTACACATCTGAATCAACTTGACTACATTGGGTTACATCAGCAAAACTCATTTTAAGAGTTAGTTTAGGTAGAAATAGCACCTTAAGCTAATAATTGTAGGTGATCACTTTTTTATAGTGTAACTGGTGACATTGATGTGAAAGTGGAATTTGTCAGCACCATGGATAACGCATGATGGTTTGAAAAACTTTCAGCACCTCGGACAGCGCCAGTTTCTATGGACAGCATGTGAAATCCAGGTAAAGACAACATAAAATCTATGGGGTTTTCAAAAGGATAAATGATCTATTCTATCTACACAATGCTATCTACATGATATCTACACTGAAATGAGGTTTTAACTATTAACGGGTGGGAAAATATGAGGACTTTTATCATTTGAAAAGCTCAGAAGATGCCATACCAATTTGTTGACATCGTATGAGTTTGACACATCATTATTTCTCCTAAAAGAATGTAGTGCTGAATCAAGATGTCATGCCTTGATAAAGGATGTCAGTTGTCTATATGTGTTTCATGAAAAACCATGGGTCAATGACGTGACCTTTTTTATTTATTTATTTTTACACATGGTGTAACTGTCTGGTGAAAATGTAATTTAATTTAATTTATTTAATTTAAACAAAATAAAATAAATAATTAAAAGCTAAAATTCTTGAAAAAATAAATCTTGGCGTAAGTAGTGGGAAATAATCTTTAAGAATAAGCAGTGAAAAAAATAAGCAGTAAAACAAATTTGTTTTTACATGTTGTTAAAACAAAAATTGTCCACCAAATCAAAGTCAGGTGTTGTAATCCACTTGCAGATAGCCATTCTGTTGTCATGTGACAAAAAAAAAAAAAAAAAATTCAATAAAAAAAAAAAAAAAAAAAAAAAAAAAATCTGATATATTTTATAAACAGGCACATTTTGTTCATGTCAAATGGAGTAACCCAAAGAAAACGTCTTGATTACAAAATTATTTTTGTAAAAAAAAAATAAAATAAAATAAATAAATAATTATAATAATAATTATAATAATAATAATAATAATCAAAATACAAACAAATCTGTAAACTTAAACTAATGATTAAGGTATGTACACTCACGTGTATTCAAGATACAAGGGGATTATTTTAATATATTTTACTTGATGGTTACACCACTTTTGCAAGCAAAATGCTTTTTCAAAAATGTATGAAACCAACATGGACACAAACAATGCGTTTCTACAAACTTGACACGTGTTTTAAATTAGATTTCTAATTTTTATCAACTCGGACAACCTTATTTGTCAATGACCCACCTATGGCTCTATAAGTAGAAGAAATAACACCGGTTTTGTAGTATTCCAATCAAGAGCTCTCCAAACACCCAAAAAGAGCCATTACCCGGAGGGCACAGTTGCGTACAAGATCCATTTGAAAGAGACATGAGAAACAGGTTGGTACTTTCCAGTTGTCCACTAGCCAATCCTCGCCTTGCCTCCGTATTGGCGTACAGAATTCCAGCCTTCGGCGCTAGGATCCAGAGGGCAGGGCTTTGATTTTCCTTCCCGGCTGTCAACTAATTCCTCGGGCAAAACACGAAACGCTCCTATGCACAACTTCCTGGATAGAGAAGCGGAGCGTGCTGAATGTAATAGAAGCGACTGACTGTATAGATCAGGCAAAAGACAGCCTCTATACAGAAGAGGGACTGTCTCGAGTGTTTTATGCCACCTTAAATACAAGCGCCTTTAAGTGCGCCCGGCGAAACGTACCGGTCGCGATTAACTTGGAGAATGTAAAGGACGCCACCGAGAACAAGCGTGTGTGTGCGGATTGTGGGCAACACGAAATGTCCCACGAAACAGGCACGAGATTTTTCGCCAGTTATTAAATTACTTGCAATTGTTTTAGTTGTTCAAGTTTAGTTCATTCTTGGCGTTGACGCATCAATTTGATCCGCCATTCCGTTTTGCTCTAATTGCGCATTTTGACATGTGGAGACTGCGAGGACCGTGTCGTTTGGGGATGTTGTGTTTGACTTTGTCAGCCCTTCTCATCCAACGGATCAGCTGTCATCCCGGTAAGAGGGCCTTTGTGCTTTATATTTTATAACCATAGCGGTGATTTTATTAGCCCACATTTCAATGCAAAAAGTTAAGTTGATGATTGATCTCTTAAATAGCCGGGTGCATTCATGTCGAACAGAGCCAAGATCACAATGCATATTTTTGAGTAATTTTCTATGCATTACGGGTTATTACTCAAGAGCTACTATGCAAGATTACAATGTGTGCATTGCAAAGCAAAAGGATCCGTAAATGCTTTAATTAAATATTTCCAAAGGGCGCACGTATCGAATTCCAGTTCCTCGGTCCTCTTTGGTAACAGAAGGAAGGACATTAGTGGGAGCTCGGATGGTCTTATGGACTTGATTGTTCCCAAGGTGATGTAATCCAGGCTATGTGGTGTCCAGAAAGAAAAAAGATACGACTTCTATTTATGAATCTTTTTTTATGGATCGTTTAGGCAGTACGACGCGCATTCATAAATGCATCACTTGTAATCTGGCGCACATAAAATACATCTGCGGAGAAATACCGAGAGTTTTTATGAAGTTCGTGCAGGTTGTGAGCGGATGGTCCAGGATTTTCCAATTTTCTTCCATTGGCTGTAAAGACGTACGCAGGTTGTCTTGTGCCCTGCGCAGCGTATTGGTGCATACTATCAAGAAAGCCAGTGCGCCTTAAAGCGCACTAACACATTTTAGGCAACGTACTGATTTATTAAATTCAGTTTCAGGGTTCAATACAAGTTAAGCTCGATTAGCATAATTTGTGGCATAATGTTTATTTCCAAAAAAAGGTGTTTACAGAGGCACTTACAAAGAAAGTGAATGGGGCCAGTCCCTAAACTTTCAAATACACACTGATTCAAAAGTATAGACACAAGACACAAACATGATGACATGTTAACATGCTTTTAATGCAGTAAATTGGTTTACTAACCTTATCTGTGTAAAGTTATATCCAGTACCAGGATTACAGGTTTTCATTGTCATGATAAAGAAGTTGTTATATTTGTACAGTATAAGGGTTACATCTTGTAATAATACTTTTAATGTGTTTTTTTTTTTAATGTTTATGGATTGGCCCCATTCAAGTGCCTTACTGTAACCATGATTTTTGCTTCTCTTTTTTTTTTTTTTTTTTTTTTTAATACGGGGGGACGATTCAAAATAATTTGTGGAAATCACTATGTTACAAATGCTGTTAACTGTACTTAAAGGAATAGTTCACCAAAAAATGATAATTCTCTCATTTACTCACTCATGCCATCTCAAACTGGTCTGACTTTCTTTCCTCTGTGAACACAAAGAAAGATATTTTGAAGGATGTATGATGTGTTTTTGTTCATACAATGTAAGTCAACGGGGTTCAGAACTTTCAAGCTTTGAAAGGACATAAAGCCAGCATAAAAGTAATCCAATGACTCAAGTGGTTTAATCCATGTCTTCTGAAGTGAAACAATCACTTTGTTTGAGAAGCAAAGGAAAAATTAAAACCTTATTTACCAAAAAGCTTCACTTCAACATAGGTCGCCTTTGCATGTAACATCACACCCTGAATGGTTAAAAATGGCTTTAAAACATAAATCCACTGTAGTGGACACCATGCATCAGAAAATTAAAGTTTTTTTTATGAGCCTCAACCTGAAAATTAAGACTCTTTGTAAACATAACTGACATATTTAGTGGAAGTCTGGCGGCATTGATATGTTTCCAACCATCTGTGAGAATAAAAGGATAAAAGCGTCTGCCAAATGCATAAATGTGAGTAATTGTTGTGTACACTGATTATCACATTACCATTGTAAAGGTTGTTGTACAATGTAATGGATCATGTAAGCAATTTCAGCAAAGACTGAAGGCATGCAGACATAACCATTCTTTGAGTTTTGCATGCCAAAATTCCCTTTAAACTTGAAACTCTGGGTCATGGACACACTTGACATTGTGTGAGCTTAATGAGCTTTAAGTAATGAGTAAAATTCTAAGCTATAAGTCTGGCTAGAGAAATGGTACATGATAACAAAATGAGCAAACCAGATCTTTCTGCTACTACCATGGAGACGGCACTGATAATAAGAGAAAACAAAAGCTTGAAATTTTGTTGAGACGTTATTACTCAGGGATAATAGCCTGTGCGTGTAACTAGATGAACGGAACATGGTGGGCATCACAACTCAGTGTTTCCTTTTCCTGTCCCAGCCCTCATTAGTTTTTGTTTGAGGATAGACATTCACTTTGTATACTGTCGCAAATCCTGTCCTTGTCGACTGTATCTCATGTAGTGATGTAGCTAGTACTATTTTCGTAGTCACAGAGCAGAAAGTGTCCAATTTGATAGCTCTCTTTTCAGCTCCTTCCCCAACTCTGCAAAATCTCACCGATCAGCAAAGCAAGGTGCTGTTGACGTCGAACACACCTACTGACATCTAAATCAATACAGATGTTGTATGCTCATTGTAGACTATATGGCCACACTAGCATTCAGTATTTAAACTTTCTTTCACACTTTTCCCCATGGTTTTCCCCAAGCCTCTCAAAAATGAAAGAGCACTGCATTATTTGTTTCAGGATGGGGTAGGATTTCTGATTATATAATTCTGTTTTTTTTTTTTTTTTTTTTCGAATTCCATTTGTATTATATCTTAGTCTGTACTGCATGTACGTGTATTCAGCAAGGGATACTATGACAGTCAATCACATGGCCCCTGTTCACATTAGAGTAGAATTGTGAAATATTTTAATGAATACCCTAGAGCTACAAGCTTCTGTGTGTGTTTTATGTGTTTAAATATGTATCAGGTGTAAATGTGTGACTGCCCATAGTAAAGCAAAATTATATATGAGAATTCTCTTTAAAGGGATAGTTCACCCAAGAAAGAAAATTCTCTCATTATTTACTTACACTCATGCCATCCCAGTTGTGTATGACTTTCTTTCTTCCGCAGAACACAAAGATCTTTAAAAGAATATCTCAGCTCCATAGGTCCATACAATGCAAGTGAATGATGACTAAAATTAAGCTCCAAAAAGCACAAAGACCACATAATGGTTATTCCAGTGGTTTAATCCAAGTCTTCTGAAGCGATTCAATCAGTTTTGGGTGAGAACAGACCAAAATATAACTCCTTTTTTACTATAAATCTTGAAATCAGCAGCATGATTTTAAGCTCAATTACACTCATCAGCCATCGGGCATTCTGCACATGCGTCATGCTCTTGGAAGTGCAATCGAGCTTGAAATCATGATTGTGCCTAAAGACTCCAGATGTCAAGATTTATAGTAAAAAAAGGAGTTACATTTTGGTCTGTTCTCACCTAAAACAGATTGGATCGCTTCAGAAGACATGGATTAAACAACTGGAGTCTTATGGATTACTTTTATGCTGCCTTTATGTGCTCTTTGGAGCTTCAAAGTTTTGGACACCATTCACTTGCATTGTATGGACCTTCAGAGCAGAGATATTCTTCTAAAAATATTTGTTTGTTTTCTGCAGAAGAAAGAAAGTCATGCACATCTAGGATGGCATGGGTTGAGTAAATGATAAGATAATTTTCATTTGTGGGTGAACTATTACTTTAATATCTCAGTTGTTTCTCCTAGACAGCAATGATATTGAATGGAGAGCAAATGGAGACCATTGCATATTCCGGGTTCAATACAAGATAAGCTCAGTCGACAGCATTTGTGGCAAAATGTTAATTACCACAATACTTATGACTTGTCCCTCCTTTTCCTTGAAAAAAGTACAAATCTGGGTTACTCATTTGTGTCTATTTTTATTTCTCCTGAGGCAATTTAGATGAAACATCTGAGACTAAGTTGATACTTAAATAAAATACATCATGAGCTATAAAAGAGCAACGCTTTGGTAATGCCGTTTGTGTGTTTCTTTATGTGTGCACACAAAGAGTATGTGCTAGAGAAGGTCAAAGATCATGCAACCCCGTGGAGGGTGTCTATCATGTCCTCTGTCTGATACATAGCCCGACACTGCAGGATGCTTCAGTCTGACACCAGTATCCATCAAGGGCCTCTTGTCAAAAGACACTGGCTTTTTAATATTGTACCATGCGCTTCACTCTCTGTTGCAGTGCTCTTGCTCTTCCCTAATGAGGAGTCCTTTCCTGTGTGATTGAAAGGCAGTCAGCGCAATAAAATCAGAAGAGAGCCCCATCTACTCCTCTGCTGTTCTAATCCACCCGTCTCCAAAACCCTGAGCTGCATACAAAGCGCTTGTAAATCGTTTAATTGAAAGCGGAATGTCAAAAATAAATACTCACGGAGCATTAAAATAATGGGAAGCAGTGATCCAGATCCATATTTCATATCCACAGATGGGTGTGGCTTTTACATATGTCACTGGCTAACTTCAGCATGCATTTACAGTCTTTTAAAAAGAGATTGGAATTTTGACTGGAGAAAAGTGGTTTAATAGACTGTTTAAAGTTGTAGTTCCCACTCTAGATGTAATACTGGATATTGTAAGTGTTATAGACTGTAATAAAACACAAACATTTCCCTTCATAGTTTGTTAAATTATGTTCTGTGGTTGGAATCCAAATACAAAGTAATGATTTTACAGTGGCATAAACACTGAGTTCGGGTACGTGTATGGTTTTGGATTTGCAACGTCTTATTCTTGGATGCTTAGCATGTACTGTATCTTATGGCAGATGACCCAAAGATGCTCACAATTCTGCTTTATCAGCAGGATGTTGTCAGCAAGGGAGGGATACAGGAGGGACCTCTCCCCCCGCCCATATCATACCTCATTTTACTTGCATTGCATAGTAATTTCTGACATTTAACGGTTATGTTTTTGATTGTGGCCATTACATCTGGCATTAAAAATCTACATTAGTCATTGAAAATCCACATGAGATATTTGACTTGATTGCATGTTAATTCCTGTAAATTCCTGGAGCTCAAATGGTAGAGTCACTTTGCATAAAATTGTCTACCAAATGAAAATACACTCACTGAGCACTTTATTAGGAACACTATGGTACTAATACAGTTCCCGATGTGGTCTTCTGCTGTTGTAGACCATTCACCTCAAGGTTTGACATGTTCTGTTTTCTACAGTTGTATAGAGTGGTCATCTGAGTTACCATAGCCTTTCTGTCAGCTTGAACCAGACTGGCCATTCTCAGTAAACTCTAGAGACTGTTGTGCGTGAAAATCCCTGGAGATCAGCAGTTACAGAAATACTCAAACCAGCCCATCTGGCACCAACAATCATGCCACGGTTTTCCCCATTCTGATGGAACATTAGCTGACGCTCCTGAACGTATCTGCATGATTTTATGCATTGCACTGCTGCCACACGATTGGCTGATTAGATAATCGCATGAATAAGTAGGTGATTAGGTGTTCCTAATAAAGTGCTCTGTATCATATGTAACAATAGGATTCATAGCAAAACTAAGACGGAGCACTATTAGATTATTTCGTGTTTTTCTGGTAAAGAATATTCTGTATTCTTTTCACCATAAAGTAGTCATAACATAGAATTTCATACTAATTAGTATTCTAAAAGATAAAGAGAAATTGAGTGTGAAAAAAATTATGTAACCCACTCCCTATTTAGAGCAGAATTTCCATGACTTCTTTACTGGCAATGTAGTCGCCTGGAGCAGATGAGATATTTACATTTTTATTGAAGATGCAGCGCACAACTTGAGGCCAAAGTACGGGTCAAAGATTCTTTAGCAACAAGCTCCATGTGTGTCTTTTATCATATGTCTCCAACTGCCACATACTGTGCTTTGGATCTCTTATATCGAGCAGTCATTGGTTGATTAAGGGCCCTGACCTGCGTATTCTTGTATTGATTCCCAGCCGATTGTCCAATCACCCACACCAATGACACAAGCAAACTGCGATGAAAGGCTTAGGATGTTGAAATAAAAGACCGTGATTACTTTCTGGTGGATCATAGCCTTCTTTGATGAGAGCACTCGAGCAAGCTAAGTAGCTTCCTACTTAGCTGGAAGCCAGTCTCAAATGTATCTTATGCATGTGGTGTATGTATAAAATGTTTCTAATAACATTTTTATTTATAAATATTTATTTAGAGGGTACGACTAGCTACAAGAAGTTAAAAGGATAATTCACCCAAAAACTTAAATTCTGTCATCATTTACTGCCCCCCATATTGTTCCAAACCCATATGACTTTCTTTCTTCAATGGAACACAAAAGGAGATGTTAGGCAGAATGTTAGCCTCAGTCACCATTCACTTTCAGTGCATCTTTTTTCCCCATATAATGATGGCTGTCAGTCCTTAAAGGAATATTCAGGGTTCAATACAAGTTAAGCTCAACAGCATTTGTGTCATTATATTGATTACCACAAAACATCATTTTGACTTGCCCCTCCTTTTTTTAAATAAAAAGCAAAAATCCGGGTTCCAGTGAGGCACTTAAAATGGAAGTGAATAGGGGCCAATCCATAAATGTTCAAATACTCACTGTTTCAAAAGTATAGCCACAAAAAATAAAATAAAATGAATAAAAATAAAATAGCTTACTAACCTTTTCTGTGTAAAGTTATAGATAATTTTCATCGCCTTGATGTAATGTCAACAAACCCTAACACGACTGTAAAAATGATTTAAACAACTTTACAGCTCAAATAATGCATTATTTTTAACAGAAGAATTAATGTAAGTGGTTAAAAAAATTATAAGCTTCACATTTGTGCCTTTTAAACCCTCCAAAAAATTGGCCCCATTCACTTCCATTGTAAGTGCCTCACTGTAACCTCGATTTTTGCTTATTTTTAAGAAAAGGAGGGACAAGTTGAAATTATTTTTTTGTGGTAATCAACACTGTGCCACAAATGCTGTCGATTAAGCTTAACTTGTATTGGGCCTGGGATATTCCTTTACCATTCTGTCTAACATCTCCCTTTGTATTTCATGGAAAAAAGATTGGGTAAAAATGCCTCAGCCACCATTCACTGTCATTGTATGAAAAAAAGCCTTAAAAAACATTCTGCCTAATATCATCTTTTGTGTTCCACAGAAGAAGAAAAGTCATGAGGGTGGGTAAATGATGACAGAATTTGTATTTTTGGGTGAACAATCTCTTTAAGAATTCTGTTTAACTGTGGCCAAAAATATTCAAGATTATAACAATCTGATGGCATTAATTGGTTGTCAGTCTATGTAGCCTCTTACAAATGATTCTGTTAATTATAGGTTATTTTAAGAGAGAGGTTATATTTTCTTAATGTAATGATTGATTAGTGCCCTTAATAGGCTGACAGCTTCTGGAAAATTGGAGTTGTTATCTTTTTCTCTCTGTTGTGCATTTGCTTTGTCCTTCTCTTCCCTACTCACTCACTATCTTCCTGACTTTAATACTTGTGAAGTATAAAAGTATAAGAGAGATATCTCACCCAGAGTTGTAGGAAGCTTGGACAAAATGGTCAGAGAAGTGGCAATTTCCTGCTTTGAGATGTATTCCAGATAGTGCAGAGGATGGACAGTGGATGGACATGTGCACAAACACACACACACACATGCACACACACTCAATACAACACCTACAGTTTACTCACAGTGTCCTGCCTCATCACTCCCCACAAAAACCCTTTTGTAGTTTATTTGAAACCCTTGATGTTAAATCAGTGATATCATTCTGAAATCATGATTGTGAAATAAAAGGGAAGTCATGATTGTGAAATCATGATTGTGCAATCATGCAGTGAAATTGCTATTGAGAAATCATGAGGTAAAATCGTGATTTTAAAATAAGTGAAATCAGTGTCCTGAATATCCCTCCCCACAAAAAAAACGAAAAATGTATTTTCAATTTTTTTTGATAGTCATTAAGTGAAGCCATAATTGTAAAACCATGAAGTGAAATCACAATTGGGAAATTTATGATTGGGAAATCATAATTGGGAAATAATGTGGTGAAGTCCTGATTTTGCAATAATGTATTTAAATTGTTATTGTGAAATCATGATTGTGAAACCATGAAATTAAATCATTATTGTGAAATCTTGAAGTGAAATTGTTATTATAAAATCATGAGTGAAGTCATGTGAATTGAAGATCATCCTTTATCTGCTTGCTGTGCAGCAATTTGGGTCAACCTTTTTGTTTTAAATGTGCTTTAGAAATAAATCAGATCTGACTTGACTTGACTGATGATTGTGAATCATGATTGTGAAATAAGGTTAAATCACGATTTTGCTATCATATAGTGAAATTGTTATTGAGAAATCATGAGGTGAAATCATGATTTTAAAATACTTAAGTGAAATTAGTGTCCTGACTATCCCTCTCCACAAAAAAATAAAAATATATATTTTTTTTTATTATTTGTAGTTTATTTGAAAGTCCTGAAATAAAATCATGATTTTGTGAGATTGTACAATCAAGAGAGACTACAAAAAACAATCTGTATAATAATAAGAAGAAGAACAAGAAGAAGAAAACTAACAGATACAATAGCAGCTACAGCCTCTTTGAAGCTTGGTCCCTAAAATCAAAAAATAGTTATACAGGTATAATTCTCTCATGGTAAAGGGTTTTGGTGATTTTTATATTGCATAATTAGGCATGGACATTAAAAACAAATAATAGAGAATGAATAGCCTATAACTTGTTAATATGATTTAAAATTACACTGTAAAAATGAAACTGTGCAGCTGTTACCTTAAAAGTGCTGTAAACGATTTTAACCGTTCTAGAGCTGTTGAATTACACACACCCACTGTTTCCAAAACACCGCCCTCCAAATATAGCATTGAGACATCACCAAACAGTAAGGCCCATTCACATTGTCAAACTCACAGCCACAATGTGACAGGAGACCTCTCCAAGTGTATCTGTCTGCATCCCGCTAGACGACAAAGAACACCCACTACACGACACGCCCACTCCAAGTAACCCCCGCCCACCCCTGGATCATTCGAAAATAACTTTTAAAATCCTATGCAATCGCTCTTTGATTCATGTATAACAAAGAAAAGCTTTTAAATTATATGTACTATATCATATTATTAAACCGAAGATATAAATGGTGACATTAAAGGTTCTCTGTTCTGTTTTCTCCAGTTCGCTCACAAGCTAACCGGTTAGCTTATTAGCTTAGCATATGCTATATTCTTCTCCTCGTCATTTCCCTAACATTTCTACTCTCTGTCACCACCTACTGATATGGCGGTATGATTGTATTCAATAGAACTTTTAAGTTGCTGTATTTTTTTTTTTGAATAATTTTACAAACTTTAAAAAAATTTACATTTGTTGTTAGGTTTAAGTTTACGGTAGGGATAGTTGTAGGTGTAGGGCTTGCTGTGGGACTCAAATAAACAACAAACACAGTGTATGAAAGTGACATTAAAGAGCACCTATTGTGGTTTTCAAACGTGCCTAATTTTGTTTTAAAAGTCTCCTGCAATAGATTTACATGCATTCAAGGTTTATTTAATTTGCTCATAATTTAAATTGCAGCATTACCTTTTTTTTTTCCCCCAACGACTCAATGATCCGTTCTAAAGGATTCATTCTAAACTCCTCCTTTCAGAGAGCCTACTCTGCTCTGATTGGTCAGATGTCCCAGTCTGTTGTGATTGGTCTACTGCTTAGTGTAGTGTTTGAGGGCGGGTCAAAGCTGTTCGCGAGCAGCCAATGAACAGCAGAGGCGGGTTTTTTGTTACCAAATTGCATATGTTAGTACAAGAAATAAGTCTGGAATTACTAATGACTCGTTTCAGGTGTTCAGAATCGGTTCTTTCTTTTGGGAGTCAATAACTCCATTTGTCGTGCACTTTGATTTTTGAAACTTTGCAGATCTTTTTACATTCACAAACAGCTATATAACACACTACATGAAAGGTAATATTTGAAAAACTATAATAAGTGCTCTTTAAACTGCTGTCAGACTTTAGCATTTCACCTGTTATTTGAAGAGGGTATTATTTGTATTAGGCGTTCCTTGTAGTGGGTGTGTCTTGTAGTAGTCTTGAATGACCTGAATGATCCACTTCAACTACAACACCATGAGAACATGCAAAATGATTGACAGGCAGAAAGCACATCAAACTCTTCTGACTGGCTGATCAAAGAATATGTCCGTAGCCCGCGGCCTGTTTGCTATTCACAGTCTGTTGCTGTCATAGAGATTGGTGAGTTGATTAAGTCATTAAATATATTTTTGGCTTGAATAAACCCAGTTAGTTTATGTGGTACCATATGAAACATTTTCTTTTTTTTTTTACAGTGTATGAAGCTACTTAATATTTGCCATTTTGATATAATTTTAAATGGTGAGCAGCATGCAGACTGCTTCCTTCAAGGTTTCTTCCTCATGCTACATAATATCTTAGGGAGTTTACCTTGCCCCTGTTGCAAAACATTTTTACAGTGTAATTTAAGTGTTTTATGCTAGTCTGTTGTATACAGTAAATATCTCAATTTTTTAACAAAAATTTCAAACTAGGTAACAAAGACTCTCAGATTAGAAACTTGATGAAAATCTTATGATTCCATGATTACATTTGTCCTATTAAAGGTTGTTACGCACTCAATTGCTTGATAATTAAAGGGGAAACGTGTTTGCCCTTAACTCAAACCTGTAATATATGATTAATCAATCACCAGAGCGTTTAGCTATAACAGGTAATTCCTCAATGTTAGCTTTGACAGTTTTAGTTGATGGCTACCTGTTTGAGAGCCTCAGTCTATAGGGATCTTAATTATACTGTAATTATCTCTTAGACCAGGCAGATGTTAAGACATTCTCTGCTCTTAATAGCCTCGATGGAATTTTACCTTGTGCGGTCTACTTTGCCATATTCATTTTATTCATGAATGATCACGCAATACTCCAGTAGAACCCTATGACGAATTCTATGAAACAGAAGAGAGCTTACTCAAAATACTATGTTTGTTTAAAGGGATAGTTCACCCAAACATGAAAATTCTGTCATCATTTACTCAACCTCATATTGTTCCAAACCCAAATGAATTGTCATATGAATTGCCATTTTTGGGTGCATTATTGCTTTAACCGTTGGCTTTTCCACTCAGGAAGTCATACTGTATTGCTGTTTAAAATAGGTCAGTCCTCTTACCAAACAATGAAACAATAGGCCATCACTAGTTCCATAAATACAGGATAAAGCCAGGATGTTGGTGGTTTGTGCACACAATGTGGGCTGGCTTGCTTTGACTCCAGACTCTTATAGTATGGAGTCCACCTTGTCCCTTGCCTTTTACTCTAGATAGGATCTTCCTTTTCGGCCATTGATTTGGGATTGAATGAATTAACATGAATGTTTAGTACTGTAGATTAAGTTACAATAGGCCATCTCTATTCATGCTAAGTGGAAGGAAGTCATTGCCCCTCTCATTGTTTGTGTCCCTACCTGGCAGAAATAGTGTGATATTTAGTGGTACGTATGAACATTAACTGTTAAATACTTTTTCTGGCCAAAACTTCAACGCATAACTCTCCCTGCACTCTGTAAACCCTAAAAAGTTAGCAGAACTCAAAACATTTGAGGCAATCAGTTACATCTAGCAGTTAATAAATTAATAAACTCCCAAGTTTAAGTTAATTGAACTTTCAGATTTAAATTTTGTACTACACATGTATGTTAATTACTCTTAACTTGAAATATTGAGTAAGATAACTCATATGTTTTGATGGAACTTAACTTTTAAATTCAAATTTGTCTGAACTTAGAATTAACAAGTAATCTCAATTTAAATACTTCAAGTAACTTAAAAGGTGTCAGTTTCGTGAACTTTAAATACTCATCAAGGTTAATTTATATGAACTTATTTGTATGATTTAGCTTTGGTTGGCATTATGGTTTACAGTGCACTGTTTTTGCTAATACCATAAACTGTGTGGCAAACAATTTAAGCAATCAGAGTTACGATTTATATATTATATAATATTATTAGTACAGACTATATTTCTTTTCCACCTGCTAAAAGACAGCTGTGTGTGTGTATATATATATATATATATATATATATATATATATATATATATATATATATATATACAGGTGCATCTCAATAAATTAGAATGTCGTGGAAAAGTTCATTTATTTCAGTAATTCAACTCAAATTGTGAAACTCGTGTATTAAATAAATTCAATGCACACAGACTGAAGTAGTTTAAGTCTTTGGTTCTTTTAATTGTGATGATTTTGGCTCACATTTAACAAAAACCCACCAATTCACTATCTCAAAAAATTAGAATATATCATAAGACCAATAAGAAAAACATTTCTAGTGAATTGTTGGCCTTCTGGAAAGTATGTTCATTTACTGTATATGTACTCAATACTTGGTAGGGGCTCCTTTTGCTTTAATTACTGCCTCAATTTGGCGTGGCATGGAGGTGATCAGTTTGTGGCACTGCTGAGGTGGTATGGAAGCCCAGGTTTCTTTGACAGTGGCCTTCAGCTCATCTGCATTTTTGACTCTTGACAATACCCCATAGATTCTCTATGGGGTTCAGGTCTGGTGAGTTTGCTGGCCAGTCAAGTACACCAACACCATGGTCATTTAACCAACTTTTGGTGCTTTTGGCAGTGTGGGCAGGTGCCAAATCCTGCTGGAAAATGAAATCAGCATCTTTAAAAAGCTGGTCAGCAGAAGGAAGCCTGAAGTGCTCCAAAATTTCTTGGTAAACGGGTGCAGTGACTTTGGTTTTCAAAAAACACAATGGACCAACACCAGCAGATGACATTGCACCCCAAATCATCACAGACTGTGGAAACTTAACTCTGGACTTCAAGCAACTTGGGCTATGAGCTTCTCCACCCTTCCTCCAGACTCTAGGACCTTGGTTTCCAAATGAAATACAAAACTTGCTCTCATCTGAAAAGAGGACTTTGGACCACTGGGCAACAGTCCAGTTCTTCTTCTCCTTAGCCCAGGTAAGACGCCTCTGACGTTGTCTGTGGTTCAGGAGTGGCTTAACAAGAGGAATACGACAACTGTAGCCAAATTCCTTGACACCTCTGTGTGTGGTGGCTCTTGATGCCTTGACCCTAGCCTCAGTCCATTCCTTGTGAAGTTCACCCAAATTCTTGAATCGATTTTGCTTGACAATTGTAAGGCTGCGGTTCTCTCGGTTGGTTGTGCATCTTTTTCTTCAACACTTTTTCCTTCCACTCAACTTTCTGTTAACATGCTTGGATACAGCACTCTGTGAACAGCCAGCTTCTTTGGCAATGAATGTTTGTGGCTTACCCTCCTTGTGAAGGGTGTCAATGATTGTCTTCTGGACAACTGTCAGATCAGCAGTCTTCCCCATGATTGTGTAGCCTAGTGAAGCAAACTGAGAGACCATTTTGAAGGCTCAGGAAACCTTTGCAGGTGTTTTGAGTTGATTAGCTGATTGGCATGTCACCATATTCTAATTTTTTGAGATAGTGAATTGGTGGGTTTTTGTTAAAATCATCCAAAATCATCACAATTAAAAGAACCAAAGACTTAAACTACTTCAGTCTGTGCGCATTGAATTTATTTAATACACGAGTTTCACAATTTGAGTTGAATTACTGAAATAAATGAACTTTTCCACGACATTCTAATTTATTGAGATGCACCTGTATATATATGGATCTGGTGTGGGAATAAAATAATTAAGAAAGTACTTAGGATAAAGTATTAGTTCATAAGAAGGTGTCTAGCTATAAATGTTGATGGTTTAAGACTTCAGGAATACAAAATATTTCTAAACTAGAAAATAAGAAACAAATATTTTATTCTTTAGACTGTTTCATGAATCCAGCCCCAGAATATCATATAGACTTAATGGTGGGCTCTTTTGGTTTGGACCAATAAGCAACCTAGAATTGTCCTAACAACCCACACAGAACACCCTATCAACACCCTGGAAAACACTCATAAATGTTTTGCAATGGCTTAGCAATTACTGCGAAAATGTCAGGCCAACTCTAATATCATACAATTGAGTGTTTCTTCTTAAAGTGTAAAATCTAGTTTTGTTTTATTTTTATTTAATGATGACAGTTTTTCAGTGAAAAGAACTGGGTTGCGCTTAACGATAAGATATACTATACGCACACTGTGTAGACGTTACTGATGCAACATGTGTTCACTGCCAATGCCTTGCAAAGCCCTGCAACCACAGTTTGAAAAGGGTTTTACTAATTAAGATCTTCCTATTCTGGTGATTTCACAGTTTGTAAGCTGGTTTACACACAAAGACACATAATCTTGGGTCAGCTCTTTAACCTTGCGGCTTTTTTTAGACAAACTCCACTGGGTCGACAGGCAAATGTAAACACTAACCGCAAAAATAGATTATGAAACCGGAGTGGGAAAGAGAGGCCCAGTTAAATATAACTCAAGAATGCGTGTTTGGCTCTTGATTTGCCTTTGAAAAATCAAGGCCACTGTAACGAAAGCAGATTATATTTTTTTTTTGTGAACGCAAAGAAAAATCACTCACATGTCGAATCATTTAAGAAAAGATTGTGCGCACAAACTAAAGGTAGGTGAAAATTGACATTTCAACAACTGACGTATTTTACCTCACAATACGGTTCTAACGCAAATAATCAATATATTTTTAGTTAGAAGTTTCACATTAATAATTTATTTTGTGTGCGAGAAGGTAAACATACTGTCGTTTTAGGTTAAAGCACACCTAATTATTGCTATTCCAACAAAATGCACACTCAGAACATATTTAGACTATACAGTCTACAACCATCCTGGCCAAAAACCAAATAAATTAAATTTCTTTGTATCACAATATACTGAACATAAAGAATCACAATATTATCATTTCAACACTTGTTGCGCAAAGCACTGGAGCCCAGTTTATAAGAATGAGAAACAAGTGAGTAAAAGTTTGTGTTTATATACCTTGTGATTCGCAAATTAATATACGAAACATAAAGAATTGCAATATTATTGTTTCAGCACTTTTTGCACAAAGCACTGACGTCCAGTTAAGATCAATAAGAAACAAGTGAGTGAAAAATCGCAGTATATTGCCATTGTTTTAAAGATATATTGCCGTTTGATTTAAAGATCGCAATGCATGACAGTTATGGATCACATTACACTTAACATAAAGAAATGCAATACTATTGTTTCAGAACTTTTTGCACAAAACACCGAAGTGCAAATAAGATGAATAAGAAACAAGTGAGCGAAAGATTGTAACATATCACAGTTTTGAATTCGCAATGCACTAAACATAAAGAATTGCAATATTATCGTTATGGCACTTGTTGCACAAAACACACAGGAGTCCAATTAAAGGGATAGTTCTCCCAAAAAATGTTATTCTCTCGTCATTTACTCACCCTCATGCCATCCCAGATGTGAATGTCTTTCTTCTGCAGAACACAAATGAAGATTATTAGAAAAATATTTCAGCCCTGTAGGTTCATACAATACAAGTGAATGGTGGCCAGAATTTTGAAGGTCCAAAAAGCACATAAAGGCAGCATAAAAGTAATTCGTAAGTCTTCAGTGTTTAAACCCATAACTTCAGAAGTGATGTGATAGGTGTGGGTGAGAAACAGATCGATATTTAAGTCCTTTTTTACTGTAAGTCTCCACTTCCACTTTTTGGTGATTCGCATTCTTCGTGCATATCGCCACCTACTTGGCAGGGAGGAGAATTTATAGTAAAAAAGGATTTCAATATTTATCTTTTTCTCACCCACATCTATCATATCGCTTCTAACCACTGGAGTCATACTGATTACTTTTATGCTGTGTTTATATGCCTTTTGGACCTTGAAAGTTCTAGCCACCATTCACTTGCATTGTATGAATCTACAGAGCTGAAATATTCTTCTAAAAATCTTAATTTGTGTTCAGCAGAAGAAAGAAAGTCCTACACATCTGGGAAGGCATGAGGGTGAGTAAATGATGAGAGAATTTTTATTTGTGGGTGAACTATTCCTTTAAGATAAATAAGAAAAATTGAGTAAAAGATTGCAATGTCTCACAGTCCAATGAAGGTCGAATAGAAAGTTTCTTTTTTATTATTGCAAAAATTTCAAATAATACAACAAAAAGGACACCAAAAATTGACAATAAACATCTCAAGTAAGCTGACCAGACATCAACTGAGCTGAGCAGACATCAACAACATAAATAAATGATGGCAATATGACATCATTTTGAATTGCATCACACTGAACATACAGAATCGCAATATTAATGTGACCCAGATGTTCATATAATGCTGTACCTCCAAGTCCCTGCTAATTCCCACCCCTAGCTCAAACACAGATCGAGGTTTATCCCTACGGTTTATATATCTGTGCACATCAGGTGTTTAGATAGGAGGGTGGAGTCATGCATCCATTATGCTTCACTGACCTTTCTGTTTCCAGGTCTGTGTGTGGCATGTTTGCCCTTTGAGAACTTGCTTTGGAACACAGTGTAAATGTCTGGCGTGCCATTTAAGGATGTTTGT
The DNA here is from genome assembly GCF_019703515.2 of Myxocyprinus asiaticus. Classification (NCBI taxonomy): domain Eukaryota; kingdom Metazoa; phylum Chordata; class Actinopteri; order Cypriniformes; family Catostomidae; genus Myxocyprinus; species Myxocyprinus asiaticus. Next base: position 10,830,048 of record NC_059352.1, read on the forward strand.
GTGGCAGATTTAGAGCTTTCTGTAAAGGTCGAAAAAAGAGAGATATTGTTAAGGTAGTTGAGTAGTGCAGATGATAGACTCACCTGCTCTGACCTATGTGTTGAAAAAAGATGTGCTTAGACCCTCAAAGTTGCCCCACTCCTGTTTATTTGCTTATTGCTTACCCATGCGTGCACTAAACACACACACGCATATGCTGTTTAGAGTGCAATACTTTATCATGTTGTCATCAGTACATTAATCCTACATTTCCTCTGACATTTTTGCTGTTTTGCCATTTCCAGCATCATAAAAATTGTGTGCTCAAATATAAATATATATGAATGTGCACAACTACAGCTAACTGAAAGTGTATTATACTTAAAACATATTTATTATAGAGCTGATTCCTTGTGTATAATTATAGATTAGGGTTGTTGACGCATAACATGAGCTTTTTTTATATTAACAACAGGATTTTAGGTTAATATTCATATAAATGTAAAAGTGTATTTTAAATGTACTTTTTTTTTTTTTACCATTTTTATATAACCTTTTTGCCTTCGCTAGTTCGTGTAAATATTCCTTTGGTTTGTCAGATTAATTTTTAAAAGTACAAATATTCCATTAAGTCAGTCATCTCAGCTAATATGCTAATGAAAACGGCATGCATAATAATAATTATTATTATTATTATATAATTTAAAAGAACTAGCAAATTGAAATATACTGTAGCATGTCAAATTTCCAAAAGTATTTTGTCAACGACGCATAAACACAAACTACGTCACAATACAGTGTTCATTTGTAATAATTACGTCTCTGCAGAACTGATTTTAATAAACAATGATAAACAAACCCAAATGTCACATTTGAAAAAAAATGGCATTGTTTTGGTGCACATTTGCGAGAACAGTTTGTTTCCATTGGGTGTTGTAAACATTGCATGTTACTATAGTAACAGATATTAGAATGGCTATTCAAAAATGCACAGCCTTATGGTAAAATGGTTGATGAGAACCATGTCACAACACATCACATCATCAGTGTTTCAGCATGGCTTTACTTTAATCATGTTCATTTGTCAAACAAGGCCATAGTGGGTGTTTGGGCTTAATTAAACCTCTGAGTTCTCATGTTAAAGTGTGATGAGCTATTTTCAGTGAGTCTAGTGGGAGTATGGGTTGTTTATGTATTATACTTGAGTCCGCTGAGAAGCTGATGTGAGCATGGTAACAGTAGTTTTATATTGTCAAATGCACAGCATTGGAACATCTGGTTAGTCTGTGGTTTATGGAGCTGTGTGTAACAAACTACCATAAGCAACTGCAATATTTAGGTCTGATAGAATATTTAGATCTGTCTTATCCTGTGTAAGGAGTATATTTAATATAATTAATTTTATTTCACAGGTATGAAATTGACTAGCTCCTGTGCAGCTTTCCTTTGCACATTATTAGTGGTGTTTGACACCACTAGAAATGTATGGAATTCGCTATGTTTGTGCTATGGCTACGTACATGAATGATACCTCAAATTGTGTGTCTTGGCTTGTTGAGGGGAGGTGTGCTGTTACTTTTCTAAGCAATCACAGTTACGATTTTTGTTTGGCGTACAATAAAACTGGCAATAAATAAATAAATAAATCCCATATACTAGAATTGCATTAAAGGAGGGACCTGGGATATATCTAGGGACCAGAATATCATAGAGACTTAGATAATATCATAATGTCCCAGGTTCAAGGCAAGTTAAGCTCAATCAACAGAATCTGTGACAATGTTGATTACCATAAAAAAAAAAAAAAAAAAATATTTCACTTGTGTCTTGTTTATTTAAAGGGATTATGAAAGTTTTATCGAAGTACCTTTTTTTTTTTTTTTGCATTAAAACAGTCATAATTTAGTAATATATGATAATTTCCACCCTGTCTCTGGCCCTCTGTCTGAAATGCTCGGTTTTGGCCTCAGCATCTCCTTAAAACTTCATTAACGCCCACTGTTATGATTGGCTAACAGCGTGCAGCCCCTCAATCACCCCTGCCGCCCCTGCCATGGAATGAACAAGCACCAAAACATTATAAAACTAAATTTCAGAGTTTACACAAAACACACATCCAACACATTGCATCCAAATATATTCAACTGTTCACTCAAGCACAACTGTTAACCCTCAGCACTATAAACTATAAAACATCATGACATTTGAAATATTCATGAATGAAACGGTTTACTTACTGTTTTGCATCGGGTCCAATTGTTTTTAACTGCCCCATCCTAACTTCAGTAACAAAGCTTGAATCGTATTACGACTGGTTCACAAGCAATCCATGCTGACATGAGCCGAAAAAAAGTGCAATTCACACTGAAATACGATGAAGACGCATGTTTGTATGTATGTATCAAGCAGTCAAAGATGCCTGTCTAGTGCATGAATATATACAAAAATAACCCAAAATAGTCCAGATGAGTCCCCTTTAGTGTTCAGGAATACTGAAGCCATAGTAGGTCCTGCTCTCTCTCTCTGAGTAAGAAATGAGCACCAGTGGGCGGGGTCAAGGGTGCGATGATTTTAAGTAGGCATTGATGTTTTTCGCTGTATAGACAGTCATGAATGAATTAGCGATCGGCCGATGCCGATTTCCAGAGAGCAGGGTAGCCTATAGGCCAATACAATACCAATATATAACACAATTTAATATAGTAAATAACAGGGGCCTGGGTAGCTCAGTTCGCTAGTTAGAATCCCAGGGCATGCTGAGTGACTCCAGCCAGGTCTCCTAAGCAACCAAATTGGCCCGGTTGCTAAGAAGGGTAGAGTCACAGGGGGTAAACTCCTCGTGATCGCTATAATGTGGTACATTCTCGGTGGGGCGCGTGGTGAGTTGAGCGTGGATGCCGTGGTGGGTGGCGTGAAGCCTCCACACGTGCTATGTCTCCGTGGCAACACGCTCAACAAGCCATGTAATGAGATGCGCAGGTTGACAATCTCAGACGCGGAGGCAATCATTACGTGACCATGAGGACTTAAAAGCACATTGGGCATTGGCCATTCCAAATTGGGAGAAAAAGGGGGAAAATCAAAAAAAAAAAAAAAAAAAAAAAAAAAAATATATATATATATATATATATATATATATATATATATATATATATATATATATATATATATAGTAAATAACATAAACATAGGGTTGCTGGGGTGGTTTGGGGGCCCTCTATAACCGCCCCTGCCATGGAATGAACAAGCACCAAAACATTATAAAACTAAATTTCAGAAATTTCACAAAATGCACATCCAACACATTGCATCCAAATATATTCAACTGGCCAGTCCGTAAACACTAAAATGCTCACTGTTTCAAAAGTATAGCCACAAGATGTAAACATTATATGTGTTAACGTGATTTTAGTGTGATAAAATTGCTTTCTGACCTTATCTGTGTAAACAAGGGACCAGTTAAAATTATTTTTTGAGGTAATCAACAATTTGTGACAAATGATGTTGATAGAGCTTAACTTGCATTGAACTTGTTTCACTTAAGAACCATAAAAGTACTTTTTGTTGAACCTGTTTCGGATCTGGAACATTCCTTTAACTTGGACAGCTAGCAACCACCAAGAATACCCTGGCAACCATCCAGAACACCTTAGCAACCATCCAGAACACCTTAGCAAATTCATAGCAATGCCCTAGGAACCAACTAGAACACCTCAGCAACTACATAGCAACATGATAAGCACAACTCAGAACACCATATTAACTGCTTAGCAACACCCTGTCAACTTCCCACAACACCCTAGCATTGTGGCGTCAAGTTTTGCACAGACAAGCACCACTCATGTTTAACTTGGAAAATACAAAAATATAGTTAGGGATGTTATTTCATTGCAAATTGCAAAAAACTGATCTGGGTACAGTGAGACATACTAGACATAATAAATAGATGTATGCTAACACCTTCCAGACCTTGCATGCATGTACATGCATGTACCCAATTGTAGGTTACCAAGGTTACCTGTTATGTTGATATTTGGGAGTTCGGAGACAGCAGTTCATCTTTAAAGTCACATCTGGCTGCGTGGAACTGCATAAATGCACCTGCCATCACAATCTGCCAGTGCACACATTGCCTTGCTCTATTATGTCCCTTCTGTCTTATAACAACAAGCCTACTACACACACACAACCTCTCACCTTTAGCACGCCAGCCATACCGTGTAACACGGCAAACATGCAAACATAGTCCCTCAGAGAACTGGTTTGTTGAGGTGGCAACTGCCGACTTGTAGCTACTGTTTTAAAGGCCCACGGGAGACACTTCAAACAAACCCTACATAAGGGATTAAGTCCTTCATTTTAGGTCGAAACATAATGTTTACCCTTTGTAACAAGCTATGAGAAAGTAATTACAGGTTAGTGTTGAGCTTTTATAACCTTTGAATGCTTTCTGATTGCTTTTGCAGACACTACTAATTGTTTGCCGTGCTTGTACAGCTCTTGACGTAGTCTGTGTTGCTGTCCATCAGGGATTAAACAATAAACAATCCCAGTCAGGTCGCTAACCAATGAGAGCAGGGTCTAATGGCTTACTAACCAATTAGAGTGGACGTAATTGCTGCAACGGAGGGAATCGGCTAGGTGTAGCCACTAATTAATCTCTGAAGTAATGATGCAAGTGAGGGCAAGAGCAGAGCACAGGATTGGAAAATCTGTTTATGCAAGACGAGCAGTGCTAGGGTGTCTTCACCCAGGAGACCGAGTCACTTTTAAGACACTTTGAAGGGAGATAAAAAAAAGAAATTCCACTTCAGCTTTGAGACGAAGATGGAGTTTGTTTCAAAGTGATCCGTTGGGAAGGTGTTCTGTTTAAGTGGTTACCAAGTTAGGTAAAGTGTATATCAGTACATCTGATAATGGTGTGTTAAAGGAAAAGTTCACCTAAAAAAATGTGTATTTATTTTTTTATTTAAGAGCCAAGATTTTCATTTAATAACTAGGGATAGGCATCATAAGGAATTTAACGATTCCAGTTCAGATCCTCTTATCAATTTTGGTTCCTTAACAGTTCCATTACTGATTTTTTTTAGTACCTTTTGTCTTTTGAAATCTTGCAAGCTTTAAGCACACAACTCAGTAACAGTTTTTGTGAAATGAATGACTTGTGGTTCCGTAAGTGTACTAAATTCACTGAAAAAGTATGCTAAATTCACTAAATTCATTCACTAAAAAGAATCGGCTGGTATGAGTCATTCGTTCGGGAAGTAATGCTGTATCTTTGCAATGTAGATTTAAAAGGACCGACTCATAAGAGTAATTTGTTAGGAAATCAGGTTCACATTTCATGCTGTTTGTTTCTAGCTGTGGATTCAAATGAATCAGCTCATAAGGGTCATTTGTTTGGGAATCAGTTTACATTGGTTGTGCTGTTTGTTTTGTACAGTAGATTAAAAAGAATCTGACTATAAGTGTCATTTGTTTGGTAATCAAATTACTCTGGTCACGCTGTATGTTTCACACTGTAGATTCAAAAGAATCGACTTCAGGAATCGTACTAAAATTGTTGCCCATTATGTTTCGCACAGGATATTCAAATAATTTGGCTCATAAGAGTAATTTGTTCGGAAATCAGACTACACTACTCACACTGTTTGTTTCACACTGTAGATTCAAAATAATTGACATATAAGAGTCATTCATTCGGGAATCGGACTACTGGTTGCGCTGAATGTTTTGTGCTGCTAGGGATGTTGCAGTGCCTCTGAATGATAGGTTAGGAAACACTTTTGGAGTATTTAGCACGGTGTCCCATTCACGATGGTGAACGAATGCATGTTCAAGAACCATTAAAGTAACTTAAAGTCATAAAAAACATTTGGTTTCGGTATTTTTTTTAAAATGGGATCTGGCTGAGAATAAGAGCTGTGTCTTGGTTCCCAACAAATATGACTTTTTTTGTCCTACTGAACACAAACAAAGACTTTTAGAAGAATATGTCAGCTCTGTAGGTCCTCACAATGCAACTGAATGGGTAACAAAATTTTTAAGCTCCAAAAAGCACATTAAGGCAGCATAAAGAAATCGAAGATTGAACGGGTGTGATGTCATTTAGAACAAAATATGGCCAAAAAGAAGGTATTTTTGCGTTCGTTTTGGTGGTTCGTAACAGCTGGCCGGGGCGAACTTTTAGGCAAAATTCTTACCGGCTGCTAAACACGTACATTTATTGGTCCACGTCATTGGTAGGTGTGACCTGGAGCTCCGCCTACCTTGAGGCCGACAGCTAATTCTGTTTATGTTGTTCAGTCAGTCAAAATTAGTCAATATGAACACATGGAATGCAGAGTTATTAGTGAGCTGATGTAAATGTACAGTAACTACATCTGTAAGATTGTCCGCTTAGAGACATTTTCCAAGACCATGTCATACGATTTTTTTTATTTTTTTTATTATTAGTCTACAAAAGGAATAATTTCTACTCAAATACTCTCAAGTGCCCATTCACTCATGTGCCTTCTGCAGTGAAAGCCATTCACACATCTGCCCAAAGATATGCCTCTATCATCATTCTTTTGTCTTTATTCTGAACATTAACATTCTTTTATACACCCATCTTTGCAGTAGTATCAGTGTCATCATAAATTATGATAACAGTGTAACTTGTGCATATTATGGCCGGGTATGGTGTGTTAGCGCATTAGCGTCATGAATTCAGTTTGTAAACAAGACAAATTAAAAATTTTCTACTACATATATATTACTTCAAATCATCATTGAGTGGTTAAAACAGCATCTTTTACTAATGTGAATTCTACTCATAGAATGAGGCATAAAGTCATTGATAACACATTTTAATGTCACATTAGTTAAGGCTTTACTGTGCCTCCTCATTTTTAAATTCTAAACTCCTCCCACAGTGGTGTGGCAAGTGTCTGAATGTTCGCAAACAGTATGTACCATTGCTCAGCTCTTTTTTTACCCATGAACAAAGAAGAACTTCTCGGAAGTGTATCAGGGCCTTAAAAGTAATCCATAAGACTCTAATGGTTAGGCTTGACAGCGCCTGGTCATCAGGGCTGGATTAATCATATGGGCAATTGGGCAGATGCCCGGGGGCACCACATCCCAGGGGGGCACCACGCAACTGCAATTTTTTAATTGCCTAGGCCTGTTCAAATCCTTTGGTATGGCAAGCTCACTGTGTTTATTAAGTTTTTCATTATCATTATCATCAGAAGTAAATCATTCTCCAGAGATCCTGACTGCTGCTGAAGCAGCGCATAGGCAGTGCTGTCACGTGGCACCTGTTAATTTTAGGATGGGTCACTAACAATCGATTATTATTACTGGATGATTTAATAGATACTGCTGTGGGGGATTTCCATCCACAGGTTTGACTCCTTGCAACTATCAGTTTGAATTATTAATTGCTCTCCAAAATAAAATTATATGCTTATATTTTATGGAAAAGAGCAGTGTGAACATTCTCCTGTTGTGTTTGACAGAAGAAAAAAGTAAAAGAGTGAGTAAATGATGACAGAATTTTCATTTTTGGGTGAATTCTTCCGATAACAAGCTATTGCCAGATGTACTGATAAATGCACTAGACCATCAGTCTGTTTCTGACATGTGATCTGCCATATGGTTCTACTGTATAAAGCAGGAAATTGGAAGTTCTTCAAAACTACACAGTTGAGCATGAAAAGTCATAGTGCTTTTCAGGTTTTTAATTGTCCTGAAGATACACAGGGTTTCTCAGTGGGAAGCTTTGAAACACACAGAGCGAGATAACTAAGGTCTTTTAAGAGCCATAGGGAGAATAGCGGGGTAAATGAGACACAGTTTGGAAAACTTGTACTTTTAGGGTACTGCTGCTTGAAATATTAATAAGTCTGGAGGTGAAAACCTATTCTGTGCAGCCCAGCATGCATCTTTCTGATGCACTCCGGGAAGTGTATACTTCAATATATTTGATTCTGTCTTATCATTCCTTGCAGTCCATGGTACTATAAACTTCTCGCACATGCCCAACAACTTGTTGCAAGTATTTACATCCTAAACTGTGTCCTAACTTACGTTTCCAGTGGCAAGTAATTTGTCGATCTACATTAAAAAAGAAAATGCTGTGCAATGCCATAAAACAGAGCTAAACAGAACACATATTTAATACGCAGTTATGTGAAGAAGGATTTTGACCAATAAGATTTCACTGTAGACAGAGCTTCCCTTCCAGCATAACGCAGCTGAAATAGATACAGAGCAACAAACAAAATATCCAGTTGCTCGTCACTTGTCGCCACCTTGGCTGATTAGGACAAAATCTCAGATTTACATGTAAGTAATAGCTTTTGTCACTGGCTGATGTATCACATTGTGTGTTAGGACATGACATTAACCAATGCATTACTTCAACAGAATTACAAGTCATTGAAATGTAGTTCTCTGTAACTTTATTAAAAGCATTAAAACTCAAAATGCTAATGTGACAGTTATGTTAAATATATAAATATTCTAAAAATAAAAAATGAAATATGCTGTTTGCATAAGTATTCAAACTTACAGTTAACTGTGACAGTTAAGTTCACACTAATGAAAAATAATGGCCCTGACGAAATAACTTCAGCATTTTCTGGATAGAAACCCACAGTTACGCAATCATTAATCATTATCCACAAATGTCCTAGAGAGCACTTTTTTGTTCAATTATCAGAAAGTGGAAGCTACTGTACATCATCAAACTATCCAGACTCTGCCTAGAAAAGTCAGTCCCTCAACCCCATACATGAAGAAGGAGACTTGTGAGAGAAGCTACAAAGACCCAAATAATCTCTTTGAAGCAGCTACAGAGTTCAGTAGCTGAGAACAGAGTAAAGGTGCACTAGTCAACCATATCAGAAGCTTTGCATAAGACTCGCCTGTATGGGAGTGTGGCACAAATGGACGAATGGTTTGTGTAAAATACTGTGAAATACTGCAAGGAAACTTGTTTAAGTCTGATTTAAAATTGTTCATATTTCAGATCAGTGATCTCAAATAGAACAAATTAACATTGAAATGGCACAAGAAAAAAAAAAAGGGTTGAGGTCCAACAACGGCCCAGTGAAAGCACGGATCTCAGTCCAATTAAGAGTCAGTGACACTATTTGAAATCTAATCTGTTCTGAATAACCTGGAACTGATTTGCTTTAAGAGAGGGCCAGATTTACCAACTGTTCACTATATTTTTTATGAATATATATATATAAAATAAATAGTAAAGGTTAGTAAACATAAAAAAATAAATTAATTTTTTTATTTTAAATAAAGGTGCATATATACAGTACATATACTCAAAAAATATTTTGTACAATTTAAAGAATTTCAATTTCATGATATATTTCCACCAAATTGAACTGAGTAATCTTTAACAAAATAAATTAATATAAATAATACTAATATATATTACAAATCTAAAGATTTGAAGTTTTATTAATTGATGAAATTTACACAATTCAATTTGATAGAAATTGAAATGCGTAAATCTTAAAAATAGGATACATTTTTAGTTGTAATATAACTTTAGTTATATTAGCTATACACAATTACATATTATGTAAACGTCAGCATTTTCCAAGAAATTACACAAAACTTTCCAAATTAATCAAAACAGTTTGTTTTTCATTAAGTCAGTAAGATTTTCTAAAGCAAGACACAAGGTCATCCCTTTTACAAAAGGTGATTTTTACATTTTTGTTTAGAGTATTTTCTACATTTACAATTATTTATTCAGCAGTAGGCACTTTTATCCAAAGCGACTAACAAATGTGGGAAAATAAATACACAAGCAATTAATTAAGCCAATATTTGCTGTGGCATAATGCAAAAATTCAAACGTTGAGCAGCAATCCTTTACCTACAGGAATTTAGACTACTGGATGAGCTTATGCCATGTTATTAATATTCATGAGCCAAGTTGATATGTTTTAGAATGTGCCCTCCACACACACTTTTCAGTTTATTCCTACGCCCCTGTGCTATTAAAGTATATTTTCAATTTAGAATTTCAGTACTTTGAAATAAAAATATAATATCATTACATATCAATGATGTTAATTAAGAGAATTGGTTAAGGGTCTGAATATATTTTTAAAAGCACTGTATAAGCACAAAAAACAAAAAAAAACAAACAAAAAAAAAATTAATTCTGTTAACAAATCTTTATCTAAATTCCATTTATCACTTCATTGACTCATCAGAATCAGAATCAGCTTTATTGCCAAGTATGCTTACACATACAAGGAATTTGTCTTGGTGACAGGAGCTTCCAGTGTACAACAATACAAAAACAATACAAAAACAGCAGCAAGACATAGATAATAATAAAAAATAAAAAATAGTTGTACACATACGTACATACACACAGACACACACATACATACATACACATACACATACGTAGTGCAATCTAATACAAATCTGTTATCTGTTATGTACAGTGCAAATGTTTGTTGTTTGTTTGTTTGTTTGTTTTTTTGTTTTTGGCGGGGGGGGGCAGGGGGCAACCAATAATCCTCTCAGCAGTCTGAATTGTCCTTTGTAGTCTTCTGATGTCTGATTTTGTAGCTGAACTAAACCAGACAGTTATTGAAGTGCAGAGGACAGACTCAATAACTACGTTTCCATCCAAGGATTTTTTGCGAAAAAGTTTTAGCGCATCAAAATTAAGCTGAAGGAAATGCAATTTATCGCTACAATTTCACAAGTGTCGACATAATATTTTTCCATTTAACTCTAGCGCATAAACTCTATATGTCGATACATCAAATGTCACGAAAAACTGGTTTGGAAACACTTTTTGTTGAGAAAATTGGCATTAACGCAAAAATGTAGTGTCACATGACAGATTTTACCCCAATCGTTGCCTGTGTTAATCATGATGACAAGGTATAGGATCCTTGAAAGCCAATTTATTGTACGTGATTATGGATTGATCTGAACGGCATAAAGATCCGATCACTGCAAACATGACACTTCTAGGAGTGCCAATACAAAAATCTCGTTTCAAGACATGCACATTTGACAAGTGCACGGAGAACAAATGAATGGCCACTGTTTGTGATTATTCGCGGTAGCCATCCGTTTATTTCTTAAAGTTGCTTTTTCACACCAATCAAAATAATAGACGGCAGTCACGGAATTAGCCCACAATACAAAAAAACATATAATTTCTGTGCACATATGTTTTAAATTAAAAATATATGCACAATACTAGAAGAAAAGCTTCAGTGTGCTTTTTTGGAACACTAACATATAGCCCAATTTTATTAAATTATTGTTTATACTTTTGAAAAAATGCTGGCAAAATTCCCTATATTAAATTAAATAAATTGCCAAATGAAAAACACATTAAATAAAAAAAATTAATTACCAAATGAAACAAATTATATTTTTAGACCTATATATGCCTTTTCTTTACACAAACTTAAATTAGCCTTACCCTGTTCTGCAGACTAATAAAGTCGGCTGAATGACATTTTCTACACTTCAGAACTATTTGTCCAATGTGGAGTTCACTTTCAGAAAATGAGCTTTTGAACATTTTAAAACTTTTAAATATTTTAAATCTAACCCTCTTTACCTCGTATCGCATTTGCTGAGCTTATTCAGAAAATGTAAATTGCATTATGACACAAAATAATTTGAGATGACAATCAAGTTTAGTTGGTCGTTAAAAGTTGCTGGACAAATATACAGGACATAAGGCAGCTGTGATGGTAATGCTTTAGATGATTGTTCAAAATAGCCTATTGAATATCAGGAATGTATCATATGAAATTACACAGCATCAGTTTTTCTTTAATAGCTGTGCACACAGTATATACACATCGATGGATGGTCCTTATACTAAGACCGAAAGTTTCCCCCACTACTTGGTGCAGGTTGACAGCTTGAACAGGGCCATGACGATTCGCTTTCGGGTCGGAACCGGTGGCAACCTGCGATAGGTGCAACATCAGGACCAATATTACAGTGCTATCAGAAGGGCAACTGCTCCCTTTTGATTGCAATTCCTTGTCTTCTGATTGCATTTATTTGTGAAATTGAGAAATTATGAATTGTCTCAATAATCTCCCCAACTTACCAAAACTTCAGGGAAAAAAAAAATTAGGGACATCTGGGAAGCGAATTAGTGATAAACACACATTTCTGAATGGAAACGCCTTCAGGGCAGATTTCTTTTGCGCTAAACCAAAATTTATGCGAAAGTGTTTTTTTAGGCATGACGTCATCACACATACAATTTTTAGCGATAAAAGGCCATTTGAATGGAAACAGGCAGAAGATGGCAAATTAAAAATAAAAATTTTTTTTACGCATTTTCACTTTGTCAACAACAAAATAGCGCAAAAAGTGGATGGAAACTAGGCTACTGACCACTGAGTAGAACTGTATCAGCAGCGCCTGTGGCAGGTTGAACTTCCCGAAGGAAGTACAACCTCTGCTGGGCCTTTTTCACAGTGGAGTCAATGTGTGTCTCCCACTTCAGGTCCTGTGAGATGGTAGTGCCCAGGAGCCTGAATGACTCCACTGCTGCCACAGTGCTGTTTAGAATGGTGAGGGGGGTCAGTGTTGGGGTGTTCCTCCTAAAGTCCACAATCATCTCCACCGTTTTGAGCGTGTTCAGCTCCAGGTTGTTTTGACTGCACCAGACAGCCAGCTGTTCAACCTCCCTTCTGTATGCAGACTCATCGTCATCTCGGATGAGGCCGATGACAGTGGTGTCGTCTGCAAACTTCAGGAGCTTGACAGAGGGGTCCTTGGTGATGCAGTCATTGGTGTAGAGGGAGAAGAGTAGTGGGGAGAGCACACATCCCTGAGGGGCACCGGTGCTGATTGTACAGGTGCTGGAAGTGAGTTTCCCCTGTCTCACAAGCTGCTGCCTGTCCGTCAGAAAGCTGGTAATCCACTGACAGATAGACATGGGAACAGAGGGTTGGTGTAATTTATTCTGGAGTATAGCTGGGATGATGGTGTTGAAAGCTGAACTGAAGTCCACAGAAAGGATCCTTGCATATGTCCCTGGTCTGTCCATATGTTGCAGGATATGATGCAATCCCATGTTGACTGCATCATCCACAGACCTGTTTGCTCAATAAGCAAATTGAAGGGGATCTAGAAAGGGTCCAGTGATGTTCTTCAGGTGGGCCAACACCAGTCTCTCAAATTATTTTATGACCACAGATGTCAGGGCGACAGGTCTGTAGACATTAAGTCCTGTGATTTTTGGTTTCTTTGGGACAGGAATAATGATTGAGTGTTTGAAGCAGCATGGGACTTCACACTGCTCCAGTGATCTATTGAAGATCTGTGTGAATATGGGGGCCAGCTGGTTAGCACAGGATCGAAGACACGCTGGTGAGACGCCATCTGGGCCTGAAGCTTTCCTCGTCTTTTGTTTCCGAAAGACGCAGCTCACATCATCTTCACAGATCTTTAGTGCAGGTTGAGTAGCACGAGGGGGGAGGAGGGGGGTTGCAGGAGGTGTTGGTGTTTGTGTGAAGCGAAGGTCAGAGTGGGTGTGGAGTGTGAGATTGGGCCTTTCAAATCTGCAGTAGAACACATTCAGTTCGTCAGCCAGTTGTTGGTCCACCACAGGGTTGGGGGTAGGAGTCCTGTAATTTGTGAGTTGTTTCATGCCACTCCACACTGATGCAGGGTCGTTAGCTGAAAATTGTTTTTCAGCTTCTCAGAGTATCTTCTTTTAGCCACTCTGATTTCCTTGTTCAGTGTGTTCCTGGCCTGATTGTACAAGACTTTATCCCCACCCCTGTAAGCATCCTCTTTGGCCTGACGAAGCTGCCTGAGCTCTGCTGTAAACCACGGTTTGTTGTTGTTGAACTTTAAATAAGTCTTAGTAGCAATGCACATATCCTCACAGAAACTGATATATGATGTAACAGTATCTGTGAGCTCATCCAGGTCTGTGGCTGCAGCCTCAAAAACACTCCAATCCATGCAGTCGAAGCAAGCTTGTAGTTCCCGCTCTGCTTCATTGGTCCATCTCTTTACAGTCCTTACTACTGGCTTGGTCGATTTTAATTTCTGCCTGTAGGCTGGAAGAAGATGAACCAGACAGTGATCAGAGAGTCCCAAAGCTGCTCTAGGGACAGAGCGATATGCATCCTTTATTGTTGTGTAGCAATGATCCAGTATGTTCCTGTCTCTGGTGGGGCATGTAATGTGCTGTTTGTATTTGGGCAGTTTATTTTGGCAGATTTGCTTTGTTAAAATGAACTCTTACTTGCTAGGCAAGCGCAAAAGAGGTCTGATGATCAAAAATAAACGTTCTGTTTGTCAAGTATGACCTCCTACTACTTAGATCTACAAATCATGCATTTCTTTGGTTAAGGCAACTGGAACTTTAGTTAGTGTGAGTGTTTCTAATTAGAGGAGAATGCCAGCTTTTCACAGGTTTAGAGCCCCGCTGAGAACTCTTTGAGTGTTATTATTAGTGTTATTATTACTTGTGATTACTTCGTCAAGAGACACTGCATGTGAGCGGTTCTAGTGAGTTGTGTATGCAGGTAGAATTTCTCCCTACACTTCAAGAACTCGAGACAGTATTGAACCAGTGCAAGATTATGTAGATTACATACACAACAAATATGTGCATTAGGAGTTACATGAGCTTTCATTATGCAGAGTGCTGCTAAAGTATCAGATGCACAGTGCAATGTAGAGTAAAACACAATCATGATTGTAGAAGGGCAGTTTATGTGACATAATTTTACTGTCCTTATAGAAAAATTGCAATATTTTGTTTTCTTTTATACTTTTATCATTTGGCTAGACAGCAAAGAACTCAGATTGTGACCATATATATATATATGTATATAATTATCCATCCAAATTGTTTGCTTTTGTTTTAACAAAATAAAGTTAAATGTAGAAATGAATGATGTCCTGTGGTGTGACTGTTTTCATCATGAACTGTGAAAAATAGAAACATATCAAAGTACATTTTTAAATATATTGCCTTTATCTACAATAATAGGGGCTATTTTTAAACATGACAGGATGTGAACTTACATTCAGTTGTTAAAAAGCTATTCAATTTCCGCACCAATTAATGAGTTTTGTGGAGAGACTTACAAAATCCAATTTTAAATGGGCAATATCTTGTGGTTTCTTGAAAATGTTTCTAATCAGGACACCAGCAGAAAGTAAATGACAGTTTTTAGATAAGAGCTAGAAAGAATAATTCAAATTGTAAGATTTAAGTACAAATGTTTTCATGTTTATTTATTCAGTCCTTTGGTGTGACACCTCCACAATATAGAAATTAAGATTTTCAGCATTAAATGGATAGTTCACCCAAAAAGGATAATTCTCTCATTACTCACTTTCATGTCGTATCTAACTTGTATGACTTTTATTCTTCTGCGGAACACAAATTAAGATATTTTGAAGGATTCATGATGTGTTTATATCTATGCAATGCAAGTCAATGGGGCTCAATAAATTCAAGCTCCAAAAAGGACATAAAAGGCAGCATAAAAATAATCCATGCGACTCGTGTGGTTTAATCCATATCTTCTGAAGCGATATGATTGGTTTTGGGTGAGAAACAGACCAACAATTTATGTCCTTATTTACAATAAATCTTGACATCTGCAATCTTTTTTGGTGCGAAGCTCGTTCACACACTTACTCACACTTGACGAATGCGTAGAGTGCTGTACACTAACCAGACACATTGTTGCCAGATTTGTGGTTTTCACGCCCAGTTGGGCTATTTTAAAAATTCAGATGTGAGTTAAATTGATAGAGTCGCAGGTTGAGTTTTTTTGGGATACTTTTAAAATGTACCACGGTCGCCGAAAAGTTGATGGCAAACACTAGAAAATGAACATCTTATTGATGTACGTACAATGATACAAAAATCACCATCTTGAAGCCTGCATTGTGTTCCAGTCGGGTCGGATGTCAAGATTTATAGTGAATCGGGAAATACATTCTGGTCTGTTCTGACCCAAAGCAATCGTATCGCTTCAGAAGACATTGATTGAACCACTCGAGGCATATCGATTACTTTTATGCTGCCTTTGTCCTTTTTTGAGCTTGAAAGTTTCGGTCCCGTTGACTTGCATTGTACGGACAAAAAACACATCATATATCCTTCGAAATGTATTCATTTGTGTTTCACAGAAGAAAGTCATATGAGTTTGAGACAGCATGAGGTTGAGAAAATGAGAGAATTCAAATTTTTGAGTGAACTATTACTTTAATGACATGTACATTTAGTCATTTAACAGACGGTTTTATCCAAGCAACTTATATATAAGCATTATAAGCATGCAATAAGTTAAAGCTTTACTTATTTCTGAGGATGCTAGCATATAGGAGTCTAACTTGATAATAATGCCAAAATAGTTTAAACCCTTTTTAAGTGTCACATGATAAAGTCCATCTAAAACTACTTTAAGAGGCATGTTTCACATAGTATTATTATCATTTTGCATGCTGATCATGACTTTATATTACAAGTGGTGGAAAAACATAAAATAAATGATGACCATCAATGATATCAATGTATACAAATCAATACATTTAGCCTAAATTCTTGTAAAATAAATAGATAATGTCCATGCCCATTTGTCAAATTCTAAGAAACATATTTCCTTCTGTATTACAGGGTGTATAATATTGCATTCATGATAATGTTTTGCATTGATTATTTTAATGGTTTGTGGAAAGTCTCCATTATGATGCCATCTGATTTATCTCTGATAGCCTCACAAGTGGAAACGGAGGATTATGGAAGCTCAGCCATTCAAAGGGAGCGGAGGGCGACCGGGGAACCCTATTGGGCGTATTCAGGTGAGTCATTGTCTCCTTCAACCAATAAACAATGATAATGTGTGCTCAGCATCAGTAAGCAATAGCAACAATGTTTACTCAGATTAAGCCTGTCCATCTGTGGGGACTCAGCCCTATTGGGAAATTTAATGAGCCTATTTCCTTTAGAAAGCCTACAGGGGGATTTGGTCTATTAGTTTTATAGGTTTTGTACCAGAAAAAAAGGCCACTTTGGAAACTACTGGACAAAATCAATGAAAATGTTGAATATATTGTCCTAGACAGGGAATTTTAACATAATCGATTAGTCGTCTAACTCAGCAGAGTCTTCCTAAGATTGCTGGATATTTTGTATTTCATACTTCTAGTGCTCTTATTGAGTGTTTAAAAATTAATCAATCCATGTCACTGGCAGACATCCAATCAATGATTGTGAATAGTAACTGATCTTATCTAATTTCAAACTCAGAGTGGAACTCACCAATACCTCGATGTTAATTGCACCACACAAATAGTGCAGTTTTGTGAATAAGATGCAATGTTGTCACAGTCTGTCTTCCTCATGTTTCCCAAGGATTCTTATTTTGAAGTTTCCCCCCAGACAACATTTCCCAGAATTCACAGCCCTCATCACTTCCATCTGTTCCCTATCATCCTCACCTGTCCTCCATTTCTTCATCGGCCTTTGTTTGTATAAATACCCTCCCTGTCAGTCCTTGAAGTGTTACTTAGTGTTGTTTTTTGTGATGTTTAGCTTAATAGTTTGTTCTACGCCAGCGTTAAGTATCCACTCCTGTGTCTCCTCTCTTCCACTCCAAGTACCCAAAGTTACAGAAGGACTGACCGAACAAGATGGATATGCCTGCTGGCATCCTGCTTCTCCTTCTCGAACAAGGGGACCGTCCAGTTGAGGATCACGTCCATGAGTTTTTACAACTGGCAAATTTAGTGCACTTTAATGACCTTTCTCTGGTGATTTTCTTCAGGACTGGTCTTAATAGTGCACTAAAGGAGCTCATGAATCTGGCGGATCCTCACTGGACGCTACTCGAGTTCATGGAGGTGGCTTTACAACTTTGCGGCTCACCATTCACTGTGGGTGTGGAGGATGAGGACTTTGAATCTCCTCCCACAGTGGACATCCTCCAGCCTTCTTCGAAGCCTTCCACGGCTCCTCCCTCTGAACCTGCCACGGCTCCTCCCTCCACGCCTGCCACGGTTAATGAGCCAGCGGCCACGCCTGCCACGGTTAACGAGCCAGCGCCCATGCCTGCCACAGTTAACGAGCCAGCGCCCACACCTGTAGCCTCGACCGTCCCAGGGCCAGTGCCAGTAGCCCCGACCGTCCCAGTGCCAGTAGCCACATCTGTCCCAGAGCCAGCTCTTGCGGAACTAATAGACCTAGACTTGATTCCCGCCCTGATTCCCACCCTGACTACCCTTCATCCTCCGCTGGTACAAGCCAGCATAATGGACACCCTGGTTCTGTCCAGTGCCCTGGCCCTTCCTCTTCCGCTGGCTCCACTCAAGACATTTCCTCCTCCTCCTCATCCTCCTGGTCTGCCGGCTCCTTCCATGTCACTGGCTCGACCATCGGCCCTGGTGATTTCACAGGCAAGGGGATCTGTTGACCCACTGACTCTGCCTTGGATCTCTGAGCCCTGGACTCTGCCTTGGCCCTCCGATCCCTCATAAACACCTCGGCTCTACGTCCCCTCATCTCCACCGTGGGCCGTCAGCCTATCGGCATCACCGGGGTCCCTCGTCCCTCCAGCTCTGCCTTGGTCCGTCGATCACCTGGCTCCGCCTTCGGCTCCACCAGGGACCTCCTCCAGCTCCACCTTGGTCCTCAGTCCCACCGGCTCCGCCTCAGTCCTCCGAGCCTCCGGCTCCACCATGGTCCTCCGAGCCTTCAGCTATGCTCCGGGCACTAAGATCCCCATTTCCACCCCTCGAGCCTCTCATGGCTTCACCTTCCATGGCTCTGCCCCTCGAGCCTCTCATGGCTCCACCACCCTTGGCTCCGCCTTCCACAGCTCTGCCCCTCGAGCCTTCTATGGCTCTGCCTTCCATGACTCCGCGTCCCACGGCTCTGCCCTCCCTGGCTCTGCCTCCCTTGGCTCCTCCCCTTGAGCCCCCCACGGCTCCGCCCTTTTACCCTGAGTCTCCTCCTCCAGCGGTTCTGCCTCCGGATCCATTCCCAGCCCTGAAGCCACCCCCCAGGTCTCCTGATCATCCTCCTTGGATCCTTCTTCACCTTCTGCATCACCCTACCCTCCTAATCCATCTTTGGGTGCCAGGAGTCACCCTTTGAAGGGGGAGTAATGTCACAGTCTGTCTGCCTCATGTTTCCCAAGGACTCTTATTTTGAAGTTTCTCCCCGGACTACATTTACCAGAATTCACAGCCCTCATCACTTCCATCTGTTCCCTGTCATCCTCACTTGTCCTCCATTTCTTCATCGGCCTTTGTTTGTATAAATACTCTCCTGTTTTGTTCATTCTCTGTCAGTCCTTGAAGTGTTACGTTGTGTTGTTTTTTGTGATGTTTAGCTTTATAGTTTGTTCTACTCCAGCGTTTGTTCCACTCCTGCATATATTATTAAAAGATTGAAAGTATCCACTCCTGCATCTCCTCTTTTCCACTCCAAGTACCCAATGTTACAAATGTATAATAAGCCTAATTTACAGGAGGAATGTTTGTGCTGAAAAGAATGACAGTTACTTCAATAAAATATTTTTGACAGAGTAAATTAAATTGTGGGTGGTTAGTGAATTACTAATAATAATTTTACGCTGAAAAGTGCTTCAACTTTCTCATGAAAGTCTCTTTTTTTTTAAGTTCATCCTTTGTCTTTTTCTTTCTGATTTTTTTCTCTCATTCCTTTGGGCAGCTGAACTGCTTGCTTCATCAATTCTGACAGATCAGTGCTAGTAGTTCTTCTAGACTTCTGTTGGTGCCCAAAGGCATGAGGAACATTGATGCCTGCAGTTCCAGCAGCCCTTTAGCAGGGAATGATCTTTAAGTGGTGCTTTTCCTTTCATTTGTGTTTCCATATATGTTTACCATGTGAACTCGCTCGACAAACCCTGCGAGGCTTCCTCCTTCATTGTGCGTGCTCTAATAGGCATTACAGCACTTTTGAAATGTCATTTCCATGATCCAATGGTCTCGATGTCAGAGGATACTGTTTTCAGAGCAAGTATTTGTTGCGGTTGTTCCCATAGGAAAGAATAAGATCACTTTAATATCTCAATTGCGAGAGCAAAGAGATGGACTTTTGCTTAAGTCTCCTGTTTTTTCAGAATTTTCTCCTGAGAAATAGAGGCCAGTAATCTCACATGTGTCTCCTCTAGAGTTTCAGAAAATCTCATCAATGTCAACAGATTGTGGGTTTGCCAAGACAGTTTGCAATCAAAAGTCAGACATTGCTTTGTAAACTCAAACATTTCTTATCAATTCTTTCAAGACCAAATGATCTGAGCAATTCTATCCACATGAATTAGCATTCACTTTTACTTCCTTGATGTGACATATTTCTGCATTTCTTTTAATGAGAAAAAAATGAAGGACAGGATTATTCATCAGCAATTGATTGGATCGTCACTGAAAAAAAAAAAACTTGTTGGATTTACTTAAAATATATATGTAGCATTTTTGCATCACTCTTTTTAAGTAAATTCAACTTGTGGTCATTTTGTGTCAGCATAACTGGAAAACCTATGTTAGATATACACAAATGTATCAGTTTATCCAACTTTATTTACTTAAAAAGGTATGTCACACGAATATGATTTAACAACTATTAGTATGTTGTTTCAAATGAACTTTAAAGGTGCACAGTAATTTTTTCCTCATTAAAAAAGTTTAACTCCTAAAGACATGAATTGTAATTTTGCATTATATGTAGGAAATCATGACCACTCACATTAAAAGTCATTTCAGTAGCCTTATAAAAGCTGTTTTATTCTACGTGGAGAGGGTCCGCACATGGGGGCTGCCATGTTAGAATCACATGACCAGCCGAATACTAATTACTTAATCTCAGTATCCGTCCTGTTATTTGACACTTTGACTCATTGATTAAAGTAATCATGGCTGACTGTGAATACTAAATTTCTACAATGGCATCTGAAACTGAAAACTATTGATTTTAAATGATGCTACATCCAAGCCACTAGGTGTCACTCTAAGTCTAAGATGACACAAAGACAAAAGTTACAGAGTGCACCTTTAATATTATTGTTTCTACCTAATTTAATTGGCTCAAAAGATAATAATGACTGAAGGCAGTCATTAAACATTAAACAGTCATTAAATGATTCCCCAGAAATGTGCAGATAAATCTGCACTTCAGCAACATACATTCACATGCGCAAGGAAAATACATGGACTGAACAGAATTCAGATTTCCTAGCGACTGTTAGACATTCTATAGGACTGTAGATCTTCCACGAGTTTCCGTGAATTCTCTCTATACAGTATGTTCAACAGATGTTGTTGTTTCACAGGTAGTACAGCTGTGGATGCATCTAAAAGTATTAATGAGGGTAGTCAGTATGTGGAGTTTATGATTCAGTTCTCAAGCAATAGCTGTCTGGTGCACTTGCTTATGTGCATTCTTGTCTTTCACACATTTTTCCTTCAACAATAAGCTTGTTTTTCTCTTCTCACTAGACAATTTAACTGTCATTTTTCTTCTCTTTTGGAATTAATTTAATTGTTTTGAAGCTTGTCTGTGTCAGAGCAATGCTTTGTCATGTCACTGTCAGGTAAAACTGACTGCCAGTATCATTTGGTGGTATGACTTATACCACAAGAGCTGTTATTCAATGGACTGCATTGTCTGAATTGTAGAAATTTAAACATTTTAAAAAAGGTATGTGAGTGGGTTTTGGAGGATTTAAAAAAAAAGCATTAGCTTTTACACAACACTTTCAGATGTTTTGTTTTGTAAAAACAAACCTAGTGAACGGCTTATCTTGACAACATTTTAAAGCACCATAGGTGTTCTGCAACATTGCTGCCTAGGAATACGTTCCAAATTAGTCACTAATGAGGTTCAATTACGTTAGGATGCTGCTTTAGAAGGCAGCTTGCTACTTTTGTAGCTCACTATGTTTTGGAACTAAGTTAGTAAGTTTTACAGATCTCTGCTTCTAGCAATCAATGTTATTTTGACTGTAAATATTTCCTCAGGTAGGAAAAGCTATTTCACAGCTTTCGTGGTGGCTCCTACAGTCTGTTAACAGTGCCCGCTGGAATCTGTGAGGTTGACCTAAAATGCACCTCATAAAATCTTTTACTACCAAAATGACCTCAGTCAGCAATACACTGTACTGTACGTGCCTTTTATGTTTTCTAAAGGCTAGTTCACACCATCCCAACAAACGTCCACAAACACCAAATTCTATTGTTTGTTTGGTTTTGTTGGATCAGTGTGCTAGCTGATCTTGTAATTTCTTTCTTGTATCCTAGCTAACTACGAGTAAGCTATTTGTTGGTTGATTTCCCCAAAAAGTGTAACACTGTGGCTCCTTAGCGCTATCAAAAGAATGATCAATCGACCAATGGTGTGAGTTTGGGGTGGGACTATCTGTCTGTACAACCAGTGGAAGCCAGGGGGAGTTTTTTGGAATCTGTTTGAAAACAGTGATTATTTTTGCAATTCCGTTTGGTGACACTAGTGCCGCAGAAATTAGAGCTTTTACCCTGTTTGTTAGGGCTGCGTGAATTATGATTCCCAACATTTTAAGTAAAACCTCCACCTTTAGTATGTTTGAAATGTTGTTACTTGGCGCTTGTTGGGGCAATGTGAACCAACCTTATAACTAATGCTTTTCTTAACAGTTCCTTAGTCATTCTTAGGTCGACCCCGAATACTGCTAACAGGCTGTTTATGAGAGCTGTTCAATAGTTTTTTTTTTGTTTGTTTTTTTTGTGGGTCCTTTAATAGTCTTTTTCAAATTGGGTGACATTTGAAGCAATGTATGTTTTGAGTCATTGTGTTTGTGTTTGTGTGTGCGTGTTTTGAGCCGAGCCAGAATGCACTCGATCCTTTAATGCTCGCACAATAATTCCTGTGCCAGAAGGGTTCTTCAGGCTTACCTCTTTACTTTCCCCCTTTAAACCTATTTTCTCAGCGACAGCAAATCAAAGCTTGACAGGTGCATGAACAATTACAGCAGACCAAAAAAAAAACCTTCTATCTAAACTCTATTTCAGGAGTAACACAGTTGCATTCTGGAACTTATTGTGAAGAATGCAGTATGAAAAATACAAGCATGAATATTGGCAGGAGATTTCTCGTACACTCTTTATTAGTCATTTGCTTGTTCAGATGGAGTGTAAGTTTAATATACTCTGTTAAACAAAGTTCAAGCCCTTATGTGCTCACAAAAGATGCAAAGATGCAAACATGTTGAGTTTGGACTTCCAATCATGATTACGTGCATGTTCACAATGTCGAAAGGAAGCTGCTGTATGCAAATCAGCACTGTTTACACAATTGTATGCCAATGACCTAGAAAGGATCCCACTGTCTTTATTAAACTGTACCCCTACAGGTGGTTGATAAAATAACAGAAAAAATATATTGATCTTAGGAACCTAATAAGGAGTGGGGCCAGCCTTTGCATTCAGAACATCTTTCTGCACAATCTCAAGTGGAATATTGCACCATTCCTCAAGTAGAAAAGCCTCCAGTTCTGTGAAGGAGGTAGAAATCTATTTCTCTCTCTGCGCTCCAGAACTTCACAAAGTGACACTCTGTGAATCACCACTCTTTGATTTAATGTTTTTTCATCATGGATATGGCATGATAATGAGGGTACAGTGTTTGCAACGGATGCACCCAGAACCATAAAATGGCCCTGTATCCTTTGCATATTCTACGCAAAGCAATCATAAAGGCTATTAGCTCCCATAATATGCCCATACCGTTACAAGTAATCAAATATACACTTAATAGTTACTTTTTCAAAACTTTTTTTTTTGAAGTTTAGAGTGTAATGTTCTTCTAAAACCTAGGGGAATTGTAAAAATAATAACTTTTTCAAATAGGTTTCCCAACATGTCTCATGACAGTTCATACGAGAAGGCAAAACCGTAAGATATTGTATGAAAAGGTATGACATTTATTCCCATAGAGACCAACCAATCAACAAACAGAATTCAAATTGACACTGTACAGGCATCAAATTTTAGGAAATATCTTAACATTGGGACTCATTTACTAATCCTGCGACGCTTCGCCTGATCGTTGGATTCAGTTGGTCCTAATTTTTTTCGGAAATTAGGAATAAATATTAGTGCAAACTTATTGATGAATCATGATTCCTGCCTGAAAACATTTGTAAGCAGGGTTAGTGAATGATTTTATTTTTTTTTATTTAAAAAAAAAAATTACGTTTTTGTGTGAGCCAACTCAATTTCTTACAATTTCACCATGCTATACTATTATTATGACTTGTCATGTGACCGGGTTGGGTTTTAACAAACACTTTTCCTGTTTATCATTGGTCGGAAAAAAAAGAGTTCCACCTCAAACTCATGCTAATGGTTAAAGGGGTCATGTCATGAGGAATCAAATTTTCCTTGAAACATACTGTCAATTTCAGAACTCAAAACTTAATCCCAAAGCAATAAAAGCATTTATTGAAACCAAGCTGCAAAAACGCCTCATTCTCTACTTCCGCAACTCCCCTATGTCACTAGGGGGCCCATTAATTCATGACTTCCTCTACAGCAACAAAATCATCACCTACTTTTACATCATCACACCCTTGACCCCGCCCACTTGCACTCACATCGTAAACAGAGAGAAAGCAGGACAGACAGGCCTAGTGTGGCCTACTAACTATTTCTGAACACCAAAGGGACCCATCTGGACTTTTTTGAATTATTTTTGTATATAAACATGCACTTGACAGACATCTTTGTCCATTGTCATGTATCTCATGCTGCTTTTAAAAGATGTTGTTTCAAGTTACAACTCTCAAAAGGAGACCTCATTCTGTTTCATTCAGCTGCTCTGCCTCTTGCTGTTTTTAGCATTAACGCACCCTGGATGTGTTCTTGAGGCCATCTGTGCTATTTTTAATTGCTGGTATATGGAAACATGCACTAGATGAATGTCTTTGACTGTTTTTATGCATTTCCGCTGATGTGTGCCTCGGTGCAAGATGAAACTGTATGTGTGCACATCTTGTTTCATCGTGTTTTGGACTAACCCGTATGGTTTCGGGCCAGGTTCGGGGCAGTTTTTCAAGTAGGACTTCAGGTTCGGGTCGGGTTCGGGTTTGTAATTAATGAAAAAATAAACAGGCTTACCGAACTTGTTTCGCGCACACGCTCTCACTCACAGACACGTTCACAGCCGAACATGTTTTTGCATGCGTCTGTTCTGTTTTCCCATTGTTTTCCTATGTTAACACATGCTGGATGAATGTCTTTGACATTTGCACCACATCTGGCTTCTTCTGCAGCATCTTGCACAGGACCGGCACTGTTTAAACATCGTGTCATGTTAAAATGAACTTCAAATTTTCAGAAACGCATGTTGAGACACCTGTGCTCTGTTTCATTCTTTGTTCTGCATCTAGATTGTTTTTAGCGAAGTTGTCACAAAGATTCAACGGTCTGAACAAGTTCAGGCTGCATAGAGGGGACTGTTGCATTGTTTCATATTATTCCATATTATTCTGCACCAAGTGAAGTTTCAGCAAATAAACAATAACTCAATGCTTTTTTCCCTTCTGCTCTAGTGTACTGAGGTGCTGCCATGCCTTGTTAAAAATGAGTATGTTTACTTTTTCAGTACTGTTACGAATGTTGCCTAAATGCTTACATAAAATACAGCCTATTGCAACTGTACTTGCTAGGAGAAGAAATTAGATAGTGAGCGATATCGGGTTAGGGTCGGGTTTGGGCTTAAAATCTGATGGTATCACTCGGGCCGGGGTACAGGTCGGGTTCGGGTTTCATTTTAAGGCCCATGCAGACCTCTAGCATGGATTGCTTGTGAACCAGTCATAATGCGATTCAAGCTTTGCAAAGGAACTGTTATTGAAGGTTAGGGCTGTTAAAAACACTATTTTACCTGATCGCAAAACCGTAAGTAAACAGTTTCATTCATGAATATTTTAAATGTTATGACTGTTTGATAGTTTATGGTGCTGATTTGCTTGAGTGAACAGTTTAATATATTCAGATACAATGTGTTGGTTGTACGTTATGTGTAAACCCTGAATTTTAGTTTTATAATGTTGTGGTGCTTGTTCATTCTCTTCCAATTGAATTTCAAATATGGCTGTATTCGAGAGGCTGCATGATGTTAGCCAATCATAACAGTGGGCGTTTGTGTGGAAGTTTTAAGGAGGCGCTTAGGCGTTTCAGAGCCAGAGACAGGGTGGAAAATGATAATAAATGACTAAATGATCACTGTTTTTGGTGCAAAAAAACTTTACAAACATTATAAGTGGACCTCAGGGAAGATAAAAAAATATATGTATTTAAAAAAAAAAAGTATGCCATGACCCCTTTAAGCCAATGTTATGTTTTGAGCAGTGTTTTGATAGCACCATAGAACCACTCTGTTGAAATTTTTTACAGAAATCAACCAATGAATGGCCTATAAAATGGGATAGGAGAAAGCATTTTAACATTAAAAAGATAAGTTACTGAGGAATACAATTGAAAGCCTCTCCCCTTCCACAGTGTGTGATACCATGGCTACACTGCAAGCGAGCAGTGCAATGCGACAAAACTATAAAGCTCACATTAAAATCAGTGAAGCTCTATACAGTACACTTCAAGTGGTTCAAAAAACTGAGGGAGAAAAAACACTTCCACAGAAAAAAAAATGCTACTTCTAATAAAAAAAGCATCTCCAAGCCAAGCATTCCATTCTGGAACAAAGATAGTCGGCTATGTTCATACTAATACATTTTCTTTTGAAAACGTATTGATTTTTGCTATGTTTACCACTCTCATCCACACTGGAATGGCATTTTCCTTCACCGAAAATGGAGACTTTGAAAACGCTCTCTAGTACCTCATACTTCGGAAAACGATGACATTAGTAAACGGAAAATTGAGTTTTCAACCGAAAATTTACTAACGTGGTTATGGCTGTAGCCAACTGACAATGAGAAAAAGTAACCCAAAAGCAACTAACGTGGTGCTTTCCATAAAATGTAACAGTGTTAATTACTTTTTGAAGAGTAATGCAATAATAGAACATGTTATGTTTAAAATTAACATTCCCACAACACTGCTTATACTTAGTATTGGGCAACTGGCATCGAGGGTTGAAGGCATCCTTTGTCTTCAAAATAGTAGTCATATCAGTTTGGTTGGAGGAAAAAAGATGACTCATTAGATCATGAGTTTTTGCTAATGCACAGAAGTCTAGGATTTATGCACACCTGGTTACGTGTCTTTGTGTTGGCCCTAGGTACAGACAGTTCCCTGTAATAGATTTCAGTTTTGTGAAGCTCTTGATATTAACTTTTAGTTTTACCAGGGTTCTGAATCAATTTAGTGGCAATCTCTAAGGCTGTATCTTTTTAAAGTGTTTTTGGCCTTTTGCCACTTTTATTGTCAGAAATAATAACAGAAAGGGCCTGGAAATAATGTGGAGAACAGGTTTGAACAGGATCAGGAAATCTCTTTTGTTGCTCTTTCATAGCTCAGGAGACTTAATGGAGTTCTTAGTTATATTTGGTTGAAGTATCCTTATTTATTTTATGTATTAGCATTAATTTAAGGAACTTTGTCTATGGGATATATGTCAAGAGCCAAACTCAAAATTTTGTCAGCCACATGTGCACCACAGCATGCAGCATTTCTGAACACATGTGGCAATCACTACACCCTGATGAGGCTGTATTTTTTGTATTTAGATGCTATTCATTAATATTTATCTGTCCCTGTCTGCTAGTTTAGAGTGTAGAACGTGCAATTTGTCCATGCTCGGCATATGCTGTCACAATCTTTCAGACTGTACCCTTTGACACAATAAAGTTTGTTGCTAGTTTTGTCACAGATGTGCCTGCAATTCTGACTTTGACAGATTGGTCTTTTTGGAACTCAGTTATGCAAAGTGTTGCTTTAGAAAATTGTCATATCGAAGTGCTAATTGTCAAGTCTCTTTAATTGCTGTGACATACCACTAATTGCCTGTCAACTTAATGTGACTCACCTTTGCAGATGCATTTGTCATTTTAAATTACATACTTCACTGTTAAACTCATTTTAATGTGTTATTTTTTTCATGCATGTTTTTTTTTTTTTTTACATTATTGTGCCTTCCTATCCTGTCTAATTAAAATTTATGCAAAGAGGGAATTTTAATGTAATTTAGACACAAAGTCTCTATATAAAAGCAAAGCTAGGTTTGAATTCTGCCCAAGAAAGGAGCCCAGGAATGGAATATAAAGCTTGCAGGTGAGATTTGATGATGGTTTATTTAAAATGTGTGTATGTGAAGGTATTTTTCAAAAAGGACAGATAATATGCCACACTGCAGGGTCTCCCCCAGGAGGTACGGGCACGCATCATTACTCATTTTTTTTTTTTTTCCCCTCTCATATTCTGCTAGGTTTTCATTTTCTTCTGCCAGAATTCTCTCATTGCTTTCCTCTCTCGCTCACACTCCCCTATCTATCTATTTTCCTCCCCTTTCCTCTCGCTATATCAGAGCAAATATTCACTTTGTGCTAAAAAGAGTATCTATGTTTGACACCCCTCGGCTGTCACAGCATGCTATTATTATAGGAGCAGTTTGCGGATTTAGTTTCCCCAAAATATAATTTTAAGGTGAATTCTGGGTCGTTTCAGTCATAGTTTTACATGATAGTTCATAATTTTCATATAATAATTCCTTCCTGCAGGATTTAGAGCTAGTTAATGGGTGTTTCATTTAAAAATAAAATTTTTGTAATCATTTACTCACCCTTGTGTGGTTCCAAACCCCTATGACCCTGTTTACACCTGGTATTAAGATGCGTCTCGGGTGATCCAATCGCATGTGGTCAGGTGAGACGCATGGCTGAAATGCGCCTCCTGTGACCACTTGTGTTCGGATTTTGAGGGGAGGGTCTCTAGTTTCATGATGACATACACTACCAGTCAAAAGTTTTGAAACACTTACTCATTCTTTATTATAATTTTTTTTCTTCACATTTTAGAATAATAGGAGTCATCAAAACTATGGAATAACATAAATGGAACTATGGGAATTATATTGTGACTAAACAAAATCCAAAATAAGTAAACTGTGTTATATTTTAGCATCTTCAAAGTAGTCACCCTTTGCCTAGAATTTGCAGACATGTACTCTTGACATTTTCTCAACCAACTTCTTGAGGTATCACCCTGGGATGCTTTTTAAACAGTATTGAAGGAGTTCCCATCCATATGTTGGGCACTTATTGGCTGCTTTTCTTTATTATTTGGTCCAAGTCATCAATTAAATAAAAAAAAAAATAATAATAATTAAATTTTAATTTTATAATGAAATAAATTAATATGTTGGCACAATTATATTTTTGTCTACAAAACTAATTTCAAACATTTAAGCATACGCCTTCAGATCAAAAGATTTTTAAGATCATGAGAAACATTTCAGTCAAGTGTTTCAAAACTTTTGACCAGTAGTGTATATCAGTCACTATGTTGCAAGATAATAAACCACAAAAAAAGTTAGAAAATAAGTGCAAACCAAACCAGCACACTGATTCTCCCAGATGCAGCTGAAATTTAATCTAAGCATAAACACAACATTTCGAGCAAGAATTATGTATGCTAGATGAGCTTCAGATGTGTGTGCTTCTTATCTATGTACCTGCATGTTAATATCAGACACACTGAGGAAGATCCGTAAAGAAATCGTGCATGTATATGTATTTGCTTATTTACATTTTTGATTGGAGTTTTATTGACTTTTAAAGGAATAAATCAGGGTTCAATACAAGTCAAACTCAATAGACAGATTAATTTTGACTTGCCCCACCTTTTTTTTTAACAACAGCAACAATCTGGGTTCCAGTGAGGCACTTACAATGGAGGTGTATGGGGCCAATATGTAAATGTTAAAATACTCAGTTTCAAAAGTATAGCCACAAGCAGGGTTGTGCACCATTCAGAATTGAATGAAAAATGACAATTAAATTCCTGAATTTGGACTGAATTTGAATTGAGGTAGAATTTAAATTCAAATTTTGAATTAAAGGAAGTAGAATTCAATTTGAATTAAATTGTTTTTTCAGACTGTTTTTAAGTGTATTTTTTAATAATACATTTGATTTTTCAGTATAACATGAAACATTTTATCATATTATCATATGCATAACAAACAGGTTGTTTCTAGAAACATTACACTGTGAAAATAATTTCTTATATAAAGTAAATAATGCTTAAAAAACATTGAAAGATTTACTTTTTTTTTTTTTTTTTTTTTTTGCTTGGCAACTTTCAGGAGTGCATAGCAGGGAGTTGGGTTAATTTATTTATTTGAGTTTAAACTGGCATACACAAAATGTTTACTTTTTACATTGTTTTATTTACATTGTTGTTGATTCTGATGTCTTGGTTGATTGTTACCCTTGTCGTGTTTAATGTACCAAGTGTCAAGGTCAGTTTAAAATACTTTGTTTTTCTTATAAGTGTTAATGTGATGAGTAAAACTGTGATATATTTGTTTTAAGACAGCAAGCACACTGCTTTCCATGACATATATATTTATATAAATGTACATAAGTTGCTCAGAAAATTGAACCATTTAAATTCATGTAAATAAAGGAAGCAATTTTCATCGGACTACTGTAAGTTGACAGAGTTTAAGAAATCTTATTAAAGTTACTTAATTTAAATATGTATTTATTAAATATTTAAAATTAATATGCAATATGTACAGCTAATATGTAAAAGTCATGACAGGTTGACATTTTAATTTCAGTTAATTTATTTAATAAGAAGTAGATGAATTCAACTTAATAAAAAGGAATATTTGTAGAACTTTAATTTTACATTGCTTACAGTATTAATAATAAATAATAAATATAATAGAATGTAATGTTTAAATTGCCACCTATGGAAATTTGTATTTCATTTATTTCACTATTTTGAACCTATTTTTATGAAGTTTTATGAAAACTATGTGGTGGACCATTTCTGGTGCTGTATACAGAAACAAAACCTTTTGATGGCTATGATAATTTTATATATTTAGAGAGAAATGTTATGTCTATAAGCTAAAAAACAAAAAAACATCTACCTATTAGGGAATAAATAGGCATATTTGGTCAAAAATTATAATGTAATTATTTGTCACAAAATGTGTCTTGGACTAATGAAACTATTTAGTTTAAATTCAACTTCCTTCATTCCAGTACTAATCCCAATTCAACTTCCTGTGGGGCATGGCTAATTCATTTCAAATTCCAACTCATGAATTGAAAGAGTTAATTCTGAAATTCTGAATTTTGCACAACCCTGGCCACAAGACATAAACAATATGCATCTTAATATGATTGTAGTGTAATAAAATAGCTTACTAACCTTTTAAGCTTAACTTGTACCTAAAATATTCCATTAAAGCTGCACGTAACCAAAAAAGTTAAAACTCTTGTTTTAGCGCAGCAGTTGATTGACAGGTGTGGGGTGTAGCTTCGCTGCTGTCTGGGACGCATTCAGGACGGATTAGCGTTTACACCTTAAATGCGAAGTTGCCACATGTGTTTTTGACTACTTCCATGGTTTTTGTAATCTGATCACAAAATATTTAAGACCCCGTTTACACCTGTATTTACCGCTGACCACTTGTGATCGGATCACTCGAAACGCATCTTAATATCAGATGTAAATGGGGTCTATGACTTTCTTGCTTCCGTGAAATACAAAAGGAAAAGTTTAGCAACATGTCCAAGCTGCTCTTTTTCACACAATGAAAGTGGATGGGGACCAGGAGCTGTCAAGCTTTGAAAAGGACCATACAAGCTTCATAAAAGGAGACCATATGAGTTGTGTACTACATTCTAGGCATTCTGTGGTCACCATTAACTTTGATTGTATGGAAAATCATACAGGTTTGGAATGACATGAGGGTGAGTAAATGATGACCAGTTGTTCAGATTTCGATGGCTATTCCCAATTATAAGATGTATATGACAGCATGTTGTGGTTGGTTACTAGATTAAATCAGACCGACATTCCACAGCATCATTTTTCTGTGTCCCTGGCAACCTTGATTGATGGGTCAAGATGGCCAACATGGATGGTTATGCAAGAAGAGCCCTCATAATTTGCAATGATAAATTGCATAGACAGGAACCAATTTGTGTGAGAAATCCGAAAGCCCCTATATCATCCTCATGCTTTTTTTGTGGCAAAGTGCCTGCCCGCCCTGAAAAAAACAGATAGGATCTGTTTAACATAATGAAATATAGTAGGACAAAAAGTGGATACTTAAAAGAATAGTTCTCCCAAAAGTACATTTTTTTATTCCAATCTGTTCCTCACAAAAAGCTGACGTATGGCTTCAGAAGACTTGGAATATTGCTCATGAGTCATATATGTCATATAAGTCATATACTTTTATGATATTTATGACGGTATACACTTCAAAAATTCTTTGGAACAACATGAGGGTGAGAAAATGATGACAGAATTTTCCTTTTTTAAGCGAATTATTCCTTTAAAATAATCTCAGATGTACTTTGGTTACTTAGAGAAAAGTGTTGTTTGTTTATATCTGGAGAGAAAAGAGTGATATGTTAAGAGAAATTATGCAGTAGCACTCGTCGACTCTAAAAAAATATTAATTCTATTCCCAATAAAATCAAATCTGCACAAAGAAAAAGAAGTTTCTGTGGAAGGCATTGAAGAGGTGTGTATTGCAACATCAAGAGAGAATCAAGAGAGATATTGAGAGACAGTTTTGTGGTATTGTTTATCTGGCTGCATCCTGTCCCTGAGGAAAATCCTATTGCTCAGAGGTTCCCCTTGTCAAAGCTGAGAAGACTTAAAGGGATAGTTCACCCAAAAATGAAAATGTTGTCATCATTTACTCATCGTCGCGTTGTTCCAAACCCGTATGACTTTCTTTCTTTCATGGAACACAAAATGAAACATTAGGCATTCATTGTATAGATTTGTTTTACTGACCCCAGCAACATAAGAGTTTTGTAATCTTGACTCTATTTGAGGAGGGGTTTGTTTGGTGAAACTTTACTCCCCACCCATAACAATGTTTCTGCATACAATGGATGTGATCATATCTCACCGTCTGAACAGGATGAGAGGAAATGAACACATTATAGGGCGGACTCCAGAACATGCAGCTACATGCTAGAAAGTCATCTGAAAAGGCGAGATAATAATTGGCATATTAATTTACATTTTTAGTTTCTTGTCACAGTTTTTCTTCTCTGTCTTTCTTCTTCTTTTCTTTTAAGCACTGGAAGCTACAGTTGTACCCTGAGCCATTTGTAATTCACAGTAATGCAGGAATAATATAAGAATATAATTTTATATTAGACTCTCTGAAATCTCATTTCTGCTTTTGTTTACTTTTACAAAGTTTAGCAAACCAAGAGATAAAAGGTTGTTTAGTAGTCAAATTGAATGATAATCATCTTTATAGAGAAAGCAGGGTGCCGTAAATGTATAGAATATGTGCCCTGTATTACAGTGCAACAGTGGGGTTTCTGGAGTCATTTTCTCAACCGTTCAAGACGAGACCATGAGGTTAAGTGATGATATATGCTTTTGTAGAAGCCACAATCAGTTTGATTTCAAATTCATCTTAAAATAAATAAATGAATAAATAAATCTGTTGTCTTGGTTCCAGAAGTATTTTTCCTGTTCAAGGATATTTTATAAAATTCTTTATAAAAGTATCTAAGACATTAAGAAAACCAAACAACATTACAAAATTTGATTTGAAACAAAAAAGTATTTAAAATTGGACAAAAGGACAAAGATACAAGACTGTGTACTTAACAACATAGTTTATTCACTCACGAAAGATGTTAAATCCCATTACAATGTGAATAATGTAATAAAAAAAAATATAAAACTATTTATTTAAAGTTAAAGATTCTAGGTATATAAACAATATTTTAAGTGTATGGCAAAATACTGTATATACTGTAAATAGTTGTAAATAGAGATGCTATTCTTCTCACTACAATTGTACAGAGCAGGTATCTGAGTTACTGTAGACTTTGTCAGTTCGAACCAGTCTGGCCATTCTCTTTTGACCTCTCTCATCAACAAGGTGTTTGCATCTGCAGAACTGCCGCTCACTGGATGTTTTTGGCACCATTCTGAGTAAATTCTAAAGACTGTTGTGTGTGAAAATCCCAGGAGATCAGCAGTTACAGAAATACTCAAACCAGCCCGTCTGGCACCAACTATCATCCATGTGATTATCTTATCAATCATGTGGCAGCAGTGCATAAATCATGTAGATATGGGTCAGGAGCTTCAGTTAATGTTCACATCAACCATCAGAATGGGGAAAATTTTTTGGCTCAGTTATTTGGACCGTGGCATGATTGTTGATGCCAGATGGGCTGGTTTGAGTATTTCTGTAACTACTGATCTCCTGGTATTTTCACACACAACAATCTCTAGAATTTGTTCAGAATGGTGCCAAAAACAAAAAAAAAACATCCAGTGAGCGGCAGTTCTGTGGAAGTGAAATGCCTTGTTGATGAGAGAGGTCAACGGAGAATGGCCAGACTGGTTTGAACTGACAAAGTCTACGATAACTCAGATAACCACTCTGTACAATTGTGGTGTGAAGAATAGCTTCTCAGAATGCTATTCTGAGATGTGGGTTGGTGCTGTTTTGGTGGCACGAGGGGGACCTACACAATATTAGATAGGTGGTTTTAATGTTGTGGCTGATCGGTAGTGTGTGTACATATATATATATATATATATATATACACTGGTGGCCAAAAGTTTGGAATAATGTACAGATTTTGCTGTTTCGGAAAGAAATTGGTACTTTAATTCACCAAAGTGGCATTCAGCTGATCACAAAGTATAGTCAGGACATTAATGATGTAAAAAAAAACATCTCGGTTACTGTCGTAACCTCCATTCCCTGATGGAGGGAACGAGACGTTGTGTCGATGTAGTGACACTAGGGGTCGCTCTTGAGAGCCCCGAACACCTCAGATCTTTGAGAAAAGGCCAATGAGAATTGGCGAGTGGAATTTGCATGCCACTCCCCCAGACATAGGGGTATAAAAGGAGCTGGCTCGCAACCACTCATTTAGGATTTGTGCTGAGGAGCCGAGATAGGGTCCTGGCCAATTCAGCGGGTAGTACAGCGTTGTGGCGGGGGGACACAATGTCTCGTTCCCTCCATCAGGGAACGGAGGTTACGACAGTAACCGAGACGTTCCCCTTCTGTCACTCACTCGACATTGTGTTGATGTAGTGACACTAGGGGTCCCTATACGAAATGCCACAACTAGCTGAACCGTGTTATGTGGACTGCAAGCAAGCTGCTGCGTGCGTAGTAGCAGGTGCACCTGTCTGCACGTAGCCTCCCCCAACGCCCCAAAAAACATCGTATAGTTCCCCACATCCCTGGGGGGAGGGGAAGAGACGTATCTAGTATGAAAGCAGGCCGCGCCAGCCGTGGCCTTTTCTCTCTATGTTTTCTCTCCACAGAGTATTCAGTTATTCGGCTGGGGCCATTTTAACGCTCAATATATGCGCCGGGGAAGGTGTTCTTTTCCTATCCTATTCTTTCAGGGGGAAAAGACCCCGCGGAGACCACATCCTGCCCGGAGGGGAGGTAACATGTGATAAGCACGTCATGTGGGCTCAGAGCCGCACATGGAAGAGGCGCGGTCCTGCCTGAAAGGGGAGGAGCTCTACAAACACGGCAACCGGGACAGAGAGGGCTCTGTCGAAGGGAGATGCAGGTCTGCCAACAGGGAGACCGTACTGCGGAAAATACATCACAAGGGGTTACCGGAGTAACCGGCACCTGTTGAGCACCTACCTCAGTAAGGGTATATTAGCACACGTACTGGTTCCTGCTGCGAATTCCTCTGCTGAATTCGTGAGCCACAGGGCTAGAGAGGAAGGACATCCAGGGTTCACGGGTTCGTGAACTCACATGGGAAAAGAAGCACACATCTTTGCCTCTTTGGAGGGGAAAGGCGCTATATGCAAGCGATACACCTGGCCAGCTGTCCGTTTTCCCGAACTTACCTGTTCGTACCTGACAAAACACGGGACGAAACCAGCTCAACCCGGAGATTGTAAAATCTTGCGAAGGTATTGGGTGTCGCCCAGCCCACTGCCCTGCAGATGTCTGCTAGAGAGGTGCCATGGGCCAGTGCCCACGAGGATGCCAGACTCCTTGTGGAGTGTGCTCATATTCCCGAAGGGGTGGTCATGGCCTGGGCCTGGTATGCCATAGCGATGGCATCCACGATCCAGTGGGCAAGCCTCTGTTTGGAGACAGCGTTCCCTTTGTGTTGTCCGCCAAAGCAGACAAAGAGCTGCTCGGAGCGTCTAAAGCTCTGCGTGCGAACCAAGTAGATGCGCAAAGTACGCACCGGACACAGCAACGACAGGGCTGGGTCAGCCTCCTCCTGGGACAGTGCTTGCAGGTTCACCACCTGATCCCTGAAGGGGGTCTCAGGATTACATGAGAGTCACCCGGACCGAACTCCAGGCAGGTATCACTGACAGAGAACGCTTGCAGGTCCCCGAGCCTCTTGATGGAGGTGAGCGCAATCAGGAGGGCCGTCTTCAAGGAGAGGGCTTTCAACTCGACTGACTCTAGCGGCTCAAAGGGGGCTTCACGACGGCCCAGGAGGACCACGGAGAGATCCCATGAGGGGAACAGGTGCGGCCTAGGAGGATTCAGCCTCCGGGCACCTCTCAGGTACCTGATGATCAGGTCTGCTTCCCTAAGGACTTACCGTCCACTGTATCATGGTGTGCCGCTACGGCGGCCACATACACCTTCAAGGTGGAGGGGGACAGCCGTTCCTCCAGCCTCTCCTGCAGGAAGGAAAGCACTGACCCGACTGTACATCTCTGAGGGTCTTCAGCTCAGTAAGAACACCAATTTGCGAACCGACGCCACTTCAGGGTATAAAGCTGCCTCATGGAGGGAGCTCTGGCCTGAGTGATTGTGTCTACTACTGCTGGTGGTAGGCCACTTAGGTTTTCCGCGTCCTGTCCAAGGGCCAGATGTGGAGGTTCCAGAGGTCTGGGTGCGGGTGCCAGATGGTGCCCCGTCCCTGAGAAAGAAGGTCCTTCCTCAGGGGAATTCGCCAGGGAAGGGCTGTCGTGAGGAGCGTGAGGTCTGAGAACCAAGTCTGGGTGGGTCAATATGGGGCCATGAGGGTGACCTGCTCCTCGTTCTCCCTGACCTTGCACAGGGTCTGTGCAAGTAGGCTCACTGGGGGGAACGCATACTTGCACAGCCCCTGGAGCCAGCTGTGTGCCAGCACGTCTGGGCTGAGGGGGGCCCCCATTGGAGAATACCAGACCGGGCAGTGGGAGGTTTCTCGGGAGGCAAATAGGTCTACTTGTGCTTTGCCGAACCAACTCCAAATCAGATGAACCACCTGGGGGTGGAGTCTCCACTCTCCCCTGAGTGTCACCTGCTGCAACAGTGCGTCCGCTGTGGCGTTGATGTTGCCCGGGATGTGAGTGGCCCGCAGCGACCTCAGTCACCGCTGACTCCATAGGAAGAGACGGCGGGCAAGTTGCGACATGCGATGTGGAGAGCAGACGGGATACAGGTTCTTGAGACGTGCCGGGGCAAGATGTGTTGTATAGCCTCCATCTCCTCACCGCCGAGAACTGCTGGGCGACGTCCTCGACGGTGTCGCTGAATAGGCCGATCTGGGAGATGGGGGCATTGTCTGCGTCCCTCATCTCGAGCAGATTCAGTCACAGGTGGCATTCCTGGACCACGAGGGTGGACATCACCCGCTGAGTGCTCGCGCCGTGACCTTCGTCACCCAGAGGGTGAGGTCGGTCGCCGAGCACAGCTCATGCATCACATCGGGATTAGGACTACCCACGTGCAGTTCCTTTAGTACCTTGGCCTGGTGTACTTGCAGGAGGGCCATGGCATGCAGGGCAGAGGCGGCCTGACCAGTGGCACTGTAGGCTTTGGCCGTCAGAGACGATGTCGTCCTGCAGGCCTTGGAAGGGAATGCCGGGCGATCCCGCCAGGTGGCTGTGCTTTGCAGGCACAGGTGCACCCCAACCGCCTTATCCACCTGAGGGACCTCTGTATACCCGTGGCCCGCCCCGCCATTGGGGGTAGTGAGAGCGGACGAGCTGGGAGGTCGGTTTCGGGCAGAAAAAGGTGCCCTCCACGACCTCGTCAGCTCAAAGTGCATTTCCGGGAAGAAAGGGACCGGGGGGACGTCATCTAGCCGCGTGGGCTCAGGGGAGGTTCCAACCTGACACACGTGGCAGCCCGGGCCGGCATGGCGGTCATCTCGCTGTCAGCCTCAGACTGGGCGAGACGACCCGAAGGTGGCAGCTCAGTCGAGTCCTCGGCGTCTGACATCGCCAGTACGCTCTCCAATGCAGCGATCGAGCACTCATCCTGCTCCGGAGCTCCGAAAGGGACACTAAGCTGGCCCTGGGGCGAACTGGACTCCTCTCAGAAAGCATCGGGGGCAAAGGAGCGTGCTGGGGAATGGGAGGTCCGCAGGGATTTACCTGGCTGAGCTGCGCCCATTGAAGCCCCCAAATCGCCTCCAGCACCAGCTGGGCCGGCCTTGTACCCGGAGGTAAAAGGTGAGGTGCGGAGGGTGGCTAGAGTGGCTTTCCCCCGGAAGAAGGAAAGCCGCGACCGCAACGTTGCCATGGTCATATTCTCGCAATGAGAACATGAACCATCCATGAACGCTGCCTCAGTGTGATCGCTGCCCAGACACGTGAGGCAGCACCCATGGCCGTCGGAAGCAGAGAGATAGCGACTGCATCTAGGAATCACACAAAGACAGAAAGGCATCTTTATAAAGATGCGTCTTTAAAAAGACGTTCAACGTCAATGTGTGTGCTCTAATACACTCTTAAACAGGAATATACACTCTTTTAGCACTGTCGAAGCGCCCAGGGGCAAAATCTGCACTCGTCATGCAGAAGGAGAGAAAGCCGCTGGAAATGCGCCGTATATCCAACAGCATACGCTTCTTAAGAGGTGAATGGAACAGCAGTAGTATTCAGCTCGCTGATAGTACAACCGCTCAGCTCCGAAGAAAAAATCTGAATGAGCGGTTGCGAGCCAGCTCCTTTTTGTACCCGTATGTCCAGGGGAGTGGCATGCAGATTCCACTCACCAATTCTCATTGGCCTTTTCTCAAAGATCTGAGGTGTTCGGGGCTCTCAAGCATGACCCCTAGTGTCACTACATCGACACAACTTCGAATGAGTGACAGAAGAGGAACAGTACCATCACTATTTGGAAAAAGCCATTTTTTATCAAATCTAGTCAGGCCCCATTTCCAGCAGCCATCTGTAGCAAAGACGCCAGGACAGTTGTGTTAAGATCCATGTGCAGTTTTAATAACAGTATAAATAGTAAAAACAAAGTAGCAAAATAAAGGGAAAACAAAAGGTAGGCAAGGGTTCAGTACACAGGCAGACAGTCCAGAAAGGCAAACAAAGTAAATCTGAGAGGCAGAGGGGTAATCCAGTAAATAGGAAATAAATCCAAAGAACACACAAGCAGGCTGGGAAATATGAAGAACAGGCAGGAGTCAAAACACAGGAAAAACAGGAATAGTAAATAATGCTCAGAAATGTCGACTAGGCAAACAAGACTTTGCACTGAATGCGAGAAAACAGGGAACTTAAATAGACAGAGTTGATGTGGAACAGGTGGTGGAGTAAACAGTCTGACCGGAGGATTATGGGAAATGTAGTTTGTGAAAGTTAGTACTCTGGAGATGGTGACCTCTGGTGGCGTACAGGAGGGATAGCAGGCGCTGCACATGTAATTGTGGTTCACAAGGGAATTTGTGGTGGAATTCAGTGATGAGAGCAGAGTCTAGAATGTCCTCAGAGTTCGTTCAGGAATGCACCTCAGGGCCGTAACCCTCCCAGTCAACCAAGTATTGAAGCGTTCGACCCCGGTGTCGAGAGTCCAGGAGCTTGTGTACCCAAAAGCCCTCCTCTCTATCAATGAGGAATGGAAGGGGTCTCTGGGGGTCTTGAGGGCCCTCATCTCTCGGAGGCACCGTGGGTTTGAGAAGGGAAACATGAAAGGTGGGGGAAACACGGTAATTAGCAGGGAGCTGAAGCTTGAATGACACAGGATTGATTTGACGAAGAATCTTGAAAGGACCAACATACCTGGGACTTAGTTTCTTGCACAGGAGTCGCAGACGAAGATCTCAGGTAGATAGCCAAACCCATTGTCCAGGAGCATAGTTGGGGCCATGGTGCCGATGGAGATTGGCCTGTTCTCTCTGTTGACGAATAGCATGCTGTAAGTGGACGTGAGCTTGATCCCAGATAGCCTCTCTGCGCTGCATCCAGTCATCGACTGCAGGTAAAGTGGAGGTTGAAAACCTAGGATGCACTTGAAAGGAGTGGTTCCGGTGGCTGGTTTGAACAGTGAATTTTGAGCATACTCAGCCCAGGGAAGGAAACGGCTCCAGTCGTGCTGATTGCCTTAACAGTAGGCCCGGAGGAATTTACTAAGGTCCTGATTTAGACACTCAGCTTGACCACTTGATTTGGGGTGATAACCAGAGGTTAGGCTCACATTGACGATGAGCAATTTGAAAAATGCTGACCAGACTTGGGAGGTGAATTGGGGGCCACGGTCGGAGACAATGTCTTCAGGTAAGCCATAAAAACAGAAGACATACTGGAACAGGTTTTCAGCACATTCCATTGATGAGGGGAGCTTGGGCAGAGGGATGAATCTACTGGCCTGAGAGTTGGGTAGATCTGTGACAAAATCCACTGTGATATGGGACCAAGGACGTTGAGGGGCAGGTAGAGGTTGAAGGAGACCAGACAGGAGCAGTAGAATAGATTTAGAGGTGGCACACACATTGCAGTTTTTTACATTGTCAGCGACCTCAGTCACTAGGTTCTCCCACCAAAACCGGTTTTGCACTAACCTGCAAGTAGCTTGAGCGCCTGGATGTCCCGAACAGGCCGAGTCATGAACCCACTGATTAACTCTGTTGCGAAAGGAGCTGGAATCAAAGATCTTATCCGGAGGGCAGTCAGCGGGAGTGGGTTCTTCGTTCTGAGCTTGGGTGATGTCTGCCAAAATGTCCCATTGTACGGGAGCAACAATGAGAGTAGGTGGGATAATGGAAGTCACATGGTTGTTGCCAGTAGTGGACCCATGAATGCGGGACAGGGCATTGGCTTTGGTGTTCTTGGAGCCAGGTCGAAAGGTGACGGTGAAATCAAACCTGGAGAAGAAGAGAGACCATTGAGCTTGATGAGGATTTAAGCGTTTAGCAAACTTAATGTAATCCAGGTTGCGATGATCCGTGATTACCAGAAAAGGATGACGAGCTCCCTCCAGCCAATGTCTCCACTCCTCGAAAGCCAACTTCATGGCTAAAAGTTCATGGTTGCCAACATCGTAATTTCTCTCAGCAGCTGATAACTTGCGTGAGTAGAAGGCACAGGGATGGTACTTGGCAGGAGATCCTTGTCTTTGTGAGAGTACCGCACCAACTCCCGAATCGGAGGCATCCACTTCCAGCACAAAGGGTCGAGTGGGGTCTGGATGATGGAGAATGGGGGCAGTAGTAAAGCGACGTTTGAGGTCATTGAAGGCTTGACCAGCAGGAGGTGTCCAGTTTAGTTTCTGGGCTTTACCATGGAGCAATGAGGTGAGTGGGGCAGCCTCGGATGAACTGTCTGTAGAAGTTGGCAAAACCAAGGAAGCACTGTAGTTCTTTGACAGACACCGGTAGTGGCCACTGCAGAACAGCTTGTACCTTGGAAGAGTCCATGGTGACTCCCTCGGAGGAGATGACATACCCCAGGAAAGAGATGGTCGACTGGTGAAACTCACATTTCTCCATTGGTTGAGCATAACTCTGACGTGTTGAACGTGCTCATCAAGGGAAGAAGAGTATATCAGAATGTCATCGATGTAGACTATAACCCATTTGCCAATAAGATCTCGAAAAATGTCACTAACAAAGGCTTGGAAGACAGATGGACTGTTGGAAAGTCCGAAAGGCATTACCTGATATTCGTAGTGGCCAGTGTGTGTAGAAAAGGCTGTCTTCCATTCATTCCCCTCCTGGATGCAGATTAAATTGTAGGCGTTATGAAGATCTAGTTTGGTGTAGAACTTAGTGCATCGTAACTGCTCTAATGCTGCTGGTACCTGAGGGAGGGGATAGCGATACTTGATGGTGACTGTGTTCAGGCCTCGGTAGTCAATGCATGGACGAAGACCACCGTCCTTCTTTCCTACGAAGAAAAAGGCAGCAGAAGCAGGAGAAGTGGATGGTCGAATGAATCCTTTTTCAAGGGATTCCGAAATGTACTCCTCCATAGCTTTAGTCTCCGGTTCAGATAAGGGGTATATCTGTCCGCGTGGAGGAGAGGTGCCTGGCAGAAGGTCAATGGCACAGTCACAGGAATGGTGAGGAGGAAGCTGCGTAGCCTTTAATTTGCTGAATGCCTCTTGGAGATCCGAATAACAATGGGGTAGGATCGAAATCTCCTTCTCAGTGAGGATCGTCGTGGTGCTTACAGGAGGGATAGAGATGGGTTCAGGAAGGTTGAGGCAAGACTGGAAACAGGAAGTACTCCAATGAGTGATTTGTCCATCTCTCCACGAGATCTCAGGGTTGTGAAATCTCAGCCATGGCAGGCCAAGAACATTCAGGTTCTTAGGAGAGTGAGTGACTAGGAACTAAATCTCCTCATGATGAAAGAGTCCAACTTGAAGACGAATGGGTTGGGTGATATGTTGAATCTTGCCAGAGCCCAGAGGATGTTCGTCTAGCGCTGAGACATGTAAAGGAGGGACACAAGGGACAAAAGACAGATTTAGATTCGCAACGAGACCCAGGTCGATAAAGTTACCTGCAGCCCCTGAATCTAAAATGGCAGACAATTGATGTTCACTATTTAGAACATGCAATGGAACAGAAAGTTCAAACTGATCAATAAGAATTAAGTTTGAAAGTTTGAGTTGGGCAGGCAGCCAGTAAATGTCCCGTCTGTCCGCAGTAGATACATAATCACTCTTGGAGACAGCATCATCGTTCCTCGGAGGAGAGAGAAGAAAGACCCACTTGCATGAGCTCGTGATGACTGGTTGCAGCGATGTCAGAGTGAAGAGTCTGTAGAGAGCTGACTGTACGACGGGTTTTGATCAGGTTATCCAGGCGAATGGCTAGTTTGATGAATTCATCAAGAGATCTCCCCTCATCATGACATGCTAGTTCATTTTAGGGTTTAACCCCTGACGGAACAACAGCTTCAAAGTGTCCTCCACCCACACAGTTTGCGCTGCTAGCGTGCGGAAGGATAAGGCGAATTCAGCAGCAGATTTCTTCCCCTGTTTTAGGTGTAACACCATCACTCCAACACCTTATCCTTGAGTAATCATGCTAAATTGCTAATTTGGTACTAGAAAATCACACGCCATAATATCAAACACAGTTGGAAGCTATTTGGTTCGTTAAATGAAGCTTACAATGCTTGAAATTGCCAAAAAACTTAATATTTCATACAAAGGTGTACACTACAGTCTTCAAAGGCAAAGGACAACTGGCTCTAACAAGGACAGAATGAGATGTGAAAGGCCAGATGTAGAACTAAACAAGAGGATAAGTACATCAGAGTCTCTAGTTTGAGAAATTGACGCCTTACATGTCCTCAGCTGACAGCTTCATTGAATTCTACCCGCTCAACACCAGTTTCATGTACAACAGTAAAGAGAAGACTCAGGGGTGCAGGCCTTATGGGAAGAATTGTAAAGAAAAGCCGCTTTTGAAACAGAAAAACAAAAAGAAAAGGTTAGAGTGGGCAAAGAACACAGACATTGGACAACAGATAATTGGAAAAGAGTGTTATGGATCTTAAACCCATTGATCTTTTGTGG
Source organism: Myxocyprinus asiaticus (assembly GCF_019703515.2). NCBI lineage: Eukaryota > Metazoa > Chordata > Actinopteri > Cypriniformes > Catostomidae > Myxocyprinus > Myxocyprinus asiaticus. Next base: position 10,873,981 of record NC_059352.1, read on the forward strand.
GATCAGCCAGACTGTAAGGTGTGTGAGAAGTGCCCGACAAGACAGCCACATCTATAGCAAGTGTTACAGGAAGCGTGGGGTGAAATGTCACCTGAGTATCTGGACAAATTGACAGCTAGAATGCCAAGGATCTGCAAATCTGTCATTGCTGCACGTGGAGGATTTTTTGATGAGAACTCTTTGAAGTAGTTTAAGAAGTTCTGAAAAAAAAAAAAAAAAAATAATAATATATATATATATATATATATATATATATATATATATATATATATATATATAATTGTAATAGTAATTTTTCACGTTATTAATGTACTGACTATACATTGTGATCAGTTGAATGCCACATTGGTGAATAAAAGTACCAATTTCTTTCCATAAGAGCAAAATCTGTACATTATTCCAAACTCTTGGCCGCCAGTGTATATAATGCATGTATGTATATATGTAGTTTGACAGTGTAGGGAGAGCAATTAGATTGTCATTTGCAGTGCTTCAGTGAATGCATATTGCCACTTTTGTTGCCATGAATTTTTGGCGCTATTCTCTGATTGGTGGATCTTTTCTCTTCAGGATCATGGGTAGTGTAGTTCTTCACCAGAAATTCCACTATTGAACAAGATTATTATTTTCTCAGAGCTCATGGTACAGTAGGTCTGTCTTTAAAGATTTATAAGTTATCCTTAAAAATCAATCCTGAAGAAACTTCCACCAATCAGTCACTATTACCATGAAAACGGAAATTGTGGTAAAAGAGCTAAGCAGTGATTGCACACTCTCATGAAGCACTGTGAATCATCTACACTCTCAAACTACTTATATATTTACAATATTGCAATTAATGTTAAATGTTTTTTTATACTTATGTTGAATTACTATAAGTCAAGATACTATACTTTTTTTTCATTGTTTTGATTAACTTACTGCATTCACAATTCTTTGAGTAGTTCATTAAATAATTTTATGTACAGTCTTTTTCTGATTTACATATATTGTACATTTTTGCCTCAAATCAAAGTTTGGGATTTTATGATTCATCTCAGAGCTGGTTTGATTCTTTTTATTGAATAATTATTTTGAATTCCATTTGGAGAAAATGAATGGGAAAAATACTGCCAGAACAAAAGCAGCTGAAAAAGTGGACTGTCGTTGTTGCACTGTTGGTAAAAGAATCTCCTCAAAGATTTGTGAGAAATTTACATGACAGGGCTTTTTGATTATCAGATCTGAAGAATACCCTTCTACTCTTCTATAAAGATCTTGTGAAATGTAAAATGTTGAAACAGACATGAATCAACCCACAATGGCATGTTCCGAATGAAAGCACAAAACCCCAAAGTCCCTTATTTCCAGCCTCCTAAATAAAGTTTCAGAGGGTGTGGAACAACATCCAGTTCACTTGAATTCTTGGTAAAAGTACTCAGAACAGGAAGGCATTTATTTATTTTTTTACTTGACAAAGTACCATAAGATGGAAGTTGATAATACTGGAGACCAGTGTTTTGTCTGGAATGCCACTTGCCAGCTAATTAGACGCATATAGCCATTTTATATATAATTTCCTTACTTGCCCCTTTTCACTGTACAAGTGGAATGCAACTGAGATGTGTTAGAAGACAGGGTCAAAGATTATCTATCTAGAACATATGGTTCTTTTTATAGAGGAAGCTTTTGAACTGTATTTCCATTATGTAAGTGTATAATTTGCCTCACTTCTCAGGTTTTAACATAAAAGTGAAAAATAAGTGCAATTCAAGTCTTAGATCTAAGGTCTTTTCTTATTAGTCTTGTGGGTCATTCATTTTTAAGAGGATATTTCATCAAACAATTGAGCTGAAAGGTATTACAACCATTTTGGGTCTTGAGGCAAGAATGTATCCAAACCCTGCTGAGAAACAGCTTAAACTAGCTTAAGCATTTGTTTTGCTTGCGTACATGTGTGAGTGCATGTCTTCTAGATTCATTAAAGTGTAGGCAAAACACAGTTAATCCTAGTACACTTTTCAAAGGAAGTGGGTGGAGACAGCGAGAAAGGGCGTAATTCAGGCTGAAAGGTACCAATTAAATATCACACTGAAATAACACCAAAGAACAAATTTCCTGCTATACATCTAACAAAAAAGTACCAGAATGTACTGTGGTATTACCCTGTTCTTGGAAGTTGTACCATGATGCCTTAGTAATACCATGGTATTTTTTGAAGTACAATATAGATACCATAGTATATGAATATCATTGAGTGCATTGGTATATCAAAGCACCATAGTATTACCACCTGATACTATAAATGTACTGTATTTTTAAGGGGTATGAATTGTATTTAGCATACCAAACTGTAGTAACTTGCCTTGTGTTTTTTTAGTGAATACATTTCATTGATGGACTACAACACTGATAAATATATATTGATCATCATAGCAACAATAATTGAAAAACCTATAAATTGTATGAATATGCTGAATTTGTAACAGTGTGCTGCTCTCAAATGGTTATAAGGCAATCCATCATCAAGACAGATTGTTTATTGCTTCCTATTTTAGACATTTTGCATATTTTCCCATGAATATTAATACTTGGAAGTTTTTGTCATCCATTTGAATGTGCATATCTATAATCTGCTCACAAAGAGTCTCTCTAAATTATTTTTTCCCATGACTAACATGTTTAATTATTTTTTAAGTGTTACCATCATTTGTTTTTGCATTGTCCTGCAGTAAAGCTCTCAGTATACACAACTTCTGTTCTTCGAACACAAAACTCGAAAAAAATCTGTACTATGCAGTGCACTGTCATGCCCCAAGCATATAAAATCACTGAGCAGCACTTTATTAGAAACACCTGTACACCTACTTATTTATGCAATTATCTAATCAGCCAATCGTGTGGCAGTAGTGCAATGCATAAAATCATTCAGATATGAGTCAGGAGCTTCAGTTAATGTTCACATCTACCATTAAAATGGGGAAATAATTTGATCTCACTGAATTCGACCGTGGCCAGACTGGTTCGAGCTGACAGAAAGGCTATGGTAACACAGATAACCACTCTGTACAATTGTACTGAGCAGAATAGCATCTCAGAATGCACAACCCATCGAACCTTGAGGTGGATGGGCTACAACCGCGGAAGACCACATCGGGCACTTTATTAGGACCGAAGTGTTCCTAATAAAGTGCTCAGTGAGTATATTTGTCATGTCCTCGGGTGTTCTGCACTACAAAGAAAAGCTTCAATTTGTTACAAAATATTCCAGTTTTTTTTCTTTTTTTTCTATTCTCTAATCAAAATGTAAAAAAACAAAAAAAACCAAACATGTTTTATATTTATTTTCCAGTTGCATCAAATCAGTAGGCTAATAATTTATCTTCTCTAATAATCATTTAATGAAACTTTACAGTATGAAATGTCCTGTGTAGCTCAATGACAGTTGTGTCATAGATCCAGTATCAGCTGAAAAGCGCAAATTTGCGCATACGCACGAATGCCGAGCCACCGCGCGTCCTTGAAGAGACATGTTATAGGATGCAACACAACAAATTAAAAGAAATCTGTAATGCTGTAGCTAAATATAGAATAATATGAATGTATCACACTAAAATAATAAATGGGACAGCAATGTTCTAGTATATCTAAATTTAATTTTTTTCCCCAAATTATTCCGTGGGTTAGATTGGACTCTTAAAGGAAATAAAAGTTAATTATGGCCAAAATAAAAATGTGTTCTGACATTATTTGAACATGTTTAATAGCATAGGTGAAAAATATGTGACCATGTGAATATGTGTTTCAATAATATGAATGGTAATGAAGGCCTAGACCCCAAATGTACTATGAATACTATGAAATAACATTTTATATAGACTAAAACAGCACAAAGCAATCACATACATTTCTGATGTGTAAGTTGCTTTTAAGTGAATAAAATAAAATAATGTATTTCACCCTAAAGGGGCACCTCAGCCCTTGTGAGCAAAGGGGCAGTGGTTGGGGCCACAGTGGCCACCCCCCTGTGCACGTCCCAACTTAATATCCATCATGTTAGCCATCCTGTTAATTTTTTTTAATGACATTGTGTAAATAATCACGTTTTTGTATGACGTTTAAGTGCCTGAGGCAGTACTTTTGAAAGTCTGGTAAACCCTTTGATAGAAGTACAAGCTTCTTAAAATTACAAGCTTATACATTTTTTTTTTTAATTACTGCATAACAGGAATGACCCATTAAAGTTTTATTGATTTGTTACTTGTTTTACGTACATTTGCCCAGACCGTACTATTCAGCCTGCATTTTTTGCATCACTTGAAGCTATCAATGACCCAGGAAAAGTGGAAATAACCGCAGGTCTCCTGTCCGGAACCCCAACCAGCTCCTCTGTCACTATCAATTGCATCAGAATCACATGTTTGTTTCCTGTCGACCGTGCAGCATCCACAGACCGCAGAGGGTTAGATTGAACACGACTGGTGAGTGAATCTGTGCCAAAAAGTGTGACGGCTGCCAAAGTGTGTGCTACATGTCCCATTTTCTCTTGGGGGGGGGGGGGGGTCATGACAAGGCAGTCTCCATGCATTCAGCGTTCCCGTGGTAACGGTGGTCGGGATTATTTATCTGCAAGGTTAATGGGATTACAGCTGGTAACAAATATAGTGATTGAGACAAACATTTGCCCATTGGAGTAAAGGGAATGTGACAGAGTGTGGTAGCTGTTGAGCTAAATAACTCGGCTGTAGCCCAAACAGATGGTACTCAATATATACACATGAGTTGTAAAACAGTTTTATGCTGATGTTCCTAGTTTTTCCTCCAAAAGGTGATCTGAATGCGGCAATGCATATTTGGAAACATTTGCATCATCTTGCTTGCCAATTCACAGTTGTTGTTTTTTATCCCTCCTTTTTGTTACATAACACTGTTAATATTTTTCTGAAAGTTTGTCTCATCTATACATAGAAAATTGTTCTAATAGTGCATCTGGATAGTACTTAGCAAACTCAAGACTGGAGTTGCTGTCTTTTTTTGAAGAGAGAAGTTTCGTCTGTGGTAATTTCCAGAGGATCGACTCTTGTGTTTGGGTGGACTTTTGAGCACCATTGTTATAATTGTAAACTAAAACAAAAACTAAGAAGAAGAAAAAAACATTTTCATGACTCCAAAATTAACTAAAACTAAATATAACGAATATTATTTTTAAACATAGACTTGAAAAAAAAAGTGACTGACTGTGATCTGAACTGCCAGCCTAAAAAAATAAAAAATTAGTTTTAGTTTTTGGTGCACAGTATATAGAGAATAAAAAAAATAAAAAAACAAAAAAGTACAACCTGCATTCATTAACAATGAAAATGCCACTATACATGTAACAATTACACTCAATGACCCTCAAAAATTTAATCATAAAAAAAAAAACTGAAACTAGAAAAAATAATTAAAATAAATCTAATTTTAAGAAGAAAAAAACTCCAGAGATTGAAGCTAAATTGATAGGTCCATTTTAAAATAAATTATTTGTGTCTTGTTTAATCCAGGTTCAATATAAATTAAATTAAGCTCAATGAACAGCATTTGTGGCATAATGTTTCACCCCTTGTTTATTAAAAAAGTGGTTACAGTAAGGCACTTACAATGGAAGTAAATGGAATCAGTGCATAAACGCTAAAATACCTTTTACGTTAACATGATTTTTGTGTGATAAAATCACTTACTAACCTTTTCTGTGTAAAAGTTCTATCCGATACCAGGATAACAGGGTTTCGTAGTCATATCAATGAAGTTGTAATATTGGAAATACCTTGAAACAGTGAAGGTTAGTAAGCAATTTCATCATACTAAAATCATGTTAACATGTATAAAGTTTACATCTTTAAGTGTGTGATATGTGTATTTTAGTGTTTATGCACTGGCACCATTTGCTGTTAATTGAGCTTATATTGAACCCGGAACATCCCTTTAATCATTCTGCACGATGTGACTGGATCTTTTCGAGGAGATCACAGCATCTAAATGTCTTCTGACATTTCAACTAAATTTTGCTAAAGCAAGGAGGATATAACCATTACTGTACTTTTTTAACCATATCTTAGGTCAGGTCAAACCAACCTGAACTTACCTGGAACACTATACAATAACTCTCTTTTCAAGAGGTCATTAACACAGATATGCAGTTACTATTTCCATCAAATCTGTAGTAGGCTCCTTTGACTTGGACCAGTAAGCAACCTTCTAAAACCACATTAGCAACTGCATAACAACACCCTGGCAACAACCCAGAACCTCTTACCATCACACGTTGAGCATTGTGCTTGGGTAAACACTACTCTTATTTTCTTCAGAAAATTAGCAAATCTAGTTATGTAATAAATTTAGGGTGTTGCTTGTTAAATAAAATATATTTAACAAAGAAGAAATCTAGATAAGGATTTTTCATTTTCCTACTACTGTAAATGTTTGATGTTGAATTTGCATCTTTGGCTTTTTACTGTATTATTAGTAGTTAAACACTATCCACTCATTTTCTTCATTCATTCATTCATTCATTCATTCATTCATTCATAAATCCAAATGCCTGAAGGGGTAAAACAAACAGCATTATAATTTTTATACCAGCCACTGTTGTGAAATAAAGTAAAATAAGTCACTACTTCCTGTTTTACAGTTTTCCCCAAATGTTTACCCAATTAAAGTTAGCTTGAAAATAAATCAGTTTATGTTATAATTGTGTATCTCTCAACATTGCCAGGCCTGAGAAGGAAGAAAAAAACTGTCGTTTGGTTCTCATTACCATTATCTCGCTTCTCCTGTCTCTTTCTGGGAATCAGATCACGCAGAATTAATCCAATTAGTGTCTCTGCTAATTAGTCTGCTATTCCAAGACTGAGATATAAATTAGAGCTTTCAAATTGTTTGGTGAGATTGTTCTGAACACTAATTAAAATGCAGTGAGAATTATATAAATTGGCAGGACTTGAAAGTTTGAAGAGTTATTTCTTGCCCAAAAAATGAAAGAAAGAAAGAAAGAAAGAAAGAAAGAAAGAAAGAAAGAAAGAAAAAGAAAGAAAAGAACGAAAGAGGTTCTTACTAAAAAATAAAAAATAAATAAATAAAAAGTCAGTTGTTAATGTGTGTTGGTAAGCTACACTTGAAACTGTTGTTTCCCAAGAAAGAGTACATCAGTGCTACTAATGGAGAAACAACTGAATATGTTTCACCACACAGCTGAATGTGCTCTGGAAAGCTGCTTGGTTCAAAATATTGAAGCAGAAGCTGAAAATCTTTTGAGTAGATGGGGTCGTGTTATAGTTTTATTGACATTTCCGTTGTATACAGAAAGGTCATGTGGAGTATAATGGCTGATAAAGGGTAATATATCTGGAAAGGATGATGAGTCATACAACAACGTAATTACACAAGTCGTATTGCGATTTTTACATTACAATAACTTTGATTTATATGTTCCCAAATTTAACTGTCTGTAAAGTAGGGAATACATGCATTCATCAATAATGAGTCAGAATAGCACAATGTGTATAGTTTTATTTTAAATAAAAGAACTAAGAAAATGGCATTCAATTCGAAGATGTTCGGACCAGCCACATCTGCACATTTTAGCATAGCTTCTATGATGCAAATTCATGTTTAAATCCAGGCAAATCTTAAACTGGTTGGAGCTCTATATAGAGAGAAATATTGCACTGTAATTGCATCTCTCAGGGAACAGTTTGAAAATGAACACATGAAGCACACAGCGTCTCATGCTGCCTTGATGTTGGAGTGTCAATAAAAAATTTAAAAGGGCTTTGAGGCATAGTACCTTCTTTTTAATCCATAGTGATGTCCTTAAATTATTTTAAATATAATATGTTCCAGCAGAAGCTCTTGACAACCAATGAAAGTTAATGAAGCCATCAGGGCATAATTCATTCACTCTGAGTGTGCTTAAGGCATAACCTTTGGCTTGACATAAACTTTGGGGTCCATAAATCCTAGATCCTGTCTGAATAGGTCTAGATTTAGGTAACAGGATTGTCAGGCTTGAACTTTGTCCAACATCTGGGAATTCTGTGAGCTGAAGGTTTTGGTGATCGGATTATAATTTCAGTTTTTGGAGACCCCACTCTATCACTTTTCAAAACCCTTGCTGGGTGAAGTGTTATTAAATTTCAGTATATGTTTTCTTTCCTCTTTGGAACACGGAAGAAAATTTGTTTTGAAGAATGCTTACGCATCTCTTTTTCATTTAAATGAAAGCATAAAGTGGCCAGGGACTGTAAAGCTCCAAACATTGGAATGTAGTTTGTAGCATTGGTTCTTGTGTTTCTCTTATCGAGTTTGAACATGTAGAAGCTTTGAAGATTTAAAAGCTATGGCGGAAGGAAAGATTTTCAGTGCATAAAAACTGAAATTTTAATCTATTTCTCTCACAAAACTATTGCATGGTTTCAGAAGACTTGAAACATAGCAGCCAAAATGTTTGGGATACTTTTATGGTACTGTTTTGTTTCCTTAAAGTGCTTTCTGTCCTGTCTGGTTACTGCTAGCTTTCAATGTATGAAAAAAGAGGGGCATGAACATCTTTTACATTCCATAGATGAAAGAAAGTTATGAGGGGTCGGAAGGTTGGAAGGAGTAAATTCATTTTCATTTTTGGGTAAACTATTCCCTTAAGTCTACTAAAGTGTCTCAGTCGGGGATGTAGAGTTGATAGGTGTCATCTTTGATGTGTTGGTGAAATTTTTTTGCCTCTTGAGAGTGCAGGATACAAGAGACACAACAAAACTGTCAGCTGTCATGTCTCCCTCAACACATCTCTCCGTGCAATGCGATAGAAACTGTTGCATCTTGAAAACTTGTGAACCATGATGCTTGAGGTGACCGGTTGTGAGATATTAATACAGTCTTTAAGGACCAACCCAGTGGAGACACTAAGATACATGAAAAATAGCCCCGCTTGCTAACCATTTATACAAATGTATTTGTGAGTAAAACATGTGCGAACGTGTATAATACAGAAATCACGATTCATCAATTAGTTTGCACTTAAATTTATTCACAATTTATGATAACATTTTTAACCAACTGAAACAAAACATAGGCACAGAAACATGGAACGTGTTATAGTATGTTACACACTGTTACACACACACACACACACGCACACACATACACACACATACTGTATATATACGGTATTTACACTGGGAAATTTTTTTGGGGTTTAAATTCAATTTTGGACATTGGTTCCACACAATGAAAATTTGTTTTTATTTGATATGAAGTTAAAATGTAGGCTCTATCTTTTGGTACTGCATAACAAATATGGTGCTGCTAAGAGTTACAGATCCCCAATCTGTCATTATACTGGTGATCCTTCAGTATTTCTTCCACGAGAAAAGCAATAAACACTGATTTTTCAGTAGTAATGTACCCAACCTCAACCTAACCATTAGCTCCACTCTTCTCCACTATGGCAAACTCCTATAAAATTCATCATGACAGAAACTCTCAGTCCCCACATAACATAACATTAAACACTAACAAGTCTCCTACTTGTTTAATTTTGCGTATAAATACGTTAAAATAACACTTAAATTTAAAATGCACTCTCTCAATCCAGTCCCATGCAAAGCATGCCGGGAACTGTAAATCCCCACCCAGTTTCAGCAATGCATTGATGCAACAAATATTATTCATGATTGGATTAAGTGAACATGGATTGTACACAATAAAAATTTATTTGAGACCAAATGCTAAAGAATTGCATTGCTCACTTTAAATAAGTTAATAGAGCAAGCAGTAAAAATCACGTTAAGTGAACACCATCCATTAGAGGTCTGAATCCATTTGAACATTTCATAGCAATGTGATCATTTCACTTTTTGATGACTGTGTTGAATATCACTTGGACTTTACGCAGTATAATTATGTTCTCATCTCAAACATAAATGTATTAAGTAGATTTCAAGTGTGCTGGTTTAGTATTTTTAATAGAGCTGCTTTCCCTTTTTTTCAGTGTACAGTATTATAATTAGTATTTGAATGACTAAGCCACATCCACACTAATCCATTTATGCTTAAAACCACCATTTTTATTTTCCTAATGTCTTTGTTTTTCAGAGAGAGTTATAAAGAGTGTTTTTGAAAGTCTCTATTTTTCGATGGATGAAAACGGCATTCTAGTGTGGATGAGAGGAATAAACGTAGCAAAATCAACACATTTTCAAAATTAAAAGGATTATTGTGGACGTGACATAAGTGATCCTACAATAAGTCTTCCTTATTTCGAACAGAAATTATGTACGTTATAGCTTGATCTGGGTTAAGTTCTACTTAAAAATGCAGCCTATCACATGTAGTCTAGAAATATTGAAAAGATTTTATATTGTGTTTCTGAGCGGTTTCAAGAATTTTACGCTTAGCTATTCTGCGGATGTTCTCAGGCAGGAGCTTATCTTAAAGATTCTGCTTGATCTGGAACTTTTTTGCGGGTTTCACACCCTCTCAACATCCACCCACGCCTTCTTTGCCCATGGAATTTCGCTGTGCAAAGGTAAATGTGACCACGTCTTAAGGATATGTCCACATAGGGTGACGTATAGCTGTTCAGGAGAGGTTGCGCAGAAATCGCTCACATCGAGATGGATTGGCCGTGTGGTGTAGTGGTGTGTTATGCATATAACTAACTACGTACTGTCTCATTTAGAATAATATAAATTCATCAACATTTGCAACAGATTTGTAAGAACAAATGTATGCGTGTATGCGCCTGTTGTGAATCCGGTGGAAATTTTGCGTGAGAACTTTTGTTGCACAGAAGTATGCAACATCTACGCAATTATTAGTGAATCAGACCCAAAGAGAACATTCCACCAATCACGCTTTTATTGAGTCGACTGAAAGGATCCATTACCCTGGCAGGGTGAATGTAGTGTCACTGTCACATTCAGAGGCATGGGCAGAACCAATTGTTTAGTCTGTGACGGGAAGAGATTAAACTGTTCAATTAAGATTTGTGGAGTGTCAGTCGGATGGACAGAGACAGCGTGCAGGAAATACCATAGCACAGAAGCTTAAGATGAGAACAGTGTCTTGGTCCTTTCACAAATTGACTAGGAACCTGAATGATTAATTAATTAGGAAATCAGAGAGTGTAGGGAATTAGACTCAGCTTTGCACAGGTGTTATAAATCTATTTCAGAGAAGATGGTGACTTGCATTGCTGCGAGGGTCTTATGTCACAGAAAGTTACATTTTGGAGGAGAGATTGAGTGTTTAAGGTGTAGTGTCTTTGTGTGGCTAACCAACCCCTACCGGGATAGAAGCCGACAGCTGGTTCAGGCATACCATGTCAGCACTTAACAGATCAGAATGTAGCCTGGTCCAAGGAGAAGTCAATTGGGAGGTGGAAAGAAGTAACCCAGCATGCATCTAAGATTCATATTAGCACCGAGGCCTTGTGACATGGCAGAAAAAGAAAGTGACTGACTGTGATCTGAACTGCCAGCCTAAAAGCATAGATGAAGAACCCTGAGGAGGAATGATGAAAGCCACAATAACCCTTCTGGCTTCATGATGTGTTTAAGTGGCCCGTGATGTGTTTGTTGACTTGGAAAAAACAGTGTAGTTTGATTGTAGTGTCATGGTATACTGCAATTCATCATTCTTGTCTTAGACAGCAGTAGTGTCTCTGTGCAAAATTGAGAGATGAGAAACCAGTTGCTTTTCCGTCACTGGAAAAATTGGTGTCAATTAGCGGAGCTCCCAAAGAGATTTCCATACCGCAGCAGTGGGCCAAGAACTTTGGAATGACCTACTTGTCCTCTCATTAATTGGGTAAGAGAGAAGTAACCTTTCCTTTAAAGTGGAAAACCGTGACTTTATTTTCTCCCAATGGAAAGTGATCTGACATTAATCTGTCAGATGAAAAAGAGGTGTGTATATTTCTGTCACTGGAATCTTATCCCTTAGTAGAAACTATCCCTTAGTAGAAATTTTGAGTTCTCATAATTTTCACATTCAAATGAGCTTATGATTTGTCTCAAATTATTTCTAGAAGTTTGCAGCTCTTCTTCGGTAGTGGTAAACTTGAAGCAAACCTTTGGCAACAATGAACTGTTGCCGCTACTGGCAAACATTTGTATGGCAAACCTGTGGCAACAATGTAGAGTTTGCCGCAAAGCTCATTTGCATGTGAAAATAATGAGTGGCAAATTTGCGGCAAGTTTGCCACAGGGGTTTGACAGAACTCTACATTTTTGATAGGGATATTAGCTGTTTGCTGTAGCCCTCTACATTTCACATTATTCATATACTGTGTGGGAGACTTAATTTGGTGTTTAAGCCACTAACCATTAGAAGGCAATTTACATACTGTACACCACTTTGACATGGAGTGTGATATGACTGCCGCCACGGTTAATGAAACCATTAATCAGTTTAGCACTTCATGTTTGCCGAACATGTGTGCTCATATTTCTCTGTCTTAGGCCAACACAGATGGCTGATGAGCATCAAATGATAATGCAACTACATCAGCAAGAGAGGGATTTAGCTGCAGAAAAAGTTTGTGTTGAATTTGTGTTTTGCTTCTTCAAATTTACATTGCAAATGTGGACTTTTCCTTGACTGGTAGACAGAGACTAGTTGATGTTTAATTAACAGTGGAACTGAGCTCTGCTTTTTGAAATTATGCATTTTATCATTCTACTTTGTTTTTAAATTGCTAGATGTCTCAGGTAGGGTTATTATAGTTTAGAAAATTTCACAAGTTTTTATTTTTGCTTACTTTTAAATTTGTGTTTTCAGTTTCGTTTTAGTTAGTTTTAATGGTGCAGAAATCGTTTTGAATTTTGTTTGTATTTTTTAATAAGGTAAATTATTACTTTTAGTTTTTATATATTTTCAGTATAGTTTAAGTTTACATCTATTATAACACAGCAACGTTGATTTTTAACATATACATTTAAAAGTAAAAATAAAGCAAGCGAAATAAATTGTAACTACTATCATACTGGAGAACAATGTTTGTGTGGTTCATACAAAAAAGCACCCTCAAATTTTTTTGTTGTTGTTGTTTTTTTTTTGGGATGTATATTTTTGGTACTGTAAGGTTACTTTTTTGTAAGTGATGGCATAAAATCTTTAAAATATATTCAACAGCTTTGTTTGAGACTGTTTAGATCAACTAAAGATTCAAATTGTATTGTGATGTATTGTAGTGCACATTTTTAGTTTCAGTTTAGTTTTTGTCTTTTGCAAACTCCCATTTTTATTTAAATTGTTATTTAAAAACATATTTCACTGCAAGTTTCCAAAAAAAATTTCATTAACAAAAATAACATTAGTCTTAGGCTACGTCAACATTAATCCGGATAAATTTAAAAACAGGTTTTCATTTTCTAAAGGCTCTATGTCCACACTGCCATTTTCAAACATTTTCCAAAAGTTGCTCGTCCACACTGAAACGTATGAAAACCCCTTAAATCCCCTTACTGCGTATGCAGAAATCGCCATTCCATGTACGAGCTGAAATGCAGTCCTCGTGTTTCGTCGCCAGACAGCAATTCCGAGTAAACTTTGCATTTGAAGGAATGCAATGTGAAGGCTCTACAAAGTAACATTTATCTTTATGAATGAACGTTACATTTATATAGTGCTTTTCTGACACTACACTAAAAGTGCTTTACACAGTGAACTCTCCTCAACCACCACCAGTGTGCAGCATCCACATGAATGATGCAATGGCAGCCATAGTGCACCAGTATGCTCACCACACACCAGCTATTGGTTGAGAGGAGAGAATAGAGTTATAGAGCCAATTAGTGGATGGGGATTATTAGGAGGCCATGATTGAGAAGGGCCAATGGGGGGAATTTAGCCAGGACACCAGTTACACCCCTACTCTTTTACAAGAAGTGCTCTTGGATTTTTAATGACCACAGATAGTCAGGACCTCGGTTTAACGTCTCATCCAAAGGACGTTGCCTTTTTACAGTATAGTGTCCCCGTCACTATACTGGGGCATTAGGACCCACACAGACTGCAGGGTGAGCACCCCCTGCTGACCTCCCTCATACCTCTTCCTCTTGGGAGAGCGTTTTCATAAAGCTCTGTTTTCCCTGACAAAAAGGACTAAACGTAGAGAAAAAGATGCATTTTCAAACTAAAACGTATTATTTTGGAAGTAGCCTTAATAACAGTTTGACCTGTAGCTCAACTGGTAGAGCAAGGCGCTAGGAATGCCATGGTCATTGATTTAATTCAGAGAAAACACACATACTGATCAAATGTATACCAAATTCATGCATTTGGCAGATGCTTTTATCCAAAACGACTTACAGTTCATTCAAGGTATACATTTGATCAGTTTGTGAGTTTGTGAGGACAACTGGAACTTCCGGTAGAGTGAATGCTGGCGTGTTTGTCTGACGCTGCTCTCTGGGTTCTTTTCATTGTTTTTAAATGCTTTTGTTTTAGTGGCCTTTTATATGAGCGACCTCAGGAAATCGAGTTTTAAACATATCTTGTATGGATAAGCTTATGGACTAGTGACTTTTTAGTTTGTTTGTAATCTACGCTACACCTCACGTCTGACTGGATTACTTCAAGGAAATTAACACCGCTGCACTCACCGATGGTCTTCGCCGGGACTTAAATAGGCTGCTTGATTCCCTGTCCATCGTCGACATCCAGTGGGGCTGGAGTGTGTGGACTTTGAATTTGAGTTGTGTTGGTGGATGCATTGAGGATGTTCTGCCTTCTATTGCCCATCTTGGCCTACTGGAGTTTTACTGTTTGCCCTCGCCAGTTTCAGCTGAGAGCTCCCTGCTTGTTTGCAAGTTCATGCAATCATCTTTCTTCTAATATGGTTTTATTCTACTCATCTCTGGATTTACGGTGTTTGAAATCCTCGGACCACCTGTCAGACGGAGTATACAATTATTGCGCTGCTCTTGGAATTGCGCGTCACCCCCGGTATGTCCATCGAGTGTCACACCGACATCCCTGCAGATTACTGGCTAATTCCACTGACAACCACCACATACCGGCCATCTGGTCTTCACGCCATCGTCCTCCGACTGGTGAAAGTGATGTGAAGCGTGGTGTCAATTTTGATAATCTCAGCTTGCTGAAACGCACATCTTTTATTCCACTATTAAGATGGCCCTCATTAATGCACATTCAATATCAAACAAGTCTTTTATTCTGAATGACTTTTATATCATGATCATTGGACTTTTTATTCATCACTGAGACCTGGCTGAATCCTGGCGATCAAATAGCCCTGGGGGATCTAACATCGCCAGGCTGTGACTTTTTAAATTCCCCACGGACTTCAGGACGAGGAGGTGGTGTTGCCACTGTTTTTAAAAACTCTTTTAAATGCAGAATGCTGCCTATGGACATGTATTCCAGTTTTGAGGTCCAGCTATTAAAGATTGACATCTTGAGTCCTGCTTTCTATGCACTCATGTACAGACCTCCCAAATTTAATAAGGACTTCATCCAACAATGTTTGGAATTTCTCTCTGGACTGGTGTCTCGTGGTGACAGACTCCTGATTTTGGGGGATTTTAATATTCATGTATGCTGTCTATTGAAACCTGTGGTAAATGAATTTATCTCCCTCACTCAGTCTTTAAATTTTGTACGACATGTCACTGGTCCTACTCACAATATGGGTCATACATTAGATCTAGTCTTATCTTATGGTCTTTCTGTGTCCAACTTAGAGGTCTTAGATATTGGCGTTTCTGACCATTATTCAATCATGTTTGAGTCTGTCTCTACTTGTCCTCTCCCTACTTTTTCTCTGCCCTTACGTCACTCCCGGTGTATTCACTCATCTACTGCCAATCTTTTTTCAGAATTTTATCTAACGCATTTCACAGATTATGTCTTAGCTGGACTCGACACTGAATCATTGGTCGATGATTTTAATAAATCTTGTAATTTTACACTTGATAATGTCACTCTGTTTCACAGCCTCGGTTAAATTACGTCACCCGTGAGCTCAGACAACAGTGCAGAAAAGCTGAGCGCATGTGGAAACGAGACAAGCTTCAGGTCTCTTACGATATTTTAAAGGTGTGTTTAGCTAACTATCAGAGAGCTGTAACGGAGGCTAAAGCCAAGTTTTTCTCTACATTAATCTCTGATAACGCAAATCGACTAAAAGTTTTGTTCAAAACAATTGATTCTGTTTTAAAACTTTTTTAAACTTCTTTACTCACAAAATTGAGCAGATTAAAGGTGCGATTGTACCTTCACAATTTGAACCAGTTACATCAGAACAGTTAGCAGATGTAGTCTCCAAAATGAAGTGTTCCAGTTACAACCTGGATATTCTTTCTCCACACCTTCTTAAAGAAGTTTTCATGACTATCAGTTCCAGTGTGACAGCTATAATTAACAGCTCATTAGCAAGTGGAGTTGTTCCAAGTAGTTTTAAACATGCAATTCTATATCCTTTGTTCTACAACTTTTTTGGATCTGGCAATACACAACAATTACAGACCAATCTGCCTTTGATTTTGGAGAGAGTTGTTTATTTGCAGCTCTACTCCTATCTAAATACATTTAACATTTTAGATACATTTCGGTCTGGTTTCAGACACTTGCACAGCACTGAATCTGCATTGGTGAAGGTCACTTATGATATTTTACTCTCCATGGATTCAGGATTACCTGTCGTCTTAGTTTTATTAGATCTCAGTGCTGCATTCGACACAATCGACCATAATATTCTCCTCAATCATCTAGAATGTATGGATGGCATCCAGGGGATGACCCTCCAGTGGTTTTCCTCCTATCTAAAAGAAAGGATGTTCTCTGTGAATTTAGATAATTTTTCTTCTACTTCGGCTCAATTACAGTGTGGTGTCCCTCAAGGGTCAATCTTAGGACCCTTGTTATTTTCACTGTATATGCTTCCTCTGAGCTCTATTTTTAATAAGTACATCATATCTTATAACTGTTATGCTGACGATTCCCAGTTTTATTTCCCAGTGAGTGTAGACAAGAATTGTTCATCTTAGAACACCCGAAATTGCTTCAGAGATATTAAACATTGGCTGGCAAACAGTTTCTTACAATTAAATGAAAGCAAAACCGAAGTTCTGATTTTAGGTTCCTCTATATCCTATTTACCTGGCCTGGTTGACCAGTTAGGTCCTCTGTCGTCGAATGTACAAGATCATGTGAGGAGTCTTGGAGTGATTTTAGACTCATCATTACCTTTTAATAACCAAATCAGTGCTGTTGTCAAGGGTAGATTTGTCCACCTTAGATCTATCGCTAAAATAAAAAATGTTCTTTCCCATAAAGACTTGTGATCCACTCAATTATTTCATCAAGATTAGACTTTTGCAACTCATTGTACATTGGTCTGCCCCAAACTGCGTTATCCCGCCTACAGCTTGTTCAAAACGCAGCAGCTGGGCTTTTAACAGGGTCAAGAAAGAGGGATCACATTTCCCCGGTTTTAGCATCTCTACACTGGCTTCTGTTGAAATTCAGGGTTGATTTTAAAATTCAGATTTTTGTCTACAAGGCACTATCTGGTCTCACGCCCCAATATATCAGTGACCTTCTACACCCTTACTCCCCCACCAGAGCGCTCAGGTCTTCTGATCAACTTCTATTGAGGGTTCCTCGTTGCCGCTATAGGTCTAAGGGTGACTGTACCTTTTCTGTGATAGCTCCTAATTTATGGAATATTCTGCCTTTCCATGTGAGGTCAGCTTCTTCACTAGCCATTTTTAAATCTTCTTTAAAAACATATTTTTATTCTGTAGCATTTGAATAGATCATTGAATAGGTTGAAGTGGATTAATAAAAGTTGAATTTAAATGTTTTTATTTATTTTATGTTTTATATTTAACTTTAAATCAGTCTGTTTTTATATATTTTGTTTGTTTGATCTGTAAAGCTCTTTGGGTCAACTTCTGTTTTTAAATGTGCTCTATAAATAAAGGGAGGTTGACTTCACTTCCCTGGGAATCAAACCTATGGTCTTGGCGTTAGTCGCACCATGCTTTACCAGTTGAGCTACAGGGACCCACTTATTTATGTTACACTATAAGTATACCTTGAATGCATTGTATTTTGATTGTTAAAGTGTCTGCTATATGGTAAATGTGAAGTTCCCTCATTTGGTCATATCCTTTCACAGGGACCTATGGACCTCGTAGATGGGCCTCTGCCTATCCGGAGTGCGGTGAAATAAATCAGTCCCCAGTGGACATCCTTGATCAAGATTCCCAGTTCTCTCAGGAGTGTCAAGAACTCACACTAGATGGCTTCGAAACCAAGTCATCAAACAGGACCACCATGAAGAACACAGGGAAAACAGGTTTGTCTAGAATTCAAACTCAAAACTTATTCTTACTCTGCCATATATCTTTTTTTGTGTGTGTGTTCCTTGAACGAAAGAAATTCATATATGTTTGGAACAACATGAGGGTGAGTAAATGATTTTTGGGTGAACTATCCCTTTAACAATACTTGTCTGCTCTCAAGATTATTGCAATAGTCGTGGAAACACTCTGACAATCATTGCACTCTTTGCTTAAGGCCACCTAAATGTTTAACTACATCAGAATAATTGCACTGTACGAAACAAGCCTTCCTTCATGAAAGACCAGTTGCATCAGGACAGTGAGGGTTTAAAGGTTCTCCTCCCTGAACAACCAAAGTCAAAGCCCAAGCAAAAATCAGACAGGCTGTCCGCAAAGTCTAACAGCTCCCACACTCAGAAGCTATAAGATTCCACTGGATTCTGTAATTCCTGTACATCTGTTGTGGATGTGAAAATCTGAACAGCATTAATTATAGCTTATTCCAAGAATGAAAAGGTTAAGAGTGAGATTACCAAAAGACTTTCTGTAAATGTTGTTATAGAAAAATGTATTTTCCATTCTCCAAATTGTTGCTTGTATTACTTTTGTATTTACAGTTGCCATAAAAATGATAAAGGTTGCCCTTATAAAACTGTAGTGATAGTGTTATGGTAGTACTTTTAGATTTACTGTACCTATTAAAAAGTTTGGACACTTGACTGAATTTATGTTTCTCGTGATCTTTAAAACTTTTTTGATATAAAGGCATATGCTTAAATGTTACAAAAAATTACTTTTGTTGACCAATATAAATTTTGCTTATGTATGAATTTCTTTTCAAAATTAAAAGGTAACACTTTATTTTAGGGGTCAGAAATTAGACAGTAATTAATGAATAATAATTGGACTTGTAAGGGAATAGTTACAGACTTATAAGGTATTTATTTGGCTTTTGTTCACTGATTTCTTACCCATACCTTATAGCATATTTACATTTATTTTTTCCTAAAAATGAACTTATTAGGTGCAAACAAAAGATACCAATAGCTAGTAAGGTGCAAAATGCATCCGTTATAGGTTCTTATTACACTGTGTGAATGTGCAGCATATAAGTATAAAATAAATATTGAAGGCAGAGACTTTTTTTGCTTAATGTAAATAGCAACAAAAAGCATCTTCTTCTTTGCACTAAGTGCAAGTAGTGTTAGATGATATTTCCACCCCTGATTAAATACTACCATACAGTATAAGGGCATCAACATGTTTACTGTGTTTATTTAGAGTCTAACAGACACCCTACACCAACCCCTAAACCTAACCCTAACCTTCCCTGCTTTGTTGAAATACTATATGCATTATACATGTATTTTATACTTATTCGCTGCACTTTCACACAGAGTACTGACTGAGAACCTATAAAGGATGTCAATTGCATCATACTAGCTACTGATATGTTTTGTTTTTAGCTAATGAATTCATTGTTATGACAAAAACAAATGTAAAGGGGCTATAAAGCAAGAATAATAAATCAGCCAGTAAAGGCTTAATAAATCATTTATAATGCCAAACAAGTCCATAACTAGTCACTTACAAGTATAATTATTAGTCATGAATTACTGTCTAATTTCTGATCCCTAAAATAAAGTGTTACCAATTAAAATTTTATTTATTTATTTTTTGTAATGAATGAGTTGGATAGGATAGTGAGGAAAAGCAGCCAAAAAGTCCCCAGCAGACATAGGAACTTTTTCAATACAGTTTAAAAAGCATACCAAGTTATAATAATGAATGATTAGGTGTGTCCAAACTTTTGACTTCTGTATACCATGGTACTGTATTCATTATGCTGGTGTACAAACTTTGGCACACATAAACTTTCAAAACATTATAAGAAGGATACATACTTCAAAAGTCTAACTAGGGCTGGGCTGGTACAATAATTTAGTTTTACCAACCAGGCTTAGTGACAGTAGGGTTAGTCTCCATTCAAGGGCCGTGTAATACTTTACATATTGCAAAAAAAAAAAAAACAAAAGAAAAAAAGAAAGAGCTGACTGAGTTCTGAGAAAGATATTAACAGTTTTGTCTGAGTCACTTAATAGGAAGTAAACTCGTTATCCACAAGCAGAACTCTTTCTTTCAGGGGTAAAAAGAAGTTCATAACAGCCGAGCAACGGTAGCCTATACTGCTTGAGAACATTAAGACACCCACTACACCGCTGTGGGAGGCATTTAGAAGTACATTTAAATATGAAGATGCTCAGTAAAACCTTGACTAATGAGACATTAAAATGCGTTATCAATGACTTTACACCTAATTATATGAGTAGAATTCACACTCTGATCAGTAAAAGATGCTTTTTAACCACTCAATGATGATATAAAGTAACATAAATGCAGTAGAAAATGTGCAATTTGTCTTTTTTGCATTCTGAATTCATGATGCTAATGCACTAATATGCATCCAATTGCATTATTATTATACATTATGCACCGATTACATACTGTTATTGTAATTTATGATGACACTGATACTACTGCAAAGACTGGTGTATAAAAGAGTGTTAAGGGGAAAAATACAGACAAAAGAATAATGATAGGCATACCTTACTATGGGCAGACGTTTTAATTTCTTTCACTGCAGAAGGCACATGAGTGAAGCAGCATATAAACCAAAAGACTGGAAGAGTAGATTTGATTCCATTTTTAGACTAATTAAACAAAACAAATTGCATGACATGTTCTTGGAAAATGTCTCTACGCTAACAATCGTACAGATGTAGGTGAATTTGCACCAGCTCGCTTATAACTGCACGCTGGTGTGTTCATGTTGATTGATCTTAACTGACTGAACTCAGTGAATGGGAATTAGTTGCCGGCCTCAAGGTAGGTGGAGCTCCAGGTCACACCTATCAATAACGTGGACCAATTGCAGTTAAAAGGTGTTTAGCAGCCAGTAAATATTTTGCTAAGAGTTCGCCCAGGCGAGCTGTTACGAACCACTGAAACGAAAGCAAATCCACCTTATTTTTGGCCAGATTTTGATCTAAATGCCGTCATACCCTTTCATTCTTCGATTTCGTACGAAGTATATCAGGGCCTTAAGGTTCTTCAGAAAAGTCAGAAAAGGCTGCAAAGTAAGCCAAACTTTAGTCAATGAGACTGCAATAATTATTATTAGAGATGCACCGTTACAACATTTGTGTGCCAATACCATTATCCGATTATTTACAACATCATATACCAATACTTTGTTAGTTCTGCTTTTTATGCTTCCTAGTTTTCAATCACTGATAATTAATTACACAATGTCGAAATAAATTTAAATAATAACTTTTTTATTCTCTGTCTGTTTGCCATGTTTCAGAGTTATGGGTCTTAATAAAACACTGAAAATGGCCCGATGTCCCATAGTGCAGATGATTGCTTTTATTGGCCAATACCGATGTTTGGCCGATACATTGGTGCATCTATAATTGTTGTACAATAGTTATTTAACTAATAACTAAAAACACTAGATATAAAAGAGGGCTATGATAGTTTTGAATTTTTTATTTAATATGTCTGTTTTTATTTTTATTTTATTTTTTAACTTTCAGTTTAGTTTAGTTTTCGTTAGTTTATTCTCTGTGATTTTTAGTAAAAATAGTTCTGTTATCTTATTCAGTAAATATAGCTTAGTTTTAGTATTTTAGGTCTGCCAAACTCTGTGGTTCCCAACCCTGTTTCTGGAGGCCCCCCAGCACTGCACATTTTGTATATCTCCCTTTTCTGACACACTCAGTTCAGGTCTTGGAGTCTCCAATAATGAGCTGATGAGTTGAAAAAGGTGTGTTTGATTAGGGAGCTATCCAAAATGTGTAGTGTTGGGGGGCCTCCAGGAACAGGATTGGGAACCACTGCGCTAACTGATGAAATGTCATGTAATTTCGTTACATTTCTCAGGTCATCTAATGTCATTGAGCGCGTTTACATGCACGTTCTTACACGATTATGCTTAATAAGCTGACAACGTGTGCGATCATGTAAACGCAATAAACCACATTCCTTTATCGGCGTAAAGGCCATAAATGGCTTATAAATAACCTGATAGACAGGGGTAGATTTTTGCCCATTACGCCGATTTCGCATGCCATGTAAACACCTTACCTGGTGTTCTTACTTATCCAATGTGCACACGTGTTGAGCGCATGTTTCTTCACGGTTTGACATCACAAGTAAATAATAAGGTGATTATTGGTGTGCATGTAAACAGGTTCAATGTCATCTTGTGTAATTTTCATGTTTAATGAAGGTGGGTTGTAAATTTCACATTTAAGCATATAATATACTTTAAATTATTTATACTCAGCAGTGTAATTCATTTGTGGACAGTGGATTTTAATTTTGCTTAGTTTTGGAGTCATGAAAATGTATATTAGTTTAGTTTCAGTTTTTCCAATTATGTTAACGATAATAACACTGCTTTGTATTATCTCAAATTGTTCCTTCTTGTGGGTAAGTGGGGCATGGGACCAGGGCAGAGTCAATGGAAGGTGGGGCCCTGAGAGGCTCGAGGGTCAGAACCGTGGAAGGTGGGGCTGTGTGAGACTTGAGGGGTGGAAGCATGGAAAGCGGAGCTGTGAGAGACTTGAAGGGCAACACCAGGGAACTTGGTACCCAGCGAGTAGCTGAAGACTTGAAGGGCCAGGGTGGAGCCGGAGGCAGGGAGGACCAAGGCGGCGCTGGAGGCTCAGAGGAGCAAGGGGGACAGGAAGACTGAGGAGGAGCCGGGGGGGCTGAGGACCAAGGCGGAGCCGTAGGGATGGAGGTCCCCGGTGGAGCTGACGGATCAGAGGGACGAGGCGCAGCCAGAGGATTGGAGAGCCAAGGCGGAGCCAGGTGACCGACAGACCAAGGAGGAGCTGGAGGGACGAGGGACCCCGGTAAAGCCAACAGGCTGAAGGACTGCAGTGGAGCTGAGGGAATGTAGAGCCGAGGTGATGTCGAGGGATCGACAGGCCAAGGCAGAGTCCAGGGCTCGGAGGGTCCAGGCGGGGTCAGAGGGTCGAAAGTTCCCCTTGCCTGATCATGAGGAAGCATCCATAGGGTGGGTAAAAGGGTGGGAACCATCTCCAGGTCCAACTGCTCAGATGTGGCCATGACATGGCATGGAGCAGACTCAGGCATGGCTGTGACATGGCATGGAGCAGGCTGAGGCGTTGCTGTGATATGGCATGGAGCAGGCTGAGGCATTGCTGTGACATGGCATGGAGCAGGCTGAGGCGTTGCTGTGACATGGCATGGAGCAGGCTGAGGCGTTGCTATGACATGGCATGGAGTAGGCTCAGGATCCGGGGCAGAAGATGGCACTAGCTCAGTGACCATGACGAGGAACTCTGGATTGCCAGCCATGACTTGGAACACTGGCTCGGCGGCCACGACGTGGAACTCCGGCTCGGCGGCCACGACATGGGACTCCGGCTCGGCGGCCACAAGGTGGGAATCCAGCACGGCGGCCATGACGTGGGACTCCGGCTCGTCAACCATGACGTGGGACTCCGGCTCGGCATCTGCCTCCCTCACAGTGAATGTAGAACCAGGAATCTTCAGGGCAAGGTCGATATACTGAACCAGACTGAGGGAACTGCAACCGCCAGGCATCAAAGAGGAAATTGGCTCACTTAATTCGAAACGGAAACAGTCTTTGAGGGCAACCTCATTAAAGTCCACCCGGCAGGCCAGAGCGCAGAAGTCCTCCACATAATTCTCCAGGGGACGATTCCCCTGACATAGGCGTAGGAGTTGGATTACTGGGTTCATGGTTAGGTCAGGTATTCTGTAATGATGCGCTGGTGCTGGCAATGACAAAGACGATGACAAAGTGAGAAACCCAAGTGCAGTTTATTTCCAAACGTGATAACCAGAAACCCTAACTATAAACGTGAACAAAACATAAACATGAACAACTTGACTTGACTTGACCTGGAAACAACGTTACATTACCATAAACATGGACTTGAGCATTACAACGTTACACCAAACACAATACCTGACAAAGGACAATGGAAAACATGAGGGCTTAAATATGTGGACAAGGGGTAAAACAATGACAAGGGAACCAATGAACAGACAGAACTGATAACAAGATAACAAGACAATATCCCAATGAAAACAAGACACATGAACATGAAGAGAAACAGGAATCACATGACTAGGGAATACATGACATGAAACAAGAACTAGATTTTCTAAATAAAAGACATGAACAAACACATCAAACATTACACAACAATTGTGCACCATTTTCATCACACTCTTTAGTGCACTAGATTCACTTTTGAGTAGGTTTTGGGAGTGCTTGCCAGGAACATCAACACACTGTGGCATAATATCCATAGTGGCTTTTTCCACTGTTTGCAGAGCACAGAATTAGATCCTTTAAGACCTCTCCTTGCCTCTTCTGAGTACTGTGAGTCTTTAGCTTATTGTGTGCATACAGTGATATACTGTATGTGTGTATTCACCAAAAGATCCATCTCTCCACAAACATTCCTCTCATCCTCTAGAATAATTTTGTTTATTCTCATGCCATCCCTTAAGTTTACTTAAGAATTAAGCACAGAACTCCATCCAAGAGCTTTTGTGATGCGAGGCTTGTTTGAGTGGTTCCTTGCAATCCATCCTAGTTTTTTGATTACGCTCAGCAATGGATAAGAACAGGCATTGACCCTTCTCATTCTAATGAGAGCAATGCACTCAACACTGAGTATCTGGCAGAACGATGAACGTTTTGTCCAGTTTAATACAATATGATGTTATAATAACATATTTAAGTGGCACACTAAATGAAAACTAATGAAAGTTATCCATTTAAAACTTTAGGAGTCTTGTGAAATGAAGTTCCATCAATAGATGCACTTTGAAGTTAATATTGTTATGATCTGCCTGTGAAGCACGGTGAAAAATTGTTAGAAATGTTCTGTGCTCTTTGATTTATCCACAAAAGTCTTAGGAACCTTATTTGTGTCATTCTTTGCAGTTTTTCAGATGTCTGTGACCATTGCGCCACATCTCAGGCGGAGCGTGCATCAGGTTTAAAAGAACTTCGACTTTTAATAAAAGCATCTCAAGACACCTACAGTTCTGTGAAAAAGTATTTGCCCCCTTCCTGATTTCTTTTATTTTTGTGTATTTTTCATACCAAAATTTTTAGATCTTCAAAATATATATGACATAAAACAAAGGCAACCTGAGTAAACACAAAATACAGTTTTCAAATATATATATATATATATATATATATATATATATATATATATATATATATATATATTGAAGCAAAAAGTTATCCAACACCTATATCACCCATGTGAAAAACTTACTGCCCCCTTAAACTTAATAGCTGGTTGTGCTACCTTTAGCAGCACCAACTGCAACCAAACGCTTCCGATAACTGGAGATCAGTCATTCACAGCTCTGTGGTGGAATTTTGGTCCACTCTTCTTTGCAGAACTGCTTTAATTCAGCCACATTGGAGGGTTTCGAGCATGAACTGCTTGTTTAAGGTGCTGCCAGCATTTCAATCGGATTTAAGTCAAGACTTTGATTAGGTTGCTCCAAAAATTTAATTTAGCTTCTTTTGAGCCATTCAGAGGTGGATTTACTCCTATGCTTTGGATCATTGTCTTGCTGCATAATCCAGTTGCGCTTGAGCTTCATCTCGCGTCTGATGACCAGACGTTCTCTGGTAGAGAGCAGAATTAATGTTTCCCTCAATTATTGCAAGTCGCCATGGCCCTGAAGCAGCAAAGCATCCTCACACTACCACCATCATGCTTGACCATAGGAATGATGTTTTTTTTTTTTTGTGGTATTCTGTGTTTAATTTACGCCAGATGGAACGGGACCCATGTCTTCCAGACAGTTCCACTTTCGACTCATCAGTCCACAGAACATTCTCCCAAAACGTTTGAGGATCATCAAGGTGTGTTTTGGCGAAATTCAGACAAGCCTTAATGTTCTTCTGGGTTAGCAGTGGTTTTCGCCTCGCCACTCTTCCACGGATAGCATTTTTGGCCAGTGTCTTTCTGATAGTGGAGTCATGAACAGTGACCTTTATTGATGCGAGAGAGGCCAAGTTTTTTGTGGCTCTTTGGAGTCCCAGAGCCTTTGAAATAGCTTTCTAACCCTTCCCAGACTGATGTATTTCAGTCACTTTTTTCCTCATCATTTCTGGAATTTCTTTCGACCTTGGCATAGTGTGTAACTGGATGAGACCTTTTAGCCAATTTCATGCTGCTGAAAAAGTTCTATTTAGGTGTTGATTTGATTGGACATGGCTGGCAGTAATCAGGCCTGGGTGTGTCTAGTCCAGCTGAACCCCATTATGAATGCAGTTTCATAGATTTGGGGATTTAGTAACTAAGGGGGCAAATAATTTTTCACACAGACCCAGTTTGTATTGGATAACATTTTTGCTTCAATAAATAACACTATCATATAAAAACTGTATTTTGTGTTTACTCAGATTGCCTTTGTTTCATGATAGATTTTGTTTGAATTTTTGAAACAATTTAGTATGAGATATATACAAAAATATAAGAAATCAGTGCTTTTTCACAGCACTGTATGTTCTTTTCTATTTGTTACGCTGTGACTAGCTCTTTTGCCGCAAGAGCACATTTGGTCTGAACGGCCTCTTAATGCCTTTTGAGTTTAATAATGAATTTATTTACTGTTAAGGATTCAGTCATAACAATACCCACCCCTCATTGACTCTTCTTCAAATTGTTTTCTCTTACAGTTGAAAGGGTGAAAATGTCTAAAATCTACAACGTCATTGAACTTTACCAATTAATTGGCCATGGAGAACTCTAAACTAAGTGACAAACTGTATGGTTCAGCTAAACTAAGTGACATATTTTATTCTTGCAAAAAGTTGTCCTATTTTAGCTGAACTTCAGGAAAAAATGTGGGGTGAGGAAAGTTAGAAAAAAGAGAGACTTTTTGAGAAAATTTAATTTGTTTACCGATGCAGGCATTAAAGAGGTAAGAGGTTGACCATTAATGCAGTATACTGTGACAGTCTGTGCCAGAAGAGCTTGTGGATCTCGTTTTGAAGTGTCAGTTTTGCTGCAGCTTGAAAAAAAAATGTCCATGTCGGTATTTGTTTTACAGGTCCTTTGTCAACATATAAAGCTACAATTCCCCTAGAGTATTTTTTTTACAGTCTGCTTCCTCCAAACAGAGTGGATTATTAAAATATAAATGTGTACATATTTGAAATAATATGTCTGCATTTTGTGTTGTTGAACTATACAGCTTTAACACCCATTTATATCATCATGCTAAAACATAATGTTTAATGGTTATACTTTCAAAACAGTGATATATAATTTTAAATGTTTATTAGTGGCCTTCAAAATTTAAAAAATAGCTCCCCCAAAATGTTTCTCATTTACTCACCCTCATCCCATCCCAGATGTGTATGACTTACTTCTGCTGAACACAAACAAAGATTTTTAACCCTTATGTGGTGTTCGGGTCAAATGAACCCATTTCAAATTTTTGCTAAAAGAAAAATGATACAAGGATAACATTTTTCAAACTGAAACTCCATGGCCTTGGCTTGTTTTCTGTGAAGAACATGTAAAAGAAAAAAAAATCATTGAGTACACATGCTACAATGCCCCCATACATTCAAGTCCTTCATACGATGTTCGGGTCAATTTGACCCGCATACACACACACAGACACACACACACACACACACACACACACACTCACTCACTCACTCACTAGATAGGTACATTTCCTGAAGAAAATGTGAGTGGTTCTTGCCGTGGCATAATTTCTCACCACAATGTCCTACCAACTGCCCCAAGTTGAAAAAGGCCACCCACATGACAGTAGGATGTTCTGGTCCAGAGATATTGGTGTTGTTCCATGGTTGCTAGGGTAACCACATCTGGTTGCTAGGCAGTTACCAGGGTGATACTTATCAAGGCTCCTTGCTATCCTGAGTGAAATAAGTCAACCCGGAAATCTCTACGATTTTCTGGTGCAGAGATACACTAACGGTCAAAAGTTTTGAAACACTTACTCATTCTTTATTATAATTTTTTCTTCACATTTTAGAATAATAGTGAAGTCATGAAAACTATGGAATAACATAAATGGAACTATGGGAATTATGTTGTGACTAAACAAAATCTTCAAAGTAGTCACCCTTTGCCTAGAATTTGCAGACATGTACTCTTGACATTTTCTCAACCAACTTCTTGAGGTATCACCCTGGGATGATTTTTAAACAGTATTGAAGGAGTTCCCATCTATGTTGGGCATATATTGGCTGCTTTTCTTTATTATTTGGACCAAGTCATCAATTTCAAAAACTTTTTCTTTTTTTTATCAAATTTTAGTTTTATAATGAAATAAATTAATATGGTGGCACAATTATATTTTTGTCTACAAGACTAATTTCAAACATTTAAGCATACGCCTTCAGATCAAAAGATTTTTAAGATCATGAGAAACATTTCAGTCAAGTGTTTCAAAACTTTTGACCGGTAGTGTATAGATTTAACCACGTCTCCAGTGGTTAAATCTATAACTTCAGAAGTGATAGGATAGGTGTGGGTGAGAAACAGATCAATATTTAAGTCATTTTTTACTATAAATTCTCCTCCCTGCCCAGTAGGTGATGAAATGCACACACCAAAAACAAAAGAAGAAGAATGTGGAAGTGAAAGTGGATATTTATAGTAAAAAGGGACTTAAATATTGATGTGTTTCTCATCCACACCTAATATATCGCTTCTGAAGATATGGATCTATCAACTGGAGTCGTATGAATTACTTTTGTACTGCCTTTATGTGCTTTTTGGACCTTCAAAGTTCTGGCCAGCATTCCCTTGCATTGAATGGACCTACAGAGCTGAGATACTCTTCTAAAAATCTTTGTTTGTGTACAGCATTTACATTACATTTACATTTATAATTATTCATATGGCAGACGCTTTTATCCAAAGCGACGTACAAATGAGGAATAATACATCATAAGCGATTCATATTAAGGAGACAGTAGTACGAAAAGTGCTGCATCACAAAGTTTCAATTGCATCAGAATAGTAGTATCTAAAGCAGAACTTTCCCTTAAAGTTCCTTACTGTCAACACATCTTGCTTTATTTTTTTAAGTCAAAGTTCAAAGCAAGTGAATGACCTTTCTTGACTTATATTTCCTAAGTTTTTCTTTACTCTTCTGGCCCTGTTCTCTATTTCCCTCATTCTTGATTCTTTTTTCATTACAGTTTCTATTGGTCTGAGGAATGATTATTTTGTGAGAGGGGCTGGTCTACCTGGACGCTTCAAAGCAGAGAAGGTGGAGTTTCACTGGGGCAGCACCAATGGCTCGGCTGGCTCTGAACACAGTATCAATGGCAAGAAGTTTCCAGTAGAGGTGAGAAAGGCACTCATTTTCACATTGTTGAGTTTCTTCAATGGAGTTCAAGGATTCCACCTTGGCTTGAAAAGGTTGACTGCGGTGCGCTAATCTGCACTTAATAAAGAACCTCTCAATGCTTGGATCAATGAATTTTATTGACATACAGGGCGGTTGCTGCATTTCACCCAAGAGGAATGATATTTGGCTTCCTTTTTGCCTCAGGGTTTAATCTTTTACAATTATTTGTTGATCCCTGTGTTGTCCTCCACCAACTCAGCTTGGTGTGGAAATTGGCTGAATTGCCTCTCATGTTTTAATATTATTTCATTCAAACTAGGGTTGTTTAACAACAGAATAATTTAATGGGAATTTAATTTGAGAAAACAGGAACCCTGTGCCAGTGCTACTTGCTCTCCATTTTGTCACCTAGCTTAAAAAATGTCTTAATGTCTTTGCATAGCAAAATTTCGAAATGATGGCGTGGGAGGATGTAAAGCGTGTGTGAAACACACAAACAAATACTTGTCAAGCAGCATCTTTTTTTATGCTGCACTTTATGCTCTTTAAACGTTATAAAATGATTTCCTCGTCCATTGCGAATATTCAGTGTAGCTATATACGAAACACTGCCAAAACAGAGGTCACTGCCAAACCAAGCAACTTCCTATCAGTCAACGTTGCAAATTCATGTGTCAAAGTTCGCCAAGCTTAATGAATGTTCAAATGTTATCAGAAATTATTGAGCACAATATACCTGTTGACCCTAAAGTGCTTCTGTTAAACGATGACTCCGACATCAACCTCTCTAAGAAACAGAAAGTAATTTGACTTGCTGGCTTAACAGCAGCCAAAAAATTGCCAGCACAACATTGGCTATCTCCACACACCCTTGATATCTGAAAATGGCTAGCACAATTTCAGGATATTGTACTATTGGAGCTCTCTACCGCACATATAAACAAAGCAAAATCATCCACCCTAGCGACATGGAGTGCAGCAGCAAAAACAATTTCTAGATATATTAATCATGATAAATAGGAATTATGCATTACTAGGCAAGGTTTCTGTTTTCCTCAGTTTTTTTTTTTATAAATTTTTTTATGACTGCTGTGTGTATGTGTATCTATGTTAATATGATTACTGTTAAGATTAGCTTGTGCATTTTTGAGCATTGCAGTGTTTCTTTTTTTTTTTTTACTTGTCCTCAATATGTTCCTTTAAAACTTTAAAATATAAAATTTTAAAATGTAATTGTTCAGTGTTCATTTTGTATAATAGCATATAACTTTTTCAGTAAAAAAACAGTTGATCACAAAAAAAGTTCACCATGCTTGAACCCCACACAAAATTCACGTAGGGAAATTCTTCGCCACTTGAAGTCCATTAGGCGAAATTCCTAATTACGCAGATTCCCATTGAAATTACTGTATTTCATCCACGGAATTTCGCTGTTCAAGATAAATGTTCACACTGAAAGCATTTTTGCACTCGTTTGTGCTGTTTTTCAATTGTTTTTCTATGTAAACATGGGCGTAAAATAACTTTTTAAAAAACATCTTGAGACACCTGCATTCTGTTTTATTTCTGGCTCTGCATTTAGCTTTTTAAGCACAACAATGCAATTGGTCTGAACGGCCTTATATTCAACAATGATAAAATGTAACCCCTCGATCTTCTAAGACCTTATGAAACTGCTTGGCAAGTTAATTTTTCTTTCCTGATTTGACATATTTTCATATTGAAACATGAAGTTTGGGTAAGTTGTGTCTTAAGTTATGTCACAGCCATGAACCATGATTTGCTACTTGCTGGTTGGTTTCAGGGGTTGCATTCTCATTCTAGAGAATCTGTGTAGTACAACATGAGCCACCAATATTATTGGTCTGTTTTCCTGGAAGCGAAATACTGTAAACTTTAAATTTGTATGTCTGAATAAGATAAAACTCTTAGGAGTACACTAGCATATAGATGACACAAAACTAATTTCATGTGTGCCTGTGTAGTTCCATTCACATCCCATGTATGGTTCAACATCTATTCTGTTTTTGACCTCCTTACAGTTTAAAAGTGGCTTATTGCCAGCCATATAATGAATAGCATTAGCTCTTAGTTGCAGACCTTCACTATTTGGCCTTGATAACATTGTTTGTCATTCAAGTTTAAGAGCTATGCTAGATAAAATCAGGTACAAAAAAAAGAAAGAGTACATTGGAATCAGTTTTCATTTCGAGATTCCTGAGAAAATGCATGGCCAGAGAACCCAGTCTCAATGCACCACTGCATTGTTATGCAATCGCACATTATACACTTGAATATGTTAAGTCACATATGCTGTTTGTAGGCCATTGTGCACATGGTTTCTGTCCTATTTTGATTCTTGAACTAAACATGTCTGTGCTGTTCTTTAATCATGGTCACTGTAAACTCTGTATTGGCTCTTAAAGGAAGCTAATTGGCTAATGATGTTTAGTGATAAATTAGTCATTTATTTCCTGCAGTGAAGACACAACAATTGACACCATTAAAATATGTGATTTAAAAGAGACCTGAAGGAGACTGATTCATTTTCATTAACAAGGCTTTAACTTTGTTCTTTACTCTCTTTATTAGAGGATTAATTCATTCTCCACTCCTTAAGACATTGTCTAGTCTTAATTATATTTGCGGGGTAGGTTTTCTGTCTAGGTTTTGCCTGGTTGCCCTGGGGTCTTCAGGTGTGTTTGTTGCCTTGCCAGAGGCATACGGCTCTCCGTTACAGAGATGGTGCTTTATATCATTTCAAATTTTGAACCGGGTCAGGATGGACTTAGAGTAAAAACAACCACAAGTACAATGTATTTAGCCAAAATGCCCCCAAAAATCGCATTTATCCAAACTTGTTCATTAGAAGATGCCTTCTTGGCTTTGTAATGTATTAGCAATATTTTCTCTCTATCAATATGATGTCTATAGACCAACAATGTAGAGGATAGGAAGAAGGGATCATCATTTGTATTCATCAGTCTCAGTTTATTCAGAATTAGTTGGCACAGAGGTGAGGGGACTTGGGCTGGATCCTCTTAGGACACCTCTCTGGCAGCACTTTCTCATTAGACGGATCGACTTTGGTCCATAAATCCCATTCTACACGAAAAATACAATTGAGGTGTATCTGCACAACGATTTAAAACCCAAACACATTGAAGCCACAGACGGGAAGAGGTTCATCCAATTATCCCTCAACTTGCTAGGATGACCTCTGGCTCAAATCTAGTTCAGTAAATTAAACTTTTATTTGTCTTTTATTCGTGGTACTTGCTAAAGCAAGCATCACTATTGCTATCACTTTTGCTCATTAGAGTTAAGGATATTAACAAATCCCTTAACCCTATATATTACATATCTGCACTTGACTCCCACACCACTGTGCTATGACCATGAATGATCCTTTAAATGAATGCCCTTGCAAACGCATTTTTTTTAACACCTAAAACATACATCGCGGCGTCGACTTATAGACATGCATGCACAACTCACATTTTCCTCAAAATCTAGTTACATATACAGTTTATACATACATAGTATACATATAATAGAGAGAGGTCAGGAAACTGGATGGCTGCACCTTTTATCAAGCTTGTTTGAAATTTTAATCTTTGTGTTTTAACCTCCTGAGGCCCGAGCATGACTCCTGTGTGCATTTTTTCTTTTCCCTTTTTGATTTGTAACTAATAGCACATAATAAACATGCAAAAATAAATATATATTTCAAATATATATAAGAGCAAATAGTTTTCCTAAAATTTATGTCAGAATATGTGAACAGTGGGACTAATTTGTGAAATTTTAAATAATACCAAGCTATGGTAAGTCCCATTTTTTTTTTTTTTTTTTTATCAAATTGTTTATATTGTTTCCATGAGTGTTGGTTATTCATGTTTTTGAGACGTTACAGACATTACAGCTGATTTTCTATAAAGCTGCTTTGGAACTGTGTATTGGCAAAAGCACAAATAAAAAACTATACAAATAACAATTATTTGACTTGATTTGATTTTTATGTTACAATGTTTTTTTCTACTTTGGTAACAAAATCTCAATGTTCTCTCTTTGCACTGTCAAACAAACAAGTGATGGCCAGTGCTGAAGTATTTTACCTAACAGAAATTAGCATAATTCTGATACAAGTAATGGCCATCATGGTCCAATCACTGCCAACCATGTTCAGATAAAATCATACGTTAGAAATTCTGAATCTATGTACTGATTACTATTGTCCCATGTCTGCCAACCATGTTGAGTGGTTCAGACATCATCCTGGGCAGCTATTTTCTATGGATAACAGTGGCATGAAAGTACTGTTCCTATCTACTTGAATGGGGAAAGACCGAAATCTCCAAAACGGTTGTTCAAGATTAAGATCAAAGAACATGTTTCATATCAGCAGTAAAATCTGACGACAACCATATTATAAATTGTGCTTCTTTAGCTCAGATCGAATTCTCGATTTGACTGACTGGCGATGTCTGTATCTGAAATGTGTTTGGCTCTTTTAACACTAAGGCGGGACTTCCTTTTTTACATCTGCCATATTAGGCATTCCAATTTCTCCCATTAATTTTAAACCAAGTGCTCTGTCTCGGGCTAAATAATCTCTGATGTCACTAAGGCGCAGACTCTTGGATGAATAGCTGTTTAGGCTATTTAGAGCATTAGGCTATTTACAGTATGTCACATTATTGAAGTTAAATTGGTTGCAAACAACAATTCGCATTGACTTTAAGGATGGTCTAACAGAGTGAGAGAGAAGAGTTTCTGTGTTGTGTTTCTTGCATGTACCATTTAATGACCAAAGAAGTGTGCGAAACAAAAGTCTACAATGTAAAATGGTGAGATGGACCAACTCTGGCAAGCAGATAATATCAGAACATGAGACACTGCCAGAGAACAAGCTAAAAAGGAACATACCTGTTGAAGAGAGACTTTTTTCCCTGCATTTCAATGATCCCTTTCACCAATTTCTCAGCTGCTGCGGGCTTTCACGTGCCATTCATCCTACTTTCTTTTCTACGCTTTTCTTTGGCTCTTTCTCTCTCTCTCTCTCTCTTTCTTTCTCTTTGTGCGAGTGTCACTGTTTCTTCTGTAATAGTAGATTTAGCATTTATTTGACACATGACACTTTGTGCATTTGTTCATAGACAATGTTTAAGGCAACGGAGACATGTTGTTTATTGCGCCACGCTGAGGGGATTTAGTTCTGAGGTTTGCTTTCTTCCTAAATCCATCCTCAGAGAGAGCATATAATCATGATGAGAGAAGAGTGATGAGAGAAGTCGGATGTGACAGACATGCAGTTATTGTTTGTTGTGTGTGAATATGATGAGACGAATATCAATCCATGGGGATTTGACAGCATACTGTACCAATTCCAATACCACAATGCATTATGTTTACCAAACAGGAAATTCAAAGCTGAACATTAGTGTGAGTTGTTTCATATACTGTCATATAAAAATGCTGTTCATAAACCCTGTTCTCATCTCTTTGCCCATAGATGCAGATTTATTTCTACAATTCTGATGACTTTGACAGTCTAAGCACCGCGATAAAGGAGAGACGGATCATTGCCGCAATGGCTGTCTTCTTTCAGGTGAAGATCTTTGTGGATTTTTGAATGTTATATTTACCAGCTTGTGAAGTAGTGCTTTATACTGTAGGTAATATTACCTTTTCACAGAGAGTGTTTGTACCACTCAAAAAAGAACAGAAGTCTACAGGGCAAGACAATGCAGTTGAATAAACCCTAAATTACAACCTGTTACAAAAGTATAACCACATGACTTAAGCATTGTACAAATTAACATTAGTTTTGTGTGATAATATCACTGGCTAACCTTGTCTGTACGGGTTCTATCCAATCTTTAATGAACCCTATAAACCTGGCAATTTGGGTATGATATGCACAAGGATACCAGAAAGGGATATGTCTTGATTTGTAAGTAGTAGCACCTAATAAATATTAAAAAAAAATTAAAAAAATTTAAAAAATAAAAAATTCTGTGCCAGATGGGCTGGTTTGAGTATTTTTATAGCTGCTGATCTCCTGGGATTTTTACGCACAGCAGTCTCTAGAATTTACTCTGAATGGTGCCAAAAACAAAAATACATCCAGTGAGCGGCAGTTCTGCAGATGGAAACGCCTTGTTGATGAGAGAGGTCAACAGAGAATGGCCAGACTGGTTCGAACTGACAAAGTCTACGGTAACTCAGATAACCGCTCTGTACAATTGTAGTGAGAAGAATATCATCTCAGAATGCTATTCTGAGATGCGGGTTGGCACTGTTTTGGCGGCACGAGGGGGGACCTACATAATATTAGGCAGGTGGTTTTAATGTTGTGGCTGATCTGTGTATATTAAAATAGTTAGAAATATGAGATAATTTGCTTGTCATTGTTTACTAATCAATTTAACTGATCTGTTAAACATTATTTAATGAAAATCCAAACACTTCCAAATGTTATTAAATCTGTTATTGAGGCAATAAACTGTTTTTCTAGGCTGTTCTTGTTATTTTATGTTGTTGATGATGTCTGTAGCAATCACACAACAAAATTTTACAACCCACCCCTTAAACAAACTTTATAACAGTAGCTCAAATATTTTGAATATTTCAGAAGCCAATATTAAATTTAGGTAATAAATAATCATTAGTAAACCTTTATAAACATTTACAATGGATGATTAGTTATCTCATATTTCAAACTATTTGAATATACATTTACTAATGACCTGATAAGCATTATAACGTGTTGGTTAATTATTTATTAATGAAAGTTATTGTAAAGTGTTACCCCTTGTTGTACAGAAGAATTATTGTAGGTGCTCTATCAAATATATGAGCTTCACATTTCTGCTTTTAAACCCTCCGGAAAGCCTTACCCCATGAACTTCCATTCTAAGGGGCTGTTCAGACCAAACATATTCTTACTTAAAAAAACTAGACGCAGTGCAACGAATGGAACAGAACGCAGGTGTTTTTAAAAGTTTTTTTTTTTTAACTTAAGTTGGTCTTAAAAAGTCTTAAAAAGCACAATGCTCATGTACAAAACGCTGAAAAAACAGCGAGATGCGTTGCAATGGCCAAAGACTTCTGTCTAGCGCATGTTTACATACAAAAAATATTTGAAAACAGGGTAAAGGGATGCAAAAACATATTCTGTGTGAAAGGCCACTAAGTTTTTACTGTAAAACTGATATCACAGAGTAGAAAGGTTTCTGTGATGTTGTATACATTTGTGCTCCTATGTTTATTTTTACTTCTCTTTCTTTTCCAACTGTGACAAATGGTCTTAACAGGGTGAAAACTGTGCAATTTCATGGTTTTCTTAATAAGTAAGAAGCAGAATAGGAAGATTTGTGGTGCATACCCTTAGTATTCAAGGGTATTATATGAATATAAAAGCAAAACAGGCTTAACAGGTCAATATCATGATCCGTGGAAATAATATAAGATATTTGCCATGCAGTACCCTATTTGTTCTCCTTTCATTCTCAACATTCACACGCAGCCTCATACATTTCAACACACCTTTATTAATGTGACAGGCCTTATTCTTCATGCTGAAAGTGGAACACAGGTGTGTCCTATGTTTATCCATTGTCAACCGAGGAAAGAATAACCTACGTCGGTGGACTTAAACACTTCCGCCCACATGTCAGCATTATGGCTTACCGCTATTAGTATTTATAGGAATGGTGTCATATGGAGTGTGACATGTCCATTCCTAGGGGTTTTGTATAGTTAATCGATGTGGAGCTCCTGTATTGGAGGTTCCCATGGGCACTTTTATTGCCACCTCTCTCAACCAAATGAATCCTCTGAGAGCCCAAGTGAGTATACTTCATCTCTGACCTGAATGAGGTTCTCCATCAACCTGGATAAAAGGCGCTTATGTCAGCGCGCTCCAGTTTTTAATGTTGCATAAGCGGGGAAGATGAGAAATTTATGTTTGATAATAGCACTATTTAAGTGCAACCCATATTTTTGTGCTTAAATAGGCAGGGAAAAAAACAGCATAATCTCTAATTTCATGCTGTGTTTCTCGGATTTTTCTAGGTGGGGAAGAAAGACAATTTGGCAGCTGAGCCCATCATCACAGGTCTCAAACGGGTAGTCCATCATGGTAAATGTAACCACATTTTAACATCTTTTATTAGAGTGTTTTTAGCACCATTTTCCACTATATAGGACTCCTTAATTTTTCATATGTGGTTCTTTGGACATTAAAACATACTTGATTGCTACATTATTTGGTCCTCAGATCAACTTTTTGGTTCTAGGTGTTGTATGTTAACAGAGGAGAAGTGAAGCTCCCCTTTGTTCTTTTAAGTACAGGTACAAAGATGGTTTTCTAAAGAACGATAGAGCTCAAATGAATGTTCCTGATTCAATACAAGTTAAGCTCAAATGACAGCATTTGTGGCATTGTGTTGATTACCACAAAAAAATTCAACTCATCCCTTACAATGGAAGTGAATGGGGCTCGTCCATAAATGTTAAAATACACACTGTTTCAAAAGTATAGCCAAAAGACGTAAACATTATTACGTGTTATAAAGCCGTTAACAGTGTTTACCAAAGCTATGTTATCATGACAACGAAGTTGTAATATTAGATATAACTTTACATAGATAAGGTTAGTAAGTGACACTCAAAAGATGTTAACACGTAAAATGTTTGTGGCTATACTTTTGAAACATTGAGAATTTTAATGTTTATGGACTGGCTCCATTCACTTCCATTGTAAGTGCCTTACTGTAACCGCCATTTTTGCTTTTTTTTTTAATAAACAAGGGAGGAGTCTAAATTATTTTTGTGGTTAACAACATTATGCAGCAAATGCTTTCAATTGATCTTTACTTGTATTGAATCCAGAACATTCCTTTAAAATGGTTCTCTTGTGGCATCATGAGAACTTCAAGGGGTCATATCTTGAGAAATAGACATTTCCTTAATGTTTTGAGATAAAAGAGTTCATTGTACTGTGAAAACATACAGCAAGTCTCGGAATTCAAAGCGTCCTCCCCATTTCCGAAAAAAGATAATTTATTTAATCTAAGGTGCAAAAACAGCTCTCTCTGTAATCTTTGGATATCTGTCATCAGAGATCCAAATTCATGAACAATAAGGAGGAAATAGGATTGATCCAATTATTCCTAAACACCAGAAGTAACAATAATATTAAAACGTGGGAAAGTTAACCAGACTTAATGTTGTTTCTGGCTGTGTATTGTATCTACCACTCTGCATATCCAATACTAACCATTTGTACAGCATATTTAACAACAATTATGAATGTTCTGATGCATAAAAACATAACATTATAAGAGGACCACATGGAAAGAAACACAATAAAATTACAAAAAAGTGTATCCAACCCCTGAAAAAAAAAAAGGTTCTTTAATGGCATTTTTTAGTTTTTGTTAACCTTCTCAGTTTGTGAATGTAACATCCAACAAATGTATGTTTGACCTTATAGGATTTCATTTACATGACTGTTCTGTGTCATCTGTTGAACAGAGAAGGAGACAAGCCTTGGTCCGTTTATACTGAGAGATCTACTGCCATCATCCTTGGATAGTTACTACCGTTACACTGGTTCCCTCACGACGCCACCTTGCAGTAAGGTAGTCGAGTGGATCATCTTCAGTCAGCCTGTTTACCTGTCCTACCACCAGGT
Organism: Myxocyprinus asiaticus; assembly: GCF_019703515.2. Lineage (NCBI taxonomy): Eukaryota > Metazoa > Chordata > Actinopteri > Cypriniformes > Catostomidae > Myxocyprinus > Myxocyprinus asiaticus. Next base: position 10,913,458 of record NC_059352.1, read on the forward strand.
TAGCATACAAACACGCCCACATAATCATGCATACATGCACATCAACATTCATATGATCATGTATGAACATCACCTACAGCTGTGTGCACTATGCTTGAAATTGGCATGTTCATTCCACTGTTTCAGATTCATACCATCTGCACACATGCACACTCGCACACACACACACACACACACACACACACACACACAAGTGATGTGACTCATCTGTTGTGTGCTCAAATGTTCCTGGAAATGAGGCAGTGCAGAAGATTTACCAAACAGATTTATATAATCATTTTTCTTTACACTATTTCTTTATGTCAGATTCCAAAAGTACTAGTTATCCAGCTTTTCTACTGTACTTTGAATGGTTTGGTATTGCTGTTTTCTTTTTTGGTGTTTTTAAAAAACAGTTAGCAAAACAACATTGTTTTATCGTATCGACAAATAATATTGGTTATTGGCCATGCCAGAAATAATTAGCAGCCATTTTCTAAAATGTATACATGTCAAACAAACAGGAATTTTTTGATAGTGCTAAAAAAAATCAACCTACAAATGGATTATTTTAGTTGGATTATTTTACTCATCATTTACTCACCCTCATGCCTTCCTAGATGTGTATGATTTACTTTATTCTGCAGATCATAAACAAAGATTTATAGAAGAATATCTCAGCTCATTCAATGAAAATGAAAAGTGGCCAAAAATCTGAAGGTCCAAAAAAGCAGATAAAAGCAGCACAAAAGTAATCCATAAGACCCCAGTGTTTAAATCCATATCTTCCAAAGCAACATGATAGGAGTTAGTGAGAAACAGATTAATATTTAAGTCCTTTTTTACTATAAATCTCCACTTTCACTTTCAGATGTAACACTGAAACTAAACAGGCGCCACATGTGACTTTCAGATTTGAAAGTGAAAGTGGAGATTTATAGTAGACAAGGACTTAAATATTGATCTGTTTCTTACCCACACCTATCATACCGCTTTTGAAGATGTGGATTTATCCACTGGAGTCATATGGATTACATTTATGCTACTTTTATCTGCTTTTTGGACCTTCTGATTTCTGGCCACCATTTACTTGCATTGAAAAGACCTAAAGAGCTGAGATTTTGTTTTAAAAATCTTAATTTGTGTTTAGCAGAAGAAAGAAAGTCATATGCATCTGGGATGGCATGAGGATGAGTAAATGATGAGAGAATTTTCATTTTTGGTTGAACTATCCTTTTAATAACATATGTCAAAACAGCAATACAATCTGAAAACAATGATTTATTCTACATTTTGCATCTTCAGTTTTAATAAAGCTGTTCTTCGTGTCTCAATTGCTGTAGTTGGAGGCCTTCTACTCCATCTTCACCACAGAGCAGCAGGATCATGTGAAGTCCGTGGATTACCTTAGGAATAACCATCGGCCCACTCAAGACCTCGACAGTAGGAAGATATTCAAATCAGCTGTGATAGACGCATGGCTTCCCGACATCATGACAGACAATATGGCCAGTGCTGCAGACACAGAAACCAACAGAGGTATGACTGCTTTCATCCTAAATATTTATGTAACAAAACCGTACTAAAATAGAGAGCAGAAAGTTTAAAGCTTCATACATTTTATTAAAGGAATCATATAATAAAAAATATATTTAACTTGATCTTATGAAATAAAGGTTTGGTGTACCATGTAAATAAAGCTCTGTTCCAAAACCTAGTGAGCTGCCTACCTAGACAACATTTTAAAGGATTAGTACACTCAAAAGTTAAAATTATGTTATCATTTACTCACCCTCATGTTGTTCTGAACCCGTATTACTTTTTTTTCCTCTTGTAACACAAAAGTTACTATTCACTTTCATTGCATCTTTTTTCTATACAATGAAATTAAATGATGACTGAGCTTAAAATTTGGCCAAGCATCTCTTTTTCATGTTTGGAATGAGAATGTATTTTTTGAGTGAACTATTCCTTTATAAATGCACTATCAGTGTATTTACCACAGTGAATGTGGTAAAAGTCCCGTAGGTACAACGGTAGTTCAGTTTTTCTTCCTTGACGTCTTGTTTGGGCTTCTTCTCATTCATCTCATGCATAATGTGCAAAGCTGGTTGTTTTGGGGATATTCATTGCTCTTGAGACAGAACCGAATAAATACGATTTATTAATGCAGTGACTACACTAGCACAGCTCTCTGAGCCGAGCACAGTAACTAGGGGAATGTGTACTCTGTGCGTTAATGATAGCGTTGTTTTCCTCCCCAGCTGAGGGCATTGATTGCTATTGGTCGTGGTGAAGTCGGGAGTGATGCAACACAGCCGAAAGGCAGAATAATCATCATTAATATTCTCTCTAAAAATAAACCCGTACTGATGAACACAGTGTGGCCAAATAGCAATTCTGGCATTTTTTGAAGCAAGCAAAATGAGCTGTGAAAACACTGCAATAATAGTTTTTTATATATATATATATATATATATAATTTTTTTCCTCTGTTTCCGTTTCTTTTATTTCTTTCACCATCCTGACATTTCCTTATATTACAGTGTTCTCAATATCTTCCCATATCTTTTGTTGTTGACAGCACAAAAGCTGTGTATACAATCAAACTCTACAGTATTTTGGCACAACTTCATCAAGCTAGCCAAATTAGGCAGATGCCAACACAGACAGGTTGCCCTCATCCTCTTAAACCATGAACAAAACTATGCAATTATTGGCTTTATACTGTAAATATAATAAATAAATAAAACATTATAGAACAGTTAGTTCCGGTTTTCTAATCTGACTAGTCAAGTTGCATTCCAAGAGTGCTGATATTTAGTTTAACAGCATTGTGACGCAGTTTGTATCACTTTGCTTGTTTATGTTTGTGACATTCCTGACAGGGTTTCAATCTGTGCGTTGCTCAGCGACACACAACAGTTGATCCTGCTTTGACTTTGTTTAAAACTATTCTCATCAGTAGAGCAAAAATAGACAAAGCAACTTGCCATGTTGTGTCTAAAATGTAAGTTTATGATATTAACCGAATCACAGCTGGGCAGATATTCAGTACAACAGCACTATTGCATGCACAAAGTGTGATATTGCTTCTATACAACAGTTCTAAAGACAAGTTAAAGGAATAGTTCACCAAAAACAAAAAAATTAAATTCTGTCATAATTTACTCACCTTCATGTTGGTCCAAACCCTTATAACTTTCTTTTTTATGTAAAACACAAAAAGAGATGTTCACGGAAGAACTCATTTTGAGAACGTTGTTTCTAGTGCTAAACGATGCAAGTTCTCATGTGAATATGCATGGAACTGTGAACAAGCTTCACTCATAGCTCATGAACGTACAACGGATTTCAAGATTTTAACTGAAAACTTAAACTTAAATTAACTTAAATTGTGGGTTATTTCTCACCAAAACCAGCGACACACAACGGTTGATACTGCTTTGGCTACGTTTTTTCATTGGTGGAGCAAAAATAGACAAAACAAATGGGATAGTAAACTAAAAAATAAAAATTCTGTCATAATTTACTCACCCTCATGTCGTTCCAAATCTTTGAGCTAGCTTCTGTCATAGTGCACATGAACGTGCAACAGACATCAATATTTTTGCTGAAATAACTTAAATTCTGGGTTGTTTCTCACCAATACCTATTATATGCTTTCAGAAGACATGGAATATGACACATGAGTTGCTCGTACTTCTTTTATGATACTTTTGGGTCCTTTTAAGCTTTAAAGTGAGCCACTATCCACTGCCATTGTATTGAAAAGATGGACCAGTATATTCATTAAAATAACTCATTTTGTGTTCCACATAAGAAAGAAAGTCATACGATTTTGAAATGGCATGAGTGAGTCCATTTTGACAGAATTTGAATTTTTGGGTGAAGTATTCCTTTTAGTAATTGTGTAACAAAAGTTTTAACTTTTGCTCATGTGATTTTTTTGTACTTGAAATTCATTATTATTAAGCAAATTTTTCTTTAATTGGTTGTGTCGGGTTTGTTGGGCTGCCACTTATTGGCTTAGCCAGAATCAAGGCTCTGGGTGTGCCACGAGAAAACAGGGTGTGCAAGAACTGAAGCACAATAAAGTGTCATGTATGTAACGTTGACAAACATTGCATTCATTTATTTTTAGCTTTAAATTCTATTTTATCCATGTGTTATTTTATAATGACTTAAATGAATGCCACTTTTATCAATGGATTAGATAGGCCTGTTAATGGATCCAAATAATAGGCTTAAAATTTAGTGATGAAATCTGAAATTCGGTCACGATTCTATTTGATTATTTTAGAACAATTAATAATTATTTTCCCAAATATGCTTAAGACACAAATGTAAATGGATGGACAATTTGCACGATTTGGGAATATAGGCTATAATAGCCTGCAATACAAAAATACAACAGATTGAACATTCGCTGGATCAAAAAAAAAAATTATGAATAAGAATTAAATGTGTGATCATTGTGCGGAACGCAAGAACGCACCACAGTACAAAGATTCAAAATCATTACTTAACATTTTTTGCATATAGGTAGTAGGTAAAGGGAGCTTTTATGTTTGGTTTATGTGTGACTGCAAGTAAAAACAGAAAAATAATACTGATGTTACATTAATTATGGAGTTAATATGAATAAAGGATAGCATGTCTGACTTGATGCAAACTAACAAACAGACAGTTAATAGACCATTGATCATAATAAACACTACATATCATCTAACGGGAACATTTACTGTAGCTACTGACACAATAATTAAAAGAATAAATGAGATCTGTCATGAACACAGGCCAATAAGTCTAACCTTTAAATCAACGTAATATGCCCATAACGCATAAAGAACAAATAATAATCATGAGTATTGGTGAGCAGTAGCTTTGCAAGTGTGTGTTCCAAATATTCCAAAATATACGTAGGCCTACTATAGTGGTGCTGAAAAGAACAAATAATTTATTTAGCTAAAATGGACATAACAGTTATGAAAAATGACACAGAAAACCAAACTAGGTAGCAAACACTTCACCACTGGATGTCCAAAGTGCAATCTGGGTGTTGAAGCAAAATCAGTTGTGAACCATGGTATATAATATACAGTGGTGGCCAAAAATATTGGCACCCTTGGTAAATATGAGCAAAGAAAAAAGTAAAAAAAAATTGAAAGAGGGAAAATATCTCATTATTAAATAAATATTTTTCTCCAAAACATGTTGGCCACAATTATTGGCACCCCTAGAAATTCTTATGAGTAAAATATATCAGAAGTATATTCCCATTCATATTTTACATTTTTTTAGTGCACCTGGGTGACTAGGAACATGAAACTGTTTCACAGGGGCATAAATATGAGATAATACACAGGCCAAATTCCCTTAATCATCAATCACAGTGCGTTAGACTAAAGAATATAGTTCTAATGTGTGGCAAAAGGTTGTTGAGCTTCACAAAATGGGAAGTATATTGGCTATAAGAAAATAGCCAAAGCATTGAAAATGGCCATTTCCACCATCAGGGCAATAATGAACAAGTTCCAATCAACTGGAGATGTCACAAATCGGCCTGGAAGAGGACATGTGTCTATATTGTCTCCACGCACAGTGAGGAAGATGGTTCAATTGGCCAAAGAATCTCCAAGGATCACAGCTGGAGAATTGCAGAAATTAGTTGGGTCTCGGGGTCAAAAAGTAAAAAAAATATCAGACATCACCTACATCACCACAAGTTGTTTGGGAGGGTTTCAAGAAAAAAAGCCTCTGCTCTCATCCAGCAACAAACTCAAGTGTCTTCAGTTTGCCAGACACTACTGGAACTTCAATTGGGATCGGGTTCTATGGTCAGATGAAACAAAAAAATAGCTTTTTGGCAGCAAACACCAGAGATGGGTTAGGTGCACACAGAGATGAAGAAGTACCCAATGCCCATGGTTAAATGTGGTGCTGGATCTTTAATGTTGTGGGGCTGTTTTATTGCCAGAGGTCCTGGATGTCTTGTTCGGATACATGGCATCATAGACTCTATCAAATACCAACAGATACAAAATCAAAACCTGGCTGCCTCTGCCAGAAAGCTTATAATGGGCCCTGGTTGGATCTTCCAGCGGGATAATGATCCAAAACAAACATCAAAATCAACACAAATATGGTTCACTGACAACAAAATCAAAGTTCTACCATGGCCATCCCAGTCTCCTGACCTGAACCCCATAGAAAATTTGTGGGGTGAACCAAAGAGGAGTGTCCACCTGCATGGGCCTCGGAATTTGAAGGATCTGGAGAGATTCTGTTTGGAGGAATGGTCTCAGATCCCTTGCCAGGTGTTCTCCAACCTCATTAGGCATTATAAGAGAAGACTCAGAGCTGTTATCTTGTAAATCTGCCAATAATCATGGCCAATGCGTTTTGGAGAAAAATATTTATTTAATAATCAGATATTTCCCCTGTTTCAATTGTTTTACTTCAATTATAGGTTAGATTTTTTAAATTTTTTTAATGAAAGATCAAAAGGATAAACAATGCAGATTTTTTTTACAGCCTTATTTGCTCATATTTACCAAGGGTGCCAATATTTTTGGCCACAACTGTATAAGCCTATTTAGCACACAGCACTGCTGTCTCTCTGTACCCAGTGCTGACATCTTAGTTTGTTGACTACATAACCCAAAGAACTGCCTTGAGAATAGAGTCAATTTGAATCATCAGCATGTGTGTTATCTCTGTCGGACAGTAATGGTGGCAGTCATTAGCATGCTGATGATTGAACTGATGAAAATAATGGGCTCTCGCTGAGTCACCCCTGCTAACGGAGCTCTCGAGGCCAGTTTCCACAGCAGATGCCCTTTTTCAATTCACCCCCTCATCCTCGTTTCACATCTTGTGTTTCTCTGGATCTGCCTCTCGCTTCACAGACATGTTTATCACAAGCTTGTTGACAGGTCGCTAATGCTGATACACACATAAATAGCACAGGCTTTTGGTATAATAACCTTATCAAGTGCCACTTATGCGGTCCGCCCAGCTTGATAAAAACACATCCCACCAAATGATGTGTGTGATAAGTGACGTCAATCGAGCAATTATGAGTGTTTGTCTTTTCAATAGTTCCACAGCAATAATTAAAAATACTTTTACTGATAATCTGGTTTAAAAAAAAAAGAATTAATTAAAAAAACATTTAAAAGAAAACATGAAGATGGAGCTGTGGTGCAGCCGTTAGCGCATTTACTCCAGGTATGTTGAGCCATGGTGCTCACATAGATGGAGGTTTGAAGCTGGCCTGCAAATTCACACAATTGTATTCCTCCCCTCTCTCCACACAAGTTTACACCTGATCGGCCGATACCGATCCCGATCAGTTCACCTTTTATCAGAATCTCTGTCATAATTCTACATGTAAGCTTTCTGCACACTGTCACTATTAATTGAATTTTCCTCTTCCCAATTGTAACACAGACTCTGAAGAACTGAGGTTTAGATCCATGTGCAGTTTATTAGTAAAAGTGCAAATCATAAACAGACAGGCAGTGTATTTCTCCAGCAATAGAACAGTGTAGACAGATCAGAGACATACGAGGTTGTCATAAACAAGCGAGGTTCAGGGCAGGCAGCAAACAAACAGAACTCCAGGTAAACAGACGTAATCAAAGGCAGGCAACAGAGAATCAAACGGTGGGTAAACAGGCAGGAGTCAAATACAGGCAGGCAGTAACAACAGTATAACGTTCAGAAATGTCAGCTAGGCAAAACAAGACTTTGCAAAGAGTTGAGTTAGAGTAGTGCTTAAATCGTCATCCGAACTGGGAACAGGTTTGGGAGTAATCAGTCTAGGTAGGCATGCTGGGAAGTGTAGTCCCTGAAGCTCTCAGAACTCGGGTGAGAGAGACCTCTTGTGGTGAGTGGAGAAAGTCCTTGAGTTTGTGATAGAACACCCCCCCCCCCCCAAGGGATCGAGAGGCAGGTCTTTCCGGATGTGTCCTGTGGAACTCAGTGGTAAGTGTGGGGTCAAGAATATCATCAGCATTGACCCAGGACTGCTCTTCAGGAACATACCCCTCCCAGTCAACCAAGTACTGAAGAGAGCGACCCCGACATCTGGAGTCTAGGAGTTCTCGGACCAGATAGGCCTCCTCGCCATCCACAATTATGGGTGGGGGGTTAGGATCATCGATCTCCTCCTCCTCCCTTGGGCCACCAGCGGGTTTGAGCAGTGAAACATGAAAGGTGGGAGGAATGCGATAGTTAGAGTGTAGTTGGAGGCGATAAGATACTGGAGTGATCTGTCTTAGAATTTTGAAAGGTCCCACATACCTGGAGTTTCTTGCATTGTAGACAGAGGCGTAGATCATGTGTTGAGAGCCAAACCCATTGACCTGGTGTGTAGGCGGGATTGGGGCGTCGATGACGATCGGCCTGTTCCTTCTGTCTCCTAACTGCCCTTTGGAGATGGACATGAGCTTGGTCCCACACCTCCTCACTCCGCCGTAGCCAGTCGTTGATGGCCGGTAGCTCTGTGGGTTCTCCTGACCAGGGGAATAGAGGAGGTTGAAAGCCCAGCACATATTGAAAGGGAGTCATGAATTCAGAAGAGAGTTCTGGGCATACTCTGCCCACAGCAGGTACCGGCTCCAGTCAGCTTGGTTCTGGTGACAATACATTCCCAGAAAGTGAGTGATCTCCTGGTTTAAGCATTCGGTCTGGCCGTTCGATTGTGGATGGTATCCTGACGTGAGGCTGATGTTAACATTGAGTTGTTGAAAGAAAGCCTTCCAGACCCGAAATGTAAACTGTGGACCACTGTTGGAGATGATGTCGTCAGGCAATCCATAGAAGTGAAACACCTGATGCAGAAGATGATCCGTGGTCTCGAAGGCTGTGGGCAGCTTAGGCAGAGGGATTAGATGACAACCAATCAATAACAGTTAGAATGACTGTATTACCTTGGGAGACAGGGAGATCTGTGATGAAGTCAATGGCGATATGAGACCAAGGTCAATGGGGAATAGGCAGAGGTTGGAGGAGTCCTTCAGGAAGGACTTGTTAGCTGCACAGGTGGGACAGATGTTGACGTAGGAGATGGTCTCAGCCTGCATAGTGTTCCACCAGAAACAGTTCCGAAGCAGTTGAAGTGTGGCTGCGATACCTGGATGTCCGGAACTGGTGGTGGAATGAACCCATTGTAAGGTCCTCTCCCGAAGGAGCTGTGGTACATAGGTCTTATCAGGAGGACAATTAGGGGGAATTGGGTCCTGAATCTGAGCTTGGGCGATCTCAGTCATGATGTCCCACTGGACAGGAGCCAGGATTAGTGATGTGGGAATGATGGGTTCCGAAGTCTGGACCTGGGTGTCAGACTCAAACTGACAAGAGAGTGCATCGGCCTTGGAATTCTTTGTACCAGGACGATATGTAATGGTGAAATTGAAATGGGTAAAGAACAAAGCCCACCTTGCTTGCCTTGGATTCAGTCTTTTCACCGAGGGTAAGTATTCGAGGTTTCGATTGTCAGTAAGTACAAAGAAAGGGTGTCTTGCCCCCTCCAGCCAATGTCGCCATTCCTCGAGAGATGCTTTCATAGCCAGTAATTCCCAGTTGCCTACATCGTAGTTTCGTTCTGCAGGAGATAACTTACAAGAGAAATAAGCACAAGGATAGAGTTTAGGAGGCGTACCATGTCACTGTGAGAGTATGGCACTGATTCCAGTGTTGGAGGCATCTACTTCCACTGTGAACGGGGTATTGGGGTCAGGATGATGCAGAATGGGAGCGGAGGTGAATCGAAACTTCAAGTTCTTGAAGGCCTGGAGGTTCATTGTAGACCAACACAGCTTGGTGCCCCTCCCCTTATCATAGATGTCAGTGGGCCAGCGACTGAACTTAAACCCCTGATGAAGCGCCTGTAGAAATTGGCGAACCCTTAGAAGCGTTGCAACTCCTTCACGGAAGTGGGTTTAGGCCAGTTTAGTACTGCACGTACCTTGTTGTCATTCATGGCAACCCCCTCTGAGCTAATGACGTAGCCTAGGAACAACACAGAAGTTTGATGGAACTCAGATTTCTTGGCTTTGGCATAGAGTTGGTGGTGGATTAGAAGGACAGCTCTGATATGGGTGATGTGTTCCTCCAGGGAGTTCGAGTATATGAGGATATTGTCAATGTACACAATTACCCACCGGTTCAGCAGATCTCTGAACACATCATTTATGAATGACTGGAACACTGAAGGACTATTAGCCAATCCGAAAGGCATGACCAGATATTCGTAGTGGCCACTGCTGGTGGAGAATGCTGTCTTCCATTCGTCCCCCTCGCGGATGCAGATGAGGCTGTATGCGCTGCGAAGTTTGAGCTTGGTGAAGTACCGTGTGGTACATAACTGTTCAAGAGCTGCTGGAACCAGAGGTAAAGGATAATGAAACTTTACCGTTATGTTGTTGAGAGCGCGGTAATTGATGCATGGACGGAGCCCACCATCCCTCTTGCCAACGAAGAAGAACCCAGCTGCCGTGGGTGAGGTAGATGGTCGGATGAAGCCCTTTGCCAGTTCCTCCTCAATGTAATTTTTCATAGCCTCAGACTCGGGTTTAGACAAAGGAAAAATCCTCCCTTGTGGCAGTGTAGTGCCGGGCAGCATTTCAATAGCACAGTCACTGGAACGGTGTGGAGGGAGTTGAGAAGCCTTGGCCTTACTAAAGGCTTCGATGAGGTCATCATACTCAGAGGGTAGGTTGAGCTCTGATATGAAGTCCTCCGTGACAGTAGTGGTTCCGATGGAAACAGGTGAAATGGGCTTAAGGCAGCTAGAGCAACAAGTTGTGTCCCACCGGGAAATTTTCCCCTCACACCAAGAGATTTGTGGGTTGTGTTGTTGAAGCCATGGTAATCCAAGTATTACAGGGTTGAGTGGCGACTGAATGATGTAGAGGCTTGCCCTCTCTGTGTGAATCGTGCAAACTTGGAGAGTGATGTCTGTAGTGGTGTGATGAACGTGGCCGATCCCCAGAGGGCGTCCATCTAACGCTTCCACTGCCAAAGGAGATTCACAGGGGATTAGTGGTATCTCGAACTTCTTGGCTAACCCTTCATCAATAAAATTGCCTGTGGCACCAGAATCTATCATGGCTTGAGTAGTGATAATATTCTGAAAACCCGTTATAGTGACAGGCACCTTAATACAGGAAGAGGAGTACAATGGAGTCATGACGTTACTCACCGCCGGTTTAGATGATTGGGTTGACCGTAATGGACAGGTAACTCATAAATGTCCGGACTGACCGCAATACAAACACAGACGTTGCTTAATGCAGCGTTCGCTCTTCTCCGTCGTCAGATGAGAATCTGCATGGATTCTGTTTCACCTGTGCTGAATGTGGTCTGTGAGGTGACAGTAGGGGAGTAGACTGGTCTTCATGAGCGGATGAGATTATCTAGGCGAATGGCAAGATCAATAAACTGGTCCAGGTTTCTCCCATCATCGCGGCGGCCAGCTCAGATTGAAGCTCTGGGTTGAGTCCTCTTCGGAACAGTAGTTTGAGTGTGTCCTCTACCCACACTGTCTGAGCGGCGAGAGTGTGAAATGAAAGCACAAACTTGGCAGTGGTGTCTTTCCCCTGATGGAGTGAGAGTAAAAGCTCACCAGCATTCCTTCCTCCCTCGGGGTGTTCAAACACTTCTCGGAAGCGCTGGAGGAAATGATTGAAAGTGGTGAACCTCGCCTCTTCGTTAGACCATATGGCGGTAGCCCAGTCCAGAGCCCTTCCAGTCAACAAGGAGCAAACAAAAGAGATGCAACTGTCCTCGGTGGGATATAGCGTGGGTTGTTGCTTCACAAACATCGAACATTAAAAATCCCTAGATGATGTTCCGTTAAACTTTTCCAGGAAAGCAAGTCATGGGTTGGTAGTGAAGGTGTTTGGAGAGGAAGGGTTATTTACCGGAGTGGGTTGAGGTGCCTGTGGTGGTTGTTCCGGAGCTGGAATGTGGAGGTTTTGTAAAGCCTTTACTAATTCCTCCATTAAAGTAGTCAGCCGGGTGAGTTGTTGCCGATGAACCACCAACACATTTGCTTGAATGGAAACCTCAGTAGACAATAGAAGGAGCGCCGCTGGATCTGTAGTTGGTGAAGTCTTCTGTAACACAGACTCCGAAGATCTGAGATTTAGATCCATATGCGGTTTATTAGTAAAAGTGCATACCATAAACAGACAGGCAGGGTAAATCTCCAGCAATAGAACAGCGTAGACAGATCAGAGACGTGGTCATAAACAAGCGAGGTTCAGGGCAGGCAGCAAACAATCAAAGTAGAAATCCAGGTAAACAGACGTAATCAAAGGCAGGCAGCAGAGAATCAAACGGTGGGTAAACAGGCAGGAGTCAAACACAGGCAGGCAGTAACAACAGTATAAACACTCAGAAATCTCAGCTAGGCAAAACAAGACTTTGCAAAGTGTTGAGTTAGTGTAGTGCTTAAATAGTCATTGGAACTGGGAACAGGTGTGGGAGTAATCAGTCCAGGTAGGCATGTTGGGAAGTGCAGTTCCTGAAGCTCTCAGAACTCGGGTGAGAGAGACCTCTGGTGGTGAGTGGAGTAAGTCCTTGAGCTGACACCAGTAATATTACTTTGCCAAGTTTTTGCTGACAAAAACAGACTGAAAAGTTTAAAAGGCTTATTAAAGGGGCCTGGGTAGCTCAGAGAGTAAAGACACTGACTACTACCCCTGGAGTTGCGAGTTCAAATTCAGGGGTGTGCTGAGTGACTCCAGCCAGGTCTCCCAAGCAACCAAATTGCCCTGGTTGCTAGGGAGGGTAGAGTCACATGGGGTAACCTCCTCGTGGTCACTATAATGTGGTTCTCGCTCTCGGTGGGGCATGTGGTGAGTTGTGCGTGGATGCCGCGATTAATAGCGTAAAACCTCCACAAGCGCTATGTCTCCACGGTAACACGCTCAACAAGCCACGTGATAAAATGCGTGGATTGACGGTCTTAGACACGGAGGCAACTGAGATTTCATCCTCCGCCTCCCAGATTGAGGTGAGTCACTATGCCACCACGAGGACTTAGAGCGCATTGGGAATTGGGCATTCCAAATTGAAAAAAAAAAGCTTATTAAAAAACTTTTTTTAAAAAAGACTTCAAAACAAATATAGGCTAAAAAAAATTATCTATATTAAGATAGATAGCTTTGTAAAATATGAAGCTTAGTGTCAAACTGAAGACAAACTGATTAAATTAAACTTAATGTAACTTGTAATGTAATTTTTTTGTTATGGATTCGTTGTAATTATTTCATATCATTATTATTATTACTTATTTTATTTCAATTTTATTTTCGCATTATATTTAATACATTATATTATGGTATCTTAATATTGTATAAAGCATTATTATCTTTATAAATTAATTACCTGCCTTTTCATTTAGTTAGATGATTGTATTAATAGTTAATTTTTCACTTGTTGCTGCTTGAACTTCAATGAGGGGAACACGTGCTCACTCATGAGGGCAAGAGATGAAAGGAAAGCTGAGAAAGAGCGCATGTTTCTGGACTCTACAGGTGTTACTATTGTTAATGCCAATTTATGGGGAGATATTCAGTAAAGATATTTGAATTACACCACATCTTGTTACTCGCGATTGAGAAGCTGCCGCCATGATAAGGACCATTTCTTAGCTCGCGCTGTTTTCTCTTTGCCTTATCGCGTGTGAAAGCCACATTAACAGTTCAGTACAACAACTTTTCATATTCGCCATATTTTCACATTCTCCCACTGCATTGTTCTTAACTGCTGAATCAACTTTGTTGTCTTAAAACAATATGCCAGTATTCCCCACACTATGTAATGCCATGACAGTGCTGCTCAAGTCTTAAAAGAACTGCGCGTTTTTTGCGACATGAGCAAACAGTTTATGCGATCGGCCAAATTACCGATCACCGATCAAGCCATAGGACGTTAATATTAGCCGATACCAATCTGTGGCCGATCGATCAGAGCATCCCTATTTAAATGTAAACCACATACAGTTTGAGTTTTACTTAAATTTCATGCAATTTCATGTCCCAGGAGTTGATTTTTATTAAAACTAACTGATTTCAACTTTTTCTTGGACTTCTTGGAATTTTTTTTTTTTTTTTTGCCACAAATGACTTTTATGTTTAGATTTTACTGTTTTAGCCTGTCCCAGACCTATACTTTCAATGTTAAACTATGGAAATTCATTGTAAACATAGGCTACAACTTATAACATGTTTAAAACTATGGTAATCTAAACAAACAGTAAAACATAAACAATTTTAATATTTATTGTGTAACAATGATTTCCATCAAATTTTCAAAATTGACCATACCAGACAATTTTGCCCCTAAGTTTTAGAAAAAGTTAAGTTGTACAAAAATGTGTATTTGTTAACCAAGTCGACAAAAGTTAGTGAAAAGCATTCTTTAAATGATACAAGTGGAACGTGATGTTTGAAGAAAACATACTCTGTGAGAAAAGTATTTTTATTGGATGTAATTTAATCATATTTTTTAATTGTGTGTATTTAGGATATTTAAAATGTTAGCCATAAGATTAGCCTTAGCAAGACAAAGGAGGCAGACATTTTATTGCAAAAACATTAAAAAAGACATTTCCATCACGTCATTTCCACTACGGAATATTGTTAAAAACAATACAGAATTTGAGATGTGGTGGAAATGATACTGTGGTGAATAAATAATAAAAAAAAAGACATAAATCTCCTGTGATGCATGTGCAGTACGTACGTTGTTGGATATTGTTAGTTGACAAATTAAAAAAATTACTGAGAATGTGAAAAAAATTGTATCGAGACTTCACTTTCTAGAATTTCACTGTGCTAAAAGTGCCTGAAGTTGAAGAAACACCCATGTGCAATACTGTTAAGTCACTTTAATGTGTTTCGCACAACCTAATCTCATAGAATGAACATTACTACAACTACATTTTTACAAACTGACTTTTGCATGCTGCTTTCTACGTTTCACTGCAGTTACCTAGTAAAATTAACACTAGAGGCATTGAAACAACTGTGCATTTTATTCACTGTCACACAAATCAGGAGTACAATGGCTGATTCTGACTTTATAAACACATAATTTTCACACTATTACTCACACACTGCTATGTTATTATAGCAAAACACTTTTTTTAATGCATCATTTGAAAAACGATACATTTTAACATTTGTATTACAGAACCACCTACATTTACACACTTATTCCAATGTGATTTCACAATGAAAGTGTTATAGAAGTGACACAAAATGACGTGGTTGCTTAAAAAAAAAGTGCTTTTCATGTCACATTTTCTTTTAAAACACTATCGGTTAGGTTTAGGCGTAGGTTAAGGGTAAGGATGTCTGTTTTGTTCACCTCTCATTTGTTTTTTAGGACACTTTTGGTTAGGTTTAATCTAAAGTTTTATGTTAGGGAAGTGCATTTTTACTCATTAAAACATCCATCTAAAATTCTCCTTACAAACCTCATCTGATAAAATCATTTCACTTGTTTTTTGGCACCCCTCGCTGGACATTTCACTGGGAAACTGCAGCCAAATATGTAATACAGCACGTAATTTTGGTTTGCAAAAATGTTGCCATGATCACATAAATTTCATGAGATCAGACTGATTTTGCGTCAGTGTTTCCCAATGGATTAAAATCTGAGCACAGCAAAAAGCTACAGAGTTAGCTCCATTGCCGCTTTGCGCATACTTCAAGCATTGTGACGCAACACTCAAGTTTAAACAATTTGAACTTTGATATTTGCTGTTAATCTTTTCATAGTGCAGCCAATAGCTGCTTATCCACTATTGGGCTAAATTAGGGTGTGCTTGTGCGTGCCAGGGCCCACTGTCACTTCCGAGGCTTCATTGTGCCTCCTCAGAGCTTTCTCAGGGCCAACGGCCAATGGCCTTTGGTCCGCTAAATACCCTTGGGCCAAACAAGGCCAGCTGGTGATTGATGTGTGGTCAATGTCAAAGGAGAAGTTTCGGTGAACTTGAAGGTTGTGTGTCCAGCGCATAATGGTACAGATTCGGGCAAAATTAAAAAAATTGCAGGCACAGTATAAATCCGTTAAAATGCACAATGGACAAATTGGTGCCCAAAGAAAGAACTTTCCATGGTTCAAGATCATAGACGGTGTGCTGGGACATCGTCCCGCTGTTAGTGGAGAGAACACTCGGGACACCATGGCAGTTATATTCAGTGAGTAACTTATCTTGCTAGCTAGCTAAAGTTTACATACAATATAAACTTGATATTCCAGATACCTTGACAACATGGTACCTCAGCTTGAGCTTCCCTCTAGGTTGTAAAATGGTGTCTGATGTTGGCACCAGAGCGGTGTATTAAGGGAGGGTTTTAGAGCAATATTGCGAGGCTACTGGCCCGTTGGTGGGAATGCAGATCGATTTTGGGCTCGTGGCACGAAGTTCAAGGCTGTTGGCCACAGCTGACCAGTTTACAGGCCTGGCTCGCACTGGCCCGATAGTGGAAAAGCGGCTGCTGAGTACTGCAAAATTTGTGTGATGTATCATTACGTAAGCGGTGCCCATGCACATATTAAAATGGAATGGAAAAGAAGACTCTACATCAAGTTGTACAACACAAAGGCATATCACTTTCAATGACTCAATGACAAAAAAACAAAAAAAACAACTTAAAACCTTAAGCTGTTCCTAGCTGGTCTCCCAGCCTGGTTTTGACCACCCAGCTGGCCACCCAGCTAAACCAAATGAGCACCAGCTCAATCAGGCTGGGAGACCAGCTTAAACCAGCTAAGACCTGCAACCAGCTTAGGCTAGTTTAAGCAGGGGAATCAAAGCAATTGCCAGGCCTTTTTTCTGTTTTACACTCAAATGCATGTTACCTCTTTTATTTGCTTTCACTATCTTCACTGTTTATTGTGCACAGTTCCCGGTTTCTTGCTGCCGAGCAACCTCATAAAATCACCCTTCCGTGACACATGGTTTTTCATTTAGATTTATAAGTATGACTCATTCTTCCGTGGAACACAACAGGAGATTTTAGGCAGAATGTTAGTCTCAGTCACCATTCAATTTCGTTGCATGGACAAAAGATGTAACGCTGGAAAAAAACATGGAAAAGCAAATAATACATTTTGACGGAATTGTTATTTTTGGGTGAAATAATCTTTTAATATAATCTTAATGGACTATTTTTATACTGCAAAACTGTAACCTGGGGTTCATGTTTGTGGTGGTTGCAACATTAAACACAGTACCAACAATGAAGTCACCTAAACAAGGAAGATAAAAACAATAGCCACTGAAGCATCATGGTGAGAGTGTTCTGTCATGCGTATCACTCTCAACGCTCCTCAGATACCTTTGCTGTGAGGGTATATTTGAAGGGCAGAGCCAAGTGCCCCCTGTTAAATGAGCACCACAGTATTACACAGGCACTTTATATTTCCTACTGTGTCCATAGTAGTACACACTACAGACACGCATGCGTGTGCTCACCAAGAGGCTGTTTGTAAGCCTGGAGGCAGATTGAGATGAACTCATGTATTATTATTCACTTTGAAGCAGTTTCTAGTGAGAACGCTTTGGTGAGTCAGACAGCGATGAAAGATTTAGCTTCACCTCCGGGCTGCAGCCAGGGACCCGTGCGTCAGAGATCTGGCTCCGCTCCCGCTGCCGGAGAGCTGTAATTCCGGTCGCTTATCTCCAGTCACACATCCCTAATCAAATGAGAACAACTCTACCATCTTCCCATCTCTAATGAAGACTTGGATTCTTTGGTTTTATCTGTCTCATCATATCTGTCTGCCTCTTTTTTTTCTGCCTTCTTTTCCATTTCAGTCTGTAGTAGCGTCCCTGACAACATGAAGGTCCATCCACTGAACCGAACAGCGCTTGTGTTTACCTGGGATTGGCCTTCAATGGTCTACCACCCACCTATAGTTGGCTTCCTGGTCTCCTACAGCTGGGTGAAAGATGAAATGCCTTTCGAGAAGACCTTCACACAGAGCAGTGAACACAGCACGGTGAGGTTCCATGTAAGAAAGGGCAAGCAGAGTAATCATAAAAGAGCACAGTGGTTAACAAGTTTTAACCAAGCCTCAATCCCACAGTCATGGTTGTTTTTTCTTTGATTTGAGCTCGGACATTTAAATTATCCAATTACTCAGTTATTTGATTGCCGGTCTTGGGGGTGTGGATGTGTCCTCACACAGGGTCCAAAATTAACACTCAGTAAGCACCAAATCCAGTAAAAATTGGCTTTGGTGAGTAAATAAAACAGTATTATTCATAAGGAAATACATCATAATATATGGTTTCAATCGAATTTTAAGAATCTGACCCTCGTTGATGTGAAGCAAGTATATCAAATTATTCAAATCCTCTACTAAAAACAACATCTGTTGTTGATCTGAGGTGATAAAATTTAGAAATCTGTTAAATTCTAGTTTAGAACATGTGTCAAGTACGTAGAAATTAAAGCATTTTCATAATTCTAGGTCCATACAATGCAAGTGAATGGTGACCAAACCTTTCAAGCTCCAAAAATCACATCAAGGCAGCATACAAGTAATCCATACAACTCCAGTGGTTAAAGCTATGTCTACAGCAATGATAGGTGTAAGTTAGAAACAGATCAGTATTCAAGACCTTTTTTACTATAAATCTCCACTTTCATGTTCTGAAAGTGAAAGTGGAGATTTATTGTAAAAAAGGACTGCATCACTTCAGAAGACATATATTAAACCACTGGAGTCGTATGGATTACTTTTATGCTGCCTTTATATGCTTTTTGGCGCTTCAAATGTCTGGTCACCATTCACTTGCATTGAAAGGACCATCAGAGTGGAAATATTCTTCTAAAAATCTTTGTTTGTGTTCAGCAGAAGAAAGAAACTCATGAAAGTGAGTAAATTATAAAATAATTTTTCTTTTTGGGTGAAGCATCCCTTTATTTGATCCAGACAAAAACAAAATGAGGATCACGTCATTGACCCATCTGTTAAGATATTAATAAGACATTATACGTTGTTACATTTGCTACTGTAAACACTCAGTAGGCTGAATATGACTGTCCAACCTCAGCATCTTATGATTGGTCCATTGTTTTAAAACTGACATTGATTCGCTATGCTGCAAATGTGTATTGATTATGTTGAAAAACTTGGGGAAATATAGACATTTTTAAATGTATAATGGTTGCTACTTTCCTGGTCAAGTTCCTGTAAAAACAGAGAGACCATCTGATGTGTACACAGACCACAAAAACAGTCCCTACAAAAAGTACATCCCTTTATATGAGTTTTGGAAAAACAAAGAACAAAGTGTTCCTTGTGGACGTTATCTTGGTTTCCAACATTTCCTCATAAGTCTGATGGATGGACTGCTGTCATCGGTTTGATGGATTTAGACAGCATATGGTCTTTCTTCCCTCAAGTCTATTGAATGACTTACACCCATGTCTGTCAGTTACCTTATTGGGGCAGCCTTACATACACGGTATCCATGACTACAAGAGAGTGTCCGCCAAGTTGAGGGAACTTTTCTGTCAGTCTATTTTAGGCTTGGTCAAATTAGATTTGGATTCAGTTGAGGGATGTAACTGCCACGGTTAAAGTCCAATTACTTCCTTTCACTCTACAGCCCATCATGACTCCCTCATCTTTTCAATTCTAAATTTACATTTTTATTTCAATTTTGAGCTCAGCCACAGGTTGTACTGGAGAATCAAGACCAGTTTTTGGCATATGAAATTTAAATGAACCCACCCATCTATTTCTGGGGGATAGATTGAGGATCGCCGTATGATGGAACAGGACATTGTAATAAATAAGTGTCATTTTATACAAATAATAATGGCAGATGTCAAATTTGCTTTGACATTTTGGTTTTGGGAAATACGACTTTGGGAAATGAGTTTTGAAATGTGCCAATAAGCCTGTCTTAATTATCGTTTTATTGTCATTTTTTATTTGGATTTTTAACAAGTACACAACTAAAAAGACAGCATTACACTACAATACAAACACAAAACCACAAAAAACAAAAAACAAAAAAATTACAAAAGGGCAACCAATCTGAAACCGCGGCCACACTAGGATTTGAGCATGCAACATTATTTCGGACACCGCAACGGACAGGATATGATGTCACGCTCTAAGACTTCTGGTTATAATAAATAATAAATCGCAAATAACAATTAATGTTTTCAAAATGTTACAGTTTGAAGGGTTTATTAGATATATAGGTTTTACAGATTAATCTGTGCCAATAGTTGTCTTTGGAACAATTGGTTATCAACAAGAATTTATGCCAACTAAATCTTTCATCATTGACAATATGCATTCATATTTTTATCCTCACTTCAATACATATTTTTGTATTCTAAACTGAAGCAAGGGGATGCAAAGAAAAAATGCAACTAAATGGAAATGTGCTCCATCTGCACATACATCGTGTCTCCAACTCCAAATCTTGTGAATAATAATAAACCTTATTCCTCATTAAACATCATCTATACAAAATATTTAAAAATTAAAAAAAAATTTTTTTTTAAAAACTATCAGCCGATTTATCTGTTATCCGCCTTTCCCACCACCTTAGATATTGATATCAGCAAAAGCCACTATCGGTCGACTGCTCACTTCCCTGCAACAATAAAAACATGCAGCTTTGAAAGATCTATTCTTTGTACTGATCCAAGAGGCCCGTGTGTGACGATCTCCTGCTGGTCACACTGGCAACCCATGTTAGATGCAGAAAAGTGCCAAGACAACCCTTCTTGTGTCTATTTCGCTCATAAATATGTTAATGAAATATGTGGTGTTGTTTGCCTCCTGTAGAGGGCAGTCATCACACTCGTGTCTCCAGATGTCCTGTATCTGTTCAGAGTGCAAGCTGTATGTCAGAGAGACCAGCGCAGTGACTTCAGCCAAACACTCTTATTCAGAGGTTTGTCAAATAAACCAATGCCTGTCCATTCTTCTTATACCACGTGGAAAATTTCCATTATTCATGAAAATCCATCAGGTCATTGATTAATCTTGATTTTATTTTCTTAAAGCAAACACCACAAGGATATTCGAGGGAACAAGGATCGTAAAAACTGGAATGGTAGGTAATAGCATTGGTCTAGTCTTCTGTGAATCAGATTTGTTTATTAATTGTTCAGTTCTTTCTATATCTGGGTGAATCTCACGAAAACATGTCCCGGTCACATGTCCAGATTTATCCCAAAATCAAACCAAAAAAAAAAGAAAAAGAAAAAAAAAAAAAAAAAAAAAAAAAAATATATATATATATATATATATATATATATATATATATATATATATATATATATATATATATATAATACAAATAATAACGTAGGAAAATACATTTTGCATAAAGAAAATGAAGCTGAATTTTAGGACCATTATGATTATTTATTTATTTTATTATCATTTTCTTTGTGCATTGTGGCATTATTTTTATGATTATTTTAAAGCACATTGTCCCCCACAAACTCTTATAACTTTTTCTTAAACTCGTATTTGCTCTAGAATATTTTATGAACTAGACATTGCTCTTGTGTTGAGTAAACCTTGCAATGCAAAGGTATATACGATTTGTGAGTGAATCATTCTTTTGAATCCGTTCTTTTTTAATGAATTAGTCAAAATGGTTCACAAATTGGTCTAAATCAGGGGTGCTCATAGCGGCGATCGCAAGAGAACCACTGATCGATCTCCATAACAGGTCAAAAGGGAAAGAGGATAGAGAGAGAAATGATAAAAAAATTAAAGATGTACATTTTTATTTCCTCGCTACTGTAGCCGCGCGCTGTTTGACAGACAGGTGGCCTGTGTGTGCGCGCTTTACATGCGCTTTTGCTCTGAGAGCAGTCATGGTAATTCAGATATGCGCCTGCTGTATATGGTCAAATACATTTCAAAATTCTGCCAAAAATGTCTTGGCAAGGTATTAATGTAAATACAGTCAGTAATGTCTAAAGTGAACCTTAACAATGGGGAAAAAAAGCAGATTTGTATCAAAATGTCGGACTTGAAGTGTACATGTAACCTAACAGACCCAGTGATAAGTACAGTATGTCTAATATTAATCAAACTAGAAAATAAATAAACCACTCACTACTCTTGGCTTGATAAATTTAGTGGCTTTAAGAAGTATTAATGGAATATAATCAAACAGTGGAGACCAGTAGCTAGTAGTTTTATGTTACATTTAATTTAATTCTGAATGTTTACTTGAATACTTGATAGGCTACTGCTGTTCATTTTTTTTTTTTTTTTAAGCTTTTAAAAAAGCACTGTTTTCTTAATTTGATTTTTTTCTGTTGTTTTTTTATTTGCTTCTATTTATTGCTTTTATTTTTTTATTCATTTGTTTCTTTGTTCTTATTTAATAAGACTGTTGACTTGTCTTGAATAATTACTTGAAACAAGGCTTACATAATATAAAAAGAAGTATTATTGTTTGTTGTGGTATCAAAAGAGGTATAATTGTCAAATTTCACTACCAACTATTCATTTATTGTGTATGGTAGATCTTGCTATGATCACATTATGAAACAGTACACCTCATTCCATAGAAGTGTGAGCACCGCTGGACTAAATGATTAATTTGCAAATCAGTCTGAATAAAAAAATAAATAAATAAATAAAAAATATGTATCCAGTTATCACAAACACCTAGAAAAGTCGTCTGAAGTCGCCATTGGTCAGATAGGGTTGTACTGCTTAAATCCGTGTAATTTAAAAACTGTCCAATAAATATAAATGTTTTTCAATTTAATATCAATATTTTTTGCATTACTGTATAAGAAATAGGAGTTTTCATTACGATAATGATACAAAATATAAAGAAAATTAAGGATATTTTAGGACCATTAATAGTTTTTTCAGTGTAACACTATTTATTTATGATACATAAAGTACATAATGTCCCCCCATATTGAATTACTCTTCTACAGTTAAAAAAAAATAGTGATTTTTTAATTATTTATTTTTAGAAAATAGCATAAATGAAAGGCAGTACAACAAATACTACCATGATATATAAATACTTATATATATATAATATATCACTCATTTTATGTTATTACAGTAATGAGATTTAAATTTTTTCCAATTACTGTTACAAAAATTGTGTGTGCTGGGAGGTGTGCCTAATTATCATGAAAATTATATCACAAAAATGTTGCAAAAAATCTTAATGGTTCTGAACATAGGCCTTATTTCAATTAAGCAAATGCTTATTTTGGCGTAAAACACATGTTCTTTACCGTTTTTTTGAGAATCACCCAACTACTGATATTATAGTTGTTTATTTTTCTTTTTCCTGTCCTGTCCAATTCTAGCCCACCATTTCCCCAGCCTCCTCTGCAGACATGGCCCCTATAAGCTCAGGCTCCTCCACCTGGACGTCCACTGGCCTCCCCTTTTCCTTCGTCTCCATGGCAACGGGAATGGGGCCTCCATCCAGTGGCGGGCAAGCCACTGTAGCATCTGTGGTAACCAGCACTCTGTTGGCAGGGCTGGGTTTCAGCGGCAGTGTGATTTCCTCCCTCCCGGGTTCGCTTTGGCCCACCCACTCTACAAACTCAGTACCCACACCCACCCAACACCCAGTCACTCCTACTGCCGAAACCGTCCCTTCTGAAAACAACATCCTCACCACTGAAGATACCACAGAAGCAAATAATAATGAGGAAGAAGGAAGTGAAAGAGAGGAGGAGGAGGAAGAAGAGGAGGAGGAACAGGGGGAAGAGGAAAAGAAAAAAAAGGATAAAGACATCAAGGACAAAACGCAGGAGAATATGGTGCCCCAAAAACCAACAGCCCCCCTCCCAACTTCAGCATACAGGGAGAGAGGACGAGAGAGGGCGGATGTTAACAATGAGAACTCCACATTGTCCCCTAGGATAGTGGAAGAGCATGTATCTAGTGCCACAGAAAAGACTTCTGGTGAGGATTCGTCAAAACCAACATGGTTGGAGGATAACAACACTGCAGACATGCAACTTCCTGCCATCTCAACAAAATCCACTGAACTAACCAATGTGGAGAGGGCTCACTGGCCATACTACATTCACACTGGTAGGTGAGCTACTAATGACCTCCCCAGTCCAAAAGACCCACAATCTGAAACCGCGGCCACACTAGGATTTGAGCATGCAACATTATTTCGGACACCGCAACGGACAGGATATGATGTCACGCTCGAAGGCTTCTGGTTATAATAAATAATAAATCACAAATAACAATTAATAATGTTTTCAAAATGTTACAATTTGAAGGGTTTATTAGATATATCGGTTTATAAATGAGATATATAGGTTTTACAGATTAATCTGTGCCAATAGTTGTCTTTGGAACAATTGGTTATCCCACCACCTTAGATATTGATATCAGCAAAAGCCACTATCGGTCGACTGCTCACTTCCCTGCAACAATAAAAACATGCAGCTTTGAAAGATCTATTCTTTGTACTGATCCAAGAGGCCCGTGTGTGACGATCTCCTACTGGTCACACGTCTTCTCTTCATGCCAGTTCGTGGTTTAGAGTTCATCAAACCTAAACTTTTGTGCGCAGCGGAATGAGAAATTTCACCGCATGAGCTTGCGTTTCCTGTCTCGTGCGTTGGGATGCTTTTGAATGGAACAAAGTGAATGGAGTGTGAAGTGTAGTGTGATCGAGGCTTAAAGCTTTACGCAATCACTGTTCTCTGAGAAATGCCCCGAGGAAAGAAAAATCACAGATGAGATCTATTTAATAGCTCTGTCGTTTCTCCTAGAAAGCAATGAGATTATATTGAAAGAAAAAATTTCACTTTTACTAAAGTCTCTTGCTTCTCAGATTTTTCTCCTGAGAAAAGACCATCGTAATCTCACTTGTGTCTTCTATAGAGTTTCAGAGAAAAACTCAGCGATGTCGTGAATTGTTCTCAGATTCTGCAATCAAATGTCAGAGATTTCAAGATGATTAACTTAAAGATTTCTTATACAATTGTTCCAGACCAATTGATCTGAACTGTGCTGTCCACATTAATTTAATAATTTTATACAAACTTTATGTCAACAGTTGTCTCATTTGTGTCTATTTTAAGGAAATATCCATGACAAAATGTATGCTTTAATGAAACATTGTCTTTTAAGGTATGAATGAGAAACCTCTGAGCAATACATCTTTCCTCTGGGTGATAACATTATGACCTTTGTGTACCACAGTCTGTAACTTAAAGACCTTAAAGGGGGTCGCACACAGACACGTCTGGCGGACGACATGGCGTGTTCTAAAATTAGAAACAACTGTTTTCAATGAAGGTACGCACACCGCCGCCACCACTCAGTGTCTGTCGGCAGCGCCCAGCTACGACTCCGGAGGCTGCTCAAATTTCTGCTGCACGCAACTCGCATATTTTCCATTAAATTCAATGCGACCGCCTTAATTCTGGAAAATCTTATACTATACTAAATCCAATACTAAGGCCACATCCACACTTATCTGTTTTTATTTGAAAACTCTGTTTTATATTTCCTAGCCTCATCGTTTTCAAAAGTTGCTGTAATGGAGAGCATTTAAGAACCTTTCTGTTTTCGATGGAGGAAAACGCTGTTCTAGTGTGGATGAGTGGTGTAAACATAGTGATATTAATGCATTTTCAAACTAAAATGTATTAGTGTAGACATGTCCTAAATCTAACCTAAACTAACTTGTTTAGCTCTTGTTCTAAAATAATTACAGGAACCTACTATACTAGTACAGTAGACCTTTACCAGACTCCTTTACAAATGTCTGTGTTTTGTCTTTCCGTGTGTAGAAGCCAAAGGGGAACTGGCTTCCCCAGCTGAGCCTGGTTTCTCTCAAGGTTATTTTTCTCCATAAACTAACATCGCCTTTGACTTGCTCACTGGCGCTCTAATTTTAAAGGCATGATTTCCAGTCGCGTCCAACCGCGCAATGAGGACTTTAAGACATTACAGCAGAATTTTCTGTTACAGCATAATTTAATTGAAAAGATGTGTGTTGTAAAAAATACTATACAAATAAAAATGACTTGACTTGAAGAAATGAATGTTATTTTTGTTACCCTTCTCTGGTCTCTGTGACCATTATGCAGAGAGGAACAGCATCTCCACTGTCACCCGAAACCCTGTGTCCTCATCCAGCAGAATGGAGTGGATCATCCCTCTGATGGTGGTATCTGCTCTCACACTCCTCTGTCTGATTATGCTGCTGGCTGTCCTGGTCTACTGGAGGTATGGCAGAGTTCAAGGACCACAGTTTATAATAAAGCAATAAGCTACAATAGGGTTGTGTGTTAAAGTGATTTTACCACAGGTAAGGGGTGTTTATAGGCAAAGTGGAGCTTTTTAACAGTTTTTATAAAATGGCAACAACAGCAATGCCAAGATTGGATTGGATTATTGTCAGTGTGTTTTTGGTTTTGTTACAATCGAAGGGGCAAGTCAAAATTATTTTCTGTAATAATCAACAGGATGCTTTGAGAACAGTATTTTGGACCAGTGAGATTTCTCTGCAGGCTGAGCTACCCAGTTTGACACAACAAATACAGAAACCAAGCACCGTCTTAATATCTTGTTGCGGTTGTCGCTGTTTAAAAACGTTTAAGGGTGCTCTGACCCCTGTATCCACACCTCATCAACCTCTTTCTACTTATCTACTCTCTCTCTCACTGGCCTTTATAAACGTGGCTCAGCTCTCTTGAGAATCCTGGCCCCATCTGCCCACCCTCTCCCAGGCCTGTCTCAGCCCTTTGGGAACCGAATCAAAATCCTCCCAACGAGCTCCCTGCCAAATACCACCATCCTCCTGTTCTGTCCGGTTTTGTCTTGTGTCTGTGTATGAGCTAAGAGGTTATAGGCCCCCTAGGGATCATGAGTCTTGAGCCTAGGGACCCAGCTGTGCTCCAATCTGTGATGCTGACTGGTCTGAGTGTATCATTAAATTGTGAACACGAAACATTACATTAATAGTTAACATTAAACTTTATTTTGTAATGTGTTAGTTGTAATAATATTTGCAGTACTTACATTCTTATACCTGACCAGCCTAAGTAAAAAAAAAAACACCCCCAAGTCTCTATGAAAAGGCCCGGGTCACTCATTCATTGTAAATTTATGGAATTTAATTTACCCATTTTGTCAACCACCTGGTCAAATTCATGTGATCTCTTAAAGTCTGATTCTTCTGGTTTCTTAATAAGTAATAGCACACATCCCCTCATCAAACCACACAATTTTAGGTATCATTCATGTTCATAGCACAAAAAGTGCAGGACGAATTACGCTCCGAAAGTTTAATACTTAAGCCATGGGTTTTTTTCAAATCCCTAATCCTAAATATGAGCAATACCAGACACCATTAATTACAACAATTTCTGTCTGCAAGTTACCTCAACCAACTCCAGAGCTCTGTGTGAACATAGAACGTGAGAAGAAATGATAAAAGCAGTCAGATTTTTTTTTACTTCACCATGACCTATGCATATTCATTTAACAAATTCAGTGCTGTAAGGAATGATGATTGCAAATACCGGGAGTTGATTGGTTAAAGTTATAGGGAATAAAAGGCTGGTTGAATTTGCTCTTTTATACAGTGATCTATCGGTTAGTGAGCGAGAGGAAGACAAATGATAACTGCTCCATTGAGAATGTGAACCCAGACATCTTTATCTAAATCTTAATGTGAGTAAAGGCACATGAGCAATTAATGCACTTGTTCTGTCAACTTTCAAGAATGTCATGAACAAATCCACCAAGAAGCAAAAGCTTTTAAAAAAAATATTATTATAAATATTATTAAAATATTAAGTTCATATACACTCAGTGAGCACTTTGTTAGGAACACCTGTATACCTACTTATTCATGCGATTATTTAATTAGCCAATCAGTGCAATGCATAAAATCATGCAGATACAGGTCAGGAACTTCAGTTAATTTTCACATCATCCATTAAAATGGGTAAAAATGTGATCTCAGTGATTTCGACCGTGGCATGATTGTTGGTGCCAGATGGGCTGGTTTGAGTATTTCTGTAACTGCTAATCTCCTGGGATTTTCATGCACAGCAGTCTGTAGAGTTTTCTCAGAATGGTGCCAAAAACTAAAAACATCCAGTGAGCAGCAGTTCTGTGGAGGGAAATGCCTTGTTGATGAGGGAGGTCAATGGAGAATGGCCAGACTGGTTTCAAGCTGACAGAATGGGTACGGTAACTCAGATAACTACTCTGTACAATTGTAGTGAGCAGAATAGCATCTCAGAATGCACAACACGAAGAACCTTGAGGTGGAAGAGCTACAACAGCGGAAGACCACATCGGGAACTTTATTAGGACCACAGTATTCCTAATAATGTACTCATTGAGTGTATATCCTTTTATCCTTTTATTAGTACAATACCATTCCTGCATTATCTGAGGTGAAAAAGTGCAAAACTACCTCCTTTGCAAAAACTTTCTCATTTTCTCAGAACTGGAGCTCATGAGTGTTTACCACAAAGTATGCTATTATTTGCTAAAATGAAGTAATGATGTTGCCAAGGCAATAGGCTAATGAGAGCTTTATGTAGGCAGGGTTCCATCTGGATAGCTCAGAGGCTTTCAGAGTCTGTTCAAACTCACAGATGCCCATTAAAGACCAAAGATACTGCACTCGTCTCCAGTGGTACATCTCTACACGTACACATGAGATCACTATGAGTTAAAGCAATTTCAAACTCGAACAGATAGAGACGCAGATGGGGAATGATAAGGGGTTATATTTGTCTTTTTACCATTTGCTTAGTTGTGCATTTTCAAGGAGTCCAAAAACATCACTGAAGGACCCTGCTATAGCATCAGTCTGCAAAATGTACGTCTGCCAACAACAGATCCCCTATCCTATAAGGTCATTAGTGCAGGGTGACTGCCCCCAACACCCACCCACCCTCTCTATCTACCTATACCCCCCCAACCCCCACCCCCCATCAGTGCTCAGCCATCATTCTCCCTCTCTTTCCCCTCTTTTTATCTCATCTTCTAAGGATGAATAGCATCTGCTCTTTGCTCTGCATACAGTACAGGTAGGGACACTCCTATGAAAATACTATACTAGCATTTACATGACAGTAAGTCTTAAATGGGGGTTTCAGGGGGGATTGCACCCTGTCTTTCCTGTGCATTTGGAGATTTTTAAAAGATTGTTCCCAAGGCAGAGAGGCTACAGCAATATGGAGAGCTGCAGGTGCAAAGTTTGGCTAGATATTATGTATCATTGCTTTGTTGTTTGTGTATGTTTTATGAAATCTAGAGGGAGAACTAGACATTTAGGAGTGTTTGTATTTGCTAATGTAATAATGACATTATGACAAGGATTTTATTATGTACTTGACTGAGTTCTAGCTCAGAACTGTTGTTGTTCTGAACTTACCCTGCTTGTATGTGTTTATTTAAATGAAGTTATGGGTTTAAATGAAGTCATAAGTCCCTCTTTACCTTCAAAAAATGACAGTAGACAAAATTCAAAATTCCCAAAGTAGTTTGTAGATTGGACAGACTTGATGTATTACTTCTTGTGATGTTCAGAAAATACATAGCAGCCACTCTAAGCAAGCCCACAACTTTTTCATAATTAAGGAGCTCTTTAAAAGCATACTGTTTACCTGCCCCTGTACCAAGCTCTGCGTTCACAAAAATGTTAATGCAATTTAGAGCCATTGTCTCTGTTCTAATTTTTTAATTTAAATAACCTGGATCCTTTCTGCCCACAGGAGATTCTTTCAGACTGCACAGTTCTACATCGAAGAAAGAAACTCCCCAAGAGTGATCCGCAATGATAGTTTTCCCATCCTCTCTGCAGCAGGTGAGTCAAAATATAAAAATGGCTAGAAAAAAATGTACTTGAGAATTCTTGCTCAGTATTTTTGTCTATGTTTCCAGTAAACATATCTAAACATCCTTGAAACAAGACTCATTTACTTGAGAAGCAAACATACGAAACAAGAAAGAACTATTTGTCAATGGGGTAAGAAGTATGAACTCTAAACCTAATGGCAAATTGTTTTTCTTATTATTTTAAGCTTAAACTTCACTAAAGGTTTTGTTCAAATCTCTAACCCGTAGTATTACCAATAAAAATAGTGATGCTTGCGCCACTAAATATAAACGCAAAGTTTGACTAGACAGATCGCACTGCAAAACCTTTCATCACAGCATTCATATGAGTTAATGACTATTCAACAAAAGTGGCTCCATTCATCATCTTCAGTATTGATGGATCAGAAAGATGGTCAACCTTAACAATTGAATAGAATTCATTAGGCCTGCTATATCATATTACGTTGCTTTCCTTTTTGGTTTATCTGTTTGTCAATCTGTTTGGATGGTTTAAATAATCTGCATTTCAATCTTACCATTTTCTTGGATTTTTAATGGATGCATATTTAATGTTCTTTGAGTCATTGTGTTTATTCTTCTTCAGTTTGAGCAGTTTGAGCAGTGCATGAATTTGTAAACTTGCTCAACTGCTGTCAGTATTGCAACTCTTCTAGCATCTTTTCTTTCTTGCTCGCTCTGTGCCTTTGTCTCTCGTTCTATTGTTCTACCATGTGAATCAGCCCAGCTCTTGACTGACAGGTCTATAAAACTGTAAGCCCAGGGAGGTAAAACCAGCCATTAATGTTTATGAGAACTCTGTTTGAAATGGTAGTTTAATGTCTCTGCTATGATACTCATCAACAATCCCTGTTAAATTGAGAAAGAAGCCAGTGTGTGCATGTCTCAGTAGTTTAATAAGGTGAAATCTCTATGGTTAACAGTATAGACAGTGAATACTTGATGTGTATTTGATCATCCATCGCCACGCCAAAGCGCTAAATGCTCCGGGGGATTCTGGTCTTTTTTTAAATATGGCCCCAGCTGTGTGGTTCTCTGGGCAGTAATGAAGCATACCTTTATATGGCCATTCAACTTGACAATAGACCATCAGACCAGCTCATTTCAATGATAGATAACTGATTGGCTTTATATGACACAGATGTGCCCAAATATCATAGGGTCTGTGGGTTTAGTAGTGAGTTTCTTGTATTTTGAAACTGATTTTTATTTTTGTATTTTTTGTATTTATTTATTTACATAATTTAAACATAAATCTGATGTTTTTAGGTATATTTTGTAATATTTTATTAAATATAATTTAATAAACATAAAATATAAATTATGAATTCAAAAATATACTGTATGTTGTATAATTATATTTATACTTATATATATATATATATATATATATATATATATATATATATATATATAATTGATACAAATAAATGAAACATTTAATAAATTATTTTATACTATAATGAAATATGTAATTAAATGTAATTGAATTTAATATTGTAATTTAATACTACATTTTATGTTTTCTAAAAATAAATTTTATCTTATGCTATTACTAAACAACTTATGTGTTATGATTTGAGTGTATATCTAAATTCCATAAATATTATGTTTTTAGGTAAAGTAAAATATTTCATATTTTATAAAATATAATATGTTTGTATATTTAATAGTAATACATTTAATATATTATATATAGTGTATATACACACACAATAGTATATATATATATATATTTATATTATTTAGATATATTTAGATAGTATATATATTCTATTATTTCTATTTCTATTATTATTACATTTTTACATTTTCCAAAAACAAATGTGAGTGGTGATTGTCCTTGTAAAAGTCGCTGCCACAATATTAGCAAATGCCATTAATAATATTTTAGGTATTTGATCAGATTTATGGTAATCTGAACCATTTGAATGGAAATGTTTGGATTTTACTTAGCAGATTCAGTATGGCATGTGTAAATGGTTTATGTATTACAGATGACCTGGAGGCTGTCCCAGTCAGGCAGTTCATCAAACACATCATGGAGTTGTACTCCAACAACCAGCATGGCTTCTCTCAGGAGTTCAATGTGAGTGTGGTCTTTGTAAAAGGAGTGTGTGAGAATATACTGTATGTGTGCTCTACGTGTACCGGTGTTCCCAGTTGCACAGAGGCACAGATGGCTATGGGAAAAGGACTAATTAAAGAGGAGAACCTCATTAAAATCACTCCTCTTGCTGGAGGAATCTATACAGGAATACAGGATGACTTGAGTCTTGTTCATTTACATTTGGCATATGAACATATGAACATACATTTGAACATTTACATGATCAGAATCTAATATGGGCACATTCAAGAACTCAGAACCCAGTCTCTTTTACAAGATTCACCTAAAACGATGACAATTGCTTATTTCATGCATTTAATATACATTTAATAATAGAGGTGTTTTGTTTTACAGTTGTAGCCCAAATAAACTTCTCGACAGATTAACGTCTTCTTCATTAGCGCACAGTGGGAAGCTAATTATATGCTGCTGTATAAAAATTATTTCCAATTGAATTGATGTGACAATAATTAAATGATTTGGACAAATGGGGCAATTTATAAATAATATACAACAATTAATATAATAAATATAAATAATAGGATGTGAAACAATATTCCTTATGCAGTGATAAGCATTACAAGCATTAGTATGCTACATTATTGTCACAAGACCTCATCCAGCATGTTCAATTCAGAAAGTGATGTTCAGTTATAATCTTGTAGATAAAAAAAAAAACAACCTATTTTTAATTTATCCAAGTTTGTGTAAAAATGTGTTAACTTTTGGTAGTCTGAAACGTTAAAAGTTGATATCCTTTCTGGTTCATTTGCCAAATATAGTAGCTCATGCATACAAAAAATCTTCATACTGTATAATACACATACAGTAGAAATAATAGTGTAAAGAGTAGTATGATAGCATGCTATTCCAAATATAAGGATATCTGTACTATAGAACCAGGTCTAACCGAAATAGTAACTTTTGGATCCATTTGAAATCTTCTCTGCAGGAGGTTCAGCGCTGCACATCTGACATGAAGATCACAGCCGAACATTCAAATCACCCAGACAACAAGCACAAAAACAGATACATCAACATCGTTGCATGTGAGTTGTGAAAATGTACCTTCTTAAGTAAAGGTGAATGTGTACACTGTGAATTCATCTGTGATCCAATTTTCTGAAACTCTAGCGTGGCATTAAATATATAAATATTCCTCATTCCCTCATCCCTTTTTCCCCCTTACAGTACATGCACTGCTAGCATTTCTAAATAGATTACATATGTCAAATGGTGGTTCAAATGATACATCATTTATTGCATTTGAATACCCAGATGATCACAGTAGAGTGAAGCTACAGCAACTGACTGGGAAAGACGGCAAACACACGGACTACATCAACGCCAACTATGTAGACGTAAGTATTTATTCATGTGTGTGTTTGTATATATGTTTGCTCATATATTTTTTTGTAATTAAATATTCACATTCTCAGGGTTATAAGAGATCCAGGGCTTATATAGCTGCTCAGGGACCTCTGAAGTCCACCTTTGAGGACTTTTGGCGAATGATTTGGGAACGGAACACCAGTGTGATTGTCATGATAACCAACCTGGTGGAGAAAGGCAGGGTATGTTATCAGTACACCGCTCACCATGATCAAGTACACTTACCTAATACAAACCTCACTTCTAGACGCTCTTAAAGGAATAGTTCAACAAAAAATGAAAATTCTGTCATTATTTACTCCCCTCATTTACATACTTTTTTTCTACTGCAGAACACAAACAAAGATTTTTAGAAGAATATCTCAGCTCTGTAGGTCCTCAAAATTCAAGTGAATGGTGGCCAGAAATTTGAAGCTCCAATAAGGCAGTATAAATGTAATCCATAAGACTCCAGTATTTTAATCCATGTCTTCTGAAGCGATCCAGTTTGTTTTGGGTGAAAACAGACCAAAATGTAACTCCTTTTTCACTATACATCATGCCATTGCAGTCTCTTGGAACGATCAAGATTTCAAGATCTTGTGACAAAAACTGGTTTGTCAGTTGAGGAATTTTGCCCCTGGCGTGAATAGTCCATACTAATGCATTGTTTTGTTTTTCATGCTGAAATTCACAGCAAAAATTTGCTCTTGGTGTGTATAGGCCTTTAAAATCTGCTCCTTAAAAACCTTATTTTGACAAAAGCTTATTTATTTGTATGCCTCCTATGCATTACTTGCCTTGTTTTACTGTTTAAATACACAATACCATTGCATAAATTCTTGTTTTGAAAAGCAAAATTTATTTGTCTTGTTTTTACAGAGGAAATGTGATCAGTATTGGCCATCGGAGAACAGTGAAGTATATGGAAGCATAATGGTGACTCTAAAGAGTACTAAAGTTTATGCATACTACACACTTCGCCACTTTATCATACGCAACACCAAAGTGAAGAAGGTGAGTTGGAGCATTCTTAGCGCATTTACAAAGCACTTTTATCATGCATTAGAATCTTCATTTTGAGCTCTGAATTCTCTCTTTCTATTCTTCTCTCAGGGTCAGAAAGGGAGGCAGTTTGAACGACTGGTGGCCCAATATCACTACACTCAGTGGCCAGACATGGGCGTACCTGAGTATACACTACCAGTCATCAAATTCATCTCTCGATCTTCAGCAGCGCGCCTGCCAGGCGCAGGCCCCGTCCTAGTGCACTGCAGGTACCGTACACTAGAGAAACATAAGCCCCGCCCACCAGCCATCTAGGATTACGAAATCAATAATATGGAGTGTGTAAATGTCAGTTCCGAGAGTGTACTTTCCAATAACACCTTTTATTTTGTCATTGATTAAAAAATACCAAGAAGATTTTTGAAGGTTTCTCCTTACAGCTTCACAGAATTTCTGAGAGGAAGGGAGAAATTGTCTCTCATACCCTCACTCTGTCTGTGTCTTGCAGTGCAGGGGTGGGCAGAACAGGCACATACATAGTCATAGACAGCATGCTCCAGCAGATAAAGGACAAAGGCACTGTCAATGTCCTGGGATTCCTCAAGCACATCCGAGCCCAGCGGAACTACCTGGTCCAGACCGAGGTTAATGTTTAGTTTATTCACTCTGTATTAGTAGTCGACTGATATGGGTTAATATTTTTTAAAGGCTGATGACGATTCTGATATATTTACATATCTGGCCAATATAATGCTCAATATAATTTAATATGATAGCAAAAAAGAGGTACACAAAATTGCTTAGTTTAAATGAACATATTACTCAATATTAACTCAATTCACAATAACTTTTTTATTTTAATTAGGGCTGGGAAACTGAATGAAATTTCTTCAATTAATACTTGTTTAATGCGTAATTTATGCAGTATTTGTTTCTTTTCCCTTCCTGAAACTTCACTAACTGATTGTGTGGAGCAGTGCACGCTTATTCATTACATGCAACGCATGTCCCAGGCATAATAAACACGGGAGTGGATATACTGTACGGAGAATGGAGACTTGACCCGCAAGTGGTGAGCCAGGTGTGGGAGAGATACAGGCAAGCTGCTGTATCTCTTTGCATAACCCGAAAACGCTTACTCACTGTCATCTGAACCAGTGTCAAAAGCGAAACCGGGTGAGAGAGAACCAGCAAATGGGAGCCAGAGAAAATAATAGTTTTGAGATTTTAAACTTCAGCAAATGAAACTTCAGCATTCAATTTGTTGATTGAGCTGAACTTGTATTGAACCTGGAACATTCCTTTAAGTAAGCAAGTGGAGTCCAGCTATTTTGAATTGTTTGAATCCAATTATCTGCAGTCTGATCAAATAATGAATCAAGATGGAGATGTAAAAAATCATGGTTGATATTGCTTCCGAATCATTAATAATACTGGAAATGGAAGGTCAAATCTAGCACACTGAATTCTATAATTCTATTCTATACTGCAACTATAGTATGCCATCCATTCAGAAAATGTGCATACCGTGCACAGTGCACATACTTCATACTGCAAAAACACTAGTATGGTAGTATACCTTGGCGAACATAGCTATATTTGCTTCTGTATCATAAATATACTGTGCAAATGTCACATTCTTAGGTCACCCTAGTTTGTCTTCATGAATATGTGTATGTGTTCCCTATAGGAGCAGTTTATCTTCATCCATGATACATTAATGGAAGCTGTGCTCAGTAAAGACACAGAGGTGCCTGCCTGGCAACTCCACAGTTATGCCAACAACATCCTCACCCCAAGCCCCACGGGACAAACACGCATGGACAAACAGCTTAAGGTCTGGACTTGACGACTTGTGTTGTGCCTTTGTGCATTAGGATGAGATAATTTGCTCAGTTAGATGACTAACCTGCTCCTCCTTGTGGCCGCTTTTGTAATTTTTCCTCCAGTTGGTGACGCAATGTAATGCACATCTCACAGAGTGTTTCAGTGCACAGAAAGAGTGCAACAAAGAGAAGAACCGCACCTCATTAGTGTTGCCAAGTGAGTCACCAAATCATCAACACCCATTTAACAATATGTATCGCTCAACCTTCTGATCTTCTCAAGATACAAAGTAGCACAGCTACAATCCAGACAATATAAGACAATGTAGCAGTGTGTAGAACTTACGACCATTTTTCTATTATAAAAATAACAGAAACTCAAACTATACTGACATCTATCTGTGTGGCAACATCACGCAAAGCGAACATTTTTGGTTACTGATGTGATAGTAGAAACAATCTGTTCACAGATATATTTGTCACCCATGATTAATTTATTTCAGAACCAGAATGTCCCAGTTATAGGTAGGTTACCAAAATAGAGGGATAAGTATCTGGCTAGTAATGTGATGTCAGCATGTTGGCCACATTGAGAGGGTTCCAACCTTATGTAGAATACAATGGTTTTTACTGATATGACTGTAGAGTAGTCATCTCATGATCATTTTAAACATATCTGTCAGAACATTATTTGTTTCTGTAGGTATAAGGGTGCTGTAACACTTTACAAAAAGGTTCCATTTGTCAACAGTTAACAACCTTAGTTAACATGAACTAACAATGAACAATACTTTTACAGCATTTATTAATCTTAGTTAATGTTAACTTCAATGTATAGTAATGCATTTTTAAAATCAAAAGTTATGTTAACATTAGTTAATGCACTATGAACTAACGTGAACTAACAATAAATGTATTTTTATTAACTAGCATTAACAAAGATTAATGATGTAAAAAAATATATTGTTCATTGTTATTTCATGATACCTAATGCATTAACTAATGTTAACAAATGGAACCTTATTGTAAAATGTTACCAGTCTAAGTGTGAAAATATTTTTTTTAAGAATCATATATGTTCAATAAATAACAGAGCTAGTGGTTTACAATAGAGAACCATAGCTGAATGTGATTTGTTTGTTTCTTCCCACAGCAGAGCGAGCCCGGGTGGCATTAGCTCCTCTCCCAGGGGTAAAAGGAACAGATTACATCAATGCCTCCTATATTATGGTACAGCACTGACACTTTACTGGAACTTTATACATCGTGTTTGGATTGTTCATTCTCTGAAGGATATCTTATAATGTAGGAAATGTAAATATTTGTGTAGTAATTACAGGAATGTTCCAGGTTCAAAACAAGTTAAGCTTAATCGACAGCATTTTTGGTATAATGTTGAAAAATAATTTTGACTTGTCCCTCATTTATTTAAAAAAAATAAATAAATTATGGTTACAGTAAGGCACTTTCAGTGAAAGTGAATGGGGCCAGTCCATTCTGATAGTTATAGTATAGCCACAAGATGAAAACATTATAGGTTTTAAAGCAATAGTTCACCCAAAAATTAAAATTCTTTCATAATTTACTCACCCTTATGATGTGTATGACTGTCTTTCTTCAGCAGAACACAAATGAAGATTTTTTTAGAAGAATATCTCAGCTCTTTTGGTCCATACAATGCAAGTGAATTGGTGCCAAAATTTTGACGCTCCAAAATCACATAAGTCAGCATAAAAGTAATCCATATGACTCCAGTGGTTAAATCAGTGTCTTCAGAAGCAATATGATAGGTGTGGGTGAGAAACAGATCAATATATAAGTCCATTTTCACTATAAATTCTCCTCCCTGTTCAGTCAATTTCCACTTTCACATTCTTCTTCTTGTGTTTTTGGTGATTCACATTCTTCATGCATAATGGGCAGGGTGAAGAATTTCTAGCAAAAATGTACTTAAATATTGATCTGTTTCTCACGCAAAATTATCATATCACTTCTGAAAATATGGATTTAACCACTGGAGTCATATGGATTACTTTTATGCTGCATTTATGTGCTTTTTGGAGCATAAACATTTTGGCATCCATTCACTTGCATTTTATGGACCTACAGAGCTGAGATATTTTTATAAAAATCTTTGTTTGTGTTCTGCAGAAAAAAGAAAGTCATATACATCTGGGATGGCATGAGAGAATTTTCATTTTTGGGTGAACTATTCCTTTAACATGATTTTAGTGTCAATAAATAAATAAACAATAAATAAAATAAATGTAAAATCTGTGTAAAGTTATATTCAATATTACAATATTACATGACCACCGTAATGGCTGTAAATCCCTGATTTTTTTTTTTCAATCTAAAATCATGTTAACACATATAAAGTGATAACGTCTTGTGGCTATACTTTTGAAACAGTGTGTATTTGAATGTTTATAGACTGGCCTCATTCACTTCCATTGTTTGTTTTGTTTTTTATAAATGAGGGACAAGTCAAAAGTATTTTTTTGTGGTAATCAACATTATGCCAAAAATGCTGCTGATTGAACTTCACTTGTAGTGAACATTCTTTTACATATTTGTGTAACTGTGTTTTAGCTCTCTTTCTGTTTGTGTCAAAATTTGCTATGATTTTTTTTATAAATTAATATGAATGCTTAACATATCGCAGGGCTACAACAGGAGCAATGAGTTCATCATTACTCAGCATCCTTTGCCCCACACAACCACAGACTTCTGGAGAATGATCTGGGATCATAATGCTCAAGTTATTGTGATGTTGCCAGACAACCTCGGCCTTGTAAGTACACCATTAAAAAGCCATCTCTGAACATGGGCTCTAAAACAAATACTGAACATGCCATGTGATATATAACTTATTGCATTTTTGAAAGATATTTAGAAGTGGTACCTTCCAGTGTGTTCTGTTAATGCATCCTGAAGCTTTTCAGGCCAGCATGCTACGTTTCTATAGCACTTAGGCCCATTTACACTTGCACTAACATGCGTTTCCATGATTACATTATTTATTTACATTTAAAATTAAATGTATTTATTATTTTAAAAAATTATTTGCTTGTACATTTATAATTTTGATTTACTAATTTTTTAAGTTTTGACTTTGGAAACAGACTATGCATAATTAGCCTTAAAGGTGCACTCATTAAATTTTGTCTTTGTGTCATCTTGGACTTACACTGACACCTAGCAGCTTGGATGCAGCATCATTTAAAATCAATAGTTTTCAGTTTCAGATGCCATTGTACAAATGTAGTATTCATAGTCAGCCATGATTACTTTAATCAATGAGTGAAAGTGTCAAATAACAGGACGGTTACTGAGATTAAGCGAGCAGTATTCAGCTGGTCATGTGATTCTAACATGGCAGCCTCATGTGCGGACCCTCTCCATGTAGAATAAAACAGCTTTTATAATGTTACTGATATGACTGGAGTCTTCATTTTAATGTGAGTGGTCATGATTTCTACATATATTGCAAAATTACAATTCATGTCTTTAGGAGTTAAACTTTTTAATAAGGAAAAAATTACTGAGTGCACCTTTGAAATATTTCAAAAGTACATC
Source organism: Myxocyprinus asiaticus (assembly GCF_019703515.2). Classification (NCBI taxonomy): domain Eukaryota; kingdom Metazoa; phylum Chordata; class Actinopteri; order Cypriniformes; family Catostomidae; genus Myxocyprinus; species Myxocyprinus asiaticus. Next base: position 10,953,238 of record NC_059352.1, read on the forward strand.
TGGTCATCTAAAATCAATAAATAAAATCTCTTTCTCCTGCATGCATGCACACATTGCAAAAAAATTACTAAGTGCACCTTTAATTAGCGATATAATATATGATATGATATGATGTATGATGTGATGAACTTGCCTGGCCCTGCTCTGCTTTCCACAGACCGAGGATGAATTTGTGTACTGGCCCAGCAGAGAGGAGCCCATGAACTGCGTCGCCTTCACTGTCACTCTTATTAACACTGACAGACTCTGTTTGTCTAATGAGGAACAACTCGTTATCCATGACTTCATCCTAGAGGCCACACAGGTATCTCAGCCATTACACATCAAAAACACATTTTATAAAGCACTGCAACCATATCACTCATGTTCAGAAATGATTTAACATAAATAATTAAAAGCAGCAAGTATGCATTATTGACTGCATGAGTTCTTTGCTGTGCAGGATGATTATGTGCTGGAAGTCAGACATTTCCAGTGCCCAAATTGGCCAGATCCTGATGCATCAATTAGCAGCACATTTGAGCTCATCAACATCATCAAGGAGGAGGCCGTGACAAGGGATGGTCCAACCATCATCCATGATGAGTGAGTATCCTGTGTAATTAAAGCATTTTTTTTGTTTGTTTTTTACACTGCAATTTCAGGTCAGTCCCTGCATATTTTAGTACACTGAAAAAAATGACTAGTAAGATTTACTTCATTTTCATTTTGCAAGTTTTTGCACACGTTTTTTCTAAGTACATCTTAATGGTATAAAATTAAGTAAAATCTATTTAACTTCATGTCATAATATTCATTAAAGTGAGTGAGTACATTTTACTTAAATATTTCAATTAATACAGTAACTCTAACTTACAAATCTGATGCACATGGTACTTAAATAAACGTAGTAAAATTTAAATGAACATTTTATGAAATAAAATATTTTATTGAAAAAACAAAATCGCCTAAAATCAGAAAGTCCAAAGAAAGTCCACTGTTGTTGAGTGGCATGCCGATAACTGTAACCCTGCAAATGGAAAGACACTAAGCTTGTGCTTAAATTAAAATAGATTTTTTATTTAAGCACAAACTTTGTGTCTTTTTTTTTTTTTTTTTAGATATGGCTCAAATGAAAATGGACGCAAACTAGTGCTAAAAAGAAATACAAGGGGCATTTATTAATTTATTTTGTGATTTAACTAAGTTTTTTTTTTTTACGATTTCATTATTTATTTAATCTTTTTTTATTTTTTTTATGTTCAGATATTTATTTAATGATTTAAATTTGAGTAATTTGGCCCTCCATAAACATACCCTTGTATGACTTGAAAAAGAATCAAGATACAAAGCTGCGCACGCAGACCTCAACACTTGGTGCACAAAACACGACGACAGTAACAATCAATGGATAATTTTATTTGATCATGAATGGGTAATTTTGTGTGGAAAATTAACATCAGTCTTCACAAAACAGGAAGTTACCAAAAGTAACAATGAAATCAACAATGGTGTAAACAAACTTGCTAACAGTGAATGCAAAATCATGAATAATTCAAGCCCAGTGCATGCTAGGAACACCAGCTTCCAAAAGTTAAGTAAAATGTACTTATTTTATTTACCTGTGAAATTTACTCCAGTTAGCAAATAAATATGACAAGATTTTCTCATTTATGATTGATACATGATGACGCATTGTAAAGAAAACAATCATACATTATATTTATTTATAAGCTAGAGCATGAATTTTTACACATTTGAATTGAGCACAAATGTAGAATTTACTTAACATTTTCAAGTTCCACTTTAACTTATTCAATGTAGAAAGTACTTTTCTGCTATATTTACTACATTTATATTTAAAAATCTGTTTTAGTGTACAACTTTTGTGCAGCATTGCATCCTGTATGTGTTTTGTCAGTATAGATAGTGTGGATTTGGGGTTTATGTAACCAGAGGGAGAGACTGAGTCATTGATTGTGTTTCAGGTTTGGGGCCGTTTCAGCTGGAATGTTCTGCGCTCTGACAACACTTTTCCAGCAGCTGGAGAATGAGAGCACTGTGGATGTCTACCAAGTGGCCAAGATGATTAACCTCATGAGGCCTGGTGTCTTCACTGAACTTGTAAGTTAATAAAGTGAGACATCATTTTGTCTGATGATAGATCAATTTGGAGCACTGCAAAAAAAAAAAAAAAAATGTCTTCATCAGTGTTTTTGTAATACTACCTAAACATTCTTAAAACAAAATATATTTAATTAAGAAGCAGAAATTGTGTTTGATAGCAAGACTTGCTTTCAGAAACAATATTTTGAATTAAGTTTCTTTTTCTTTCTTCATTTAGTAGCACCCCCACTATATTTTAAAAACATGAAAGAAACAATTTGTATTGAGGTAAGAGAAATAAACTTAATTCAAGAAATATTTTGTGAAAAGCCTTAAAAGTCGTATTTTACGCAGTTTTGCTTCTTACGTATATGTATCTTGTTTTATCCCTATAAGCCTACAGTTTCATATTTGATACATGATTTTCTAAAGCCTCTACATCATCAACATGATCAATACTTCGCTGAAAAACCTGTTGTATGCAATTTACTAGATATCCACTTCCTCCTGGTGAATGTTTCCGTGCTCTTCTGAAAGTAGAAGACCTTGGGTGCTTCTCATTTCTTTTCCTTGCGTTCTTTCTCCACCCGCTAAAGATACAAGGAAAGTATGCGAGGAAAGAAAAGGAGGTGGAAGGAATCGAAGCAAGATTATTTGTAAAATGAAATGTCCTTGCTCACCCACGCACCGCCTTTGCGCAGCTGCATTACTTTGGAGCGCTTGCCGTTATGCTGAAGAAACTTGATTTATTGATTGTTTCACAATAAAACCTAATAATTCAAGAAGTATGTGACAATTGTGGTTTATTTGAACATGAATTAAAACTGTTGTGCAAGATGTGAAGGGCGAGGAGAATTTATGTGTGCGTCAGGGGCTTCAACCAAAAAGACTTCCACATAGGATGCACCTGTGCTTCCTCGCTCAAGCCTCCTCGGGAAGCTTCCTCTGTCCTCAGTCCACGCCTCCTCGTGGTGCATTTAGAAAATGAAAACGTCCTTAATGAGGTGGACTTTGAACGGTTTCTGGGTCACAGACTCGAGGACGGAGGAGCGAGGATACAGTGCTTTGAAAATACTGACATTTGCCGTTTTTATGCGAAATATTTAAACTGTGAACTGATTTTTTATATGTATTTTTCATATATGCAGCCTGCTCTTTTATTATAAAGATTTTATTGTTTAACATTACAAGCTATTATGATGTCATCTTACAATAAGACCCAAAAAAAAAAAAAAAACAGTTTACAATTTCCGCTCTTTGTTTGATGTATAAAAAAACATTAAAAAAAAAAACTGATTTAAAAAAAAAAAAGATATACATTATATATAATATACATTTATATATATATATATATATATATATATATATATATATATATATATATATATATTTATTTCTTTATTTTATATGCTGAATTTTAATGTCATATTGTACATTTCTATAGACCATGAGAGTAAGTTGTAATGGCCAAACTCCCAAATATTTGGTATCTCTGAAAAGCCCAGCGTGTCCTCTTAATATACACCAAGATTTACTGTGGATGTATGGGCTAAGAGATATTTAAATAACAAAAGTCCTACGTGGGTCTCACGAGGATAATGACCTTTAAAGCCTGATGTATCAAATAAGATACAAAAAATAATAATAATAATAATGTTTTTTTTGGGGGGGAGGGGGTTGTCTATAGGTTCAAAAAACAGTTCCATTTAAAAAAATGACTATTATTTCCTATATCAGGCTTTACATTGTTATTTTTACTGGAAAATAAATTTACAGTGGGAAAATTCCGTGCAGTGCTAGTGACATGTAGCAGTTCAAAGCAGTCCCAATTTATGTTACAGAACTGTGCAAAAATGGCCCAATAAACACGAATTGCTCTCTCTCTTTTAGGAGCACTATCACTACCTTTACAAGGCTATGCTCAGCCTTGTCAGCAGTAAAGACTTCAGACTTGGCTTCAACTACCTGGACAAAATTGGTGGGATAATGGTAACAGAAGAATCCAATCAAGCTGAGAGCATGGAGTCTTTGGTGTGAAGTTCCCGGAAAACGAGACGGAAAAACTGATTCCTTGAACTTTCCATGAGGCCTTTTTTCCCCAGACTCTTGGTGAAATGAAAAAAGAAGAAACGCAACAAAAAAGAGCTTTTATATACTGATAAAAATAAATTCTTTTGATATTTATTTTTGCTGCTTTTTGTTATCCTGCTGAGCGTCACAACCTGCTCTCCAAAATACACACACGCAGACACACATCTCACAGCAACATGCAGCTGTCTACTTTGCACTACACTGTCAGTGTTACTACTTGATGCCTAGCTGATTATTGATAATCGTGTTCAAAACATTTCTGGTCAGTGGCAGCACATTAACACACATCAGCCTCACACATGGACGCTGTACACAAAGAAGCTCCACATTCAATTTAATGCTCATCATGATGTGACTTTTAACCGTCAAGCATTGTGACTTGTTAGATTAATATGTTCTTTTTTTATTTATTAAGATATGCCATTTTATGTCTAACTTATATACATTTATTTGAGTGTGGTATCATAACAGCAACTGTGAACATATATTGTTATCAGTAGCATTTCTATTGTTTTGTAATATATAAAGATATTGATCTAAATATATGTCTGTTTTCCTTCATTTCAGTTTTTAATTTTCTATGGACACTAATAAAACTGAAAATACATAATAAATAGAAGTAGCTTTGGGGGCAAAAATACTCATCTGAAAACTACTTTAAAAGTTAAAAGATCACTTTAAAATTAAGGGGAAAAAATAAAGTTTAAAAGTTACTTTGAAAGTTAGTTATGGGGTCACAATTTGGAAAGGTTTCATGACATGGACTCACCAATGTATAAACAATTAACTGAAGCTACAGTAGTTGTCACACTTTTTACTTAATTGATTAATTAAATTTACTGTATGTACAGAAACATATACCTTAAAGTCTTGGCTACAGAAAAAAAAAATAAACTTGTAATGTAAATGTAATTTCAGCTAAATTCGAAGAGTTAAACAATTAGGAAGCAGAAAAAAAGTCATTATTCGGCAAGAACGATAAAAAAGATAACAGACAAAAATATCAGATCATTGTTTTAGCTAAAAGAAAGTGTAGTTAAATAACTGTATAAAAGGACAAAATATACAACTTATGTGATGACTTGCACCAATCGGACAAAATCTTTAGTTCAGCCTTAAATGGGTAGTTCACTCAAAAATGAAAATTCTCTCATCATTTACTCACCCTCATGCCATCCCAGATGTGTATGACTTTCTTTCTTTTGCAGAACACAACTAAAGATGTTTAGAAGAATTTCTCAGCTCTGTAGGTCCATACAATGCAAGTGAATTGTGACCAAAACTTTGAAGCTCTAAAAAGCACATAAAAGCAGCATAAAAGCAATCCATACGACTCCAGTGGTTTAATCCCATGGTGCATCTCAATCAGCTCCCTAGTTCATTTGTCAGGGCACTGATCAGTCAGTCAGCCATTTCTAGGGCTGTCCCAATCGCAAAATCTCTCCAGTGCACTAAAATGTTCGCTCCCTAAAAATTCCCAGAGTGCACAGTAAAAACCAGGGAGCATCGTTGCTCACTACGTTCCATTACCGGAAACGTCGTCATATCTTCTTAAGTCTTACAAGTCGTTAGAAGATGAGCACAAGTGTAAAACTATGCAGTCAGAGCCTTATTTTCTTATTAAAAGAGATCTTGAGAGTTGTTTATAATGTATTTTTTATTAGAGTTGTTCAAAGAAGGTTAAAAATACACTCCTTTATATTCATGATAATAATTTTTGTATTGTTTTCCTGTAAAAATATCTAAAAATCCTTAAAACAACATCAATTAGATTTATCTTGTTTTAGAAACAACACTGCATAAGATATTTAGGTTTTTCAGATAATGTATTTTTAACATGTGTATTTTGTCTTACTGTACTGGCAGAGTTTTTATAGTCAAAACAAGTGAAAAAAATCTACCAGTGCTGAAGAAATAATCCAAAGTATTTAGAATACGTTACTGACCTTGAGTAATCTAACGGAATACGTTACAAATTACATTTTACAGCATGTATTCTGTAATCTGCAGTGGAATTATGATCTAAACGACACATAACCTAACATTACATCTGGAAATGATGCCAGATTCACGTCAGTCACGAAGGAGAACCAGAAGAGATCTCCAGCGCATCTGATCATATCTGTATTCTGTACTAAAGCAAGCAGTGGTCTTTATCATTTTATGTCAGGAGGATCTTTTATATTTTTTATATATTTTGAAAATTGTAATCCTGCTAGTAATCCCAATTTTTACCAGATGTAACTGTAATCTGAATACATTGAGTTTTTATGTAAATGTAACAGATTACAGTTACACATTTTTTTGTATCCTGATTAAGTAACGCCATTACAAGTATTCTGTTACTCCCCAAGCCTGGCTCCCGAGGGATTATGGGGTCTTTAAGTGTCCAGTCGATCCACACTTCAAAATCCTGCTGGAAATAGTAGGTCATCCAGGTATTTCTCACTTACTGCTTCAGGAATACTGTGGATTCGAACATATTACTCCATTAACATACTTTTTTTGGCATACTATATAGTAGAGAAGTACGGATATTCAGACGCAGCGATGGATTTCTTTTATGCTGCCTTTATGTACCTTTTGGAGCTTCAAAATTTTGGTCACCATTCATTTGCATTATATGGACCTGCATAGCCAAGATATTCTTCTAAAAATCTTTGATTGTGTTCTGCAGAAGAAAAAAGTAATTAACATCTGGGATGGCATGAGGGGGAATAAATTATGAGAAAATGTAAATTTTTTGGTGAACTATTCTTTTAAGGTTACATTTCTACTTCCATATTCATCTAGAGTAGTTGACCCTTGACTTAATGTTTCCAAGTGTGGATTTATTCCCTTCCCTTTACTTCTTTTTTTTTATCCTTATTACAAAATATGTTGTAATTTTAGTTTGAAGGGTCTAATTTACAAACATTTTGAGCCAGGTGTTTGAAATAGAAAACCACTACTAGAGGAAAACAAGCATTTTTGCAAAACTTTTGATTTAAAACCTCCTAGTTACTGAGAAATGTTCTTGTGACATCTTCCCCTACAGAGGTTTTGGCCAGTACCAATACAAGATATTTAAACAATTTAAATCATTGGTAATTAGAATACAGTTACATTCAAAAGTATTTTGATTACTGAAGAGATTACTTTGCATTTTATTGTCATTTGTTTCATTTAATATTTAGTCCTTTCAGATGGAAAACATTTATACATATAAATGATGTGATCCAGCATTTGAGCAGCGGTGAAACACTTTCTTATGATGTGTTACATTCATACGAGCAGTCAGAGAAGTACATTTGAAGTAAGTTTGGATCAGAACAAATAGAAATAAACCTTGTGTAAATTGTTAAAAATGCTAAAATGCTATTTCTAGCCATTTTACACGCACGTTACCAGGCATGATCATATTTTTTATCAAGAAAATTCACGTTGGATCATAATTTCTTTTTTTCTAGTAAGACCTTTGATATTAGGGCAAAAATCATATTCTTGATAATTTTTTTTATTGTTTTCCTGTAAAAATATCTAAAAAAAACTTAACGTGTATTTTGTCTTACTGTAGTTTTTATAGTCAAAACAAGTGAAAAAATCTACCAGTGCTGAAGAAGTAATCCAAAGTATTTAGAATACGTTACTAACCTTGAGTAATCTAAAGGAATGTGTTACAAAATACATTTTACAGCATGTATTCTGTAATCTGTAGTGGAATACATTTCAAAAGTAACCCTCCCAACCCTGTATATACAGTTGTGCACAAAGGTTTGCATACCCTGGCAGAAATTGTGAAATTTTGGCATTGATTTTGAAAATATGACTGATCATGCAAAAAAAACTCTTTTATTTAAGGATAGTGATCATATGAAGCCATTTATTATCACATAGTTGTTTGGCACCTTTTTAAATCATAATGATAACAGAAATCACCCAAATGGCCCTGATCAAAAGTTTGCATACCCTTGAATGTTTGGCATTGTTACAGACACACATGGTGACACACGTAGGTTTAAATGGCAATTAAAGGTTAATTTCCCACACCTGTGGCTTTTTAAATAGCAATTAGTGTCTGTGTATAAATAGTCAATGTGTTTGTTAGCTCTCATATGGATGCACTGGGCAGGCTAGATACTGAGCTATGGGGAGCAGAAAAGAACTGTCAAAAGACCTGCGTAACAAGGTAATGGAACTTTATAAAGATGGAAAAGGATATAAAAATATATCCAAAGCCTTAAAAATGCCAGTCAGTACCGTTCAACCACTTATTAAGAAGTGGAAAATTCTGGGATCTCTTGATACCAAGCCAAGGTCAGGTAGACCAAGAAAGATTTCAGCCACAACTGCCAGAAGAATTGTTTGGGATACAAAGAAAAACCCACAGGTAACCTCAGGAGAAATGCAGGCTGCTCTGGAAAAAAGACAGTGTGGTTGTTTCAAGGAGCACAATACGACGATACTTGAACAAAAATGAGCTGCATGGTCGAGTTGCCAGAAAGAAGCCTTTACTGCGCCAATGCCACAAAAAAGCCCGGTTACAATATGCCCGACAACACCTTGACACGCCTCACAGCTTCTGGCACACTGTAATTTGGAGTGATGAGACAAAAATAGAGCTTTATGATCACAACCATAAGCACTATGTTTGGAGAGGGGTCAACAAGCCCTATAGTGAAAAGAATACCATCCCCACTGTGAAGCATGGTGGTGGCTCACTGATGTTTTGGGGGGGGGGGGGTGAGCTCTAAAGGCACAGGGAATCTTGTGAAAATTGATGGCAAGGTGAATGCAGCACGTTATCAGAGAATACTGGCAGACAATTTGCATTCTTCTGCACGAAAGCTGCGCATGGGACACTCTTGGACTTTCCAGCATGACGATGACCCTAAGCACAAGGCCAAGTTGACCCTCCAGTGGTTACAGCAGAAAAAGGTGAAGGTTCTGGAGTGGCCATCACAGTCTCCTGACCTTAATATCATCGAGCCACTCTGGGGAGATCTCAAATGTGCGGTTCATGCAAAATGACCAAAGACTTTGCATGACCTGGAGGCATTTTGCCAAGACGAATGGGCAGCTATACCACCTGCAACAATTTGGGGCCTCATAGACAACTATTACAAAAGACTGCACGATGTCATTGATGCTAAAGGGGGCAATACACAGTATTAAGAACTAAGGGTATGCAGACTTTTGAACAGGGGTCATTTCATTTTTTTCTTTGTTGCCATGTTTTGTTTTATGATTGTTCCATTCTGTTATAACCTACAGTTGAATATGAATCCCATAAGAAATAAAAGAAATGTGTTTTGCCTGCTTACTCATGTTTTCTTTAAAAATGGTACATATATTACCAATTCTCCAAAGGTATGCAAACTTTTGAGCACAACTGTATATATACACAGTTGAAGTCATAAGTTTGCATACGCCTTAGCCAAATTCATTTAAACTCAGTTTTTCACAATTCCTGACATTTAATCGTAGAAAACATTCCCTGTCTTATGTCAGTTAGGATTACTACTTTATTTTAAGAATGTGAAATGTCAGAATAATAGTAGAGAGAATGATATATTTCAGCTTTTATATCTTTCATCACATTCCCAGTGGGTCAGAAGTTTACATACAATTTGTTAGTATTTGGTAACATTGCCTTTAAATTATTTAGCTTGGGTCAAATGTTTTGGGCAGTTGCTGGAATTTTGGCCCATTCCTCCAGACAGAACTGGTGTAACTGACCTTTTTGAAAATACATAATAAATAGAAGTAGCTTTGGGGGCAAAAATACTCATCTGAAAACTACTTTAAAAGTTAAAAGATCACTTTAAAATTAAGGGGAAAAAATAAAGTTTAAAAGTTACTTTGAAAGTTAGTTATGGGGTCACAATTTGGAAAGGTTTCATGACATGGACTCACCAATGTATAAACAATTAACTGAAGCTTATAGGCCTTTTTTTATTATTTTTTTTATTTTATTATTATTATTTTTTAATGATGACAAGCAAAGAGGCATTGAGTTTGAAGGTAGGCCTTAAAATACATCCACAGGTACACCTCCAGTTCAGTACACCTCCTATCAGAAGCTAATTGGCTAATTGTCTAAAAGCTTGACATAATTTTCTGGAATTTTCCAAGCTGCTTAAAGGCACAGTTAACTTAGTGTATGTGAAATTCTGACCCACTTGAATTGTGATATAGTCAGTTAAAAGTGAAACAATCTGTCTGTAAACAATTGTTGGAAAAATTACTCATGTCATGCACAAAGTAGATGTCCTAAATGACTTGCCAAAACTATCATTTGCTAATATTAAATATGTGGAGTGGTTAAAAAATTAGTTTTAATGACTTCAGCCTAAGTGTATGTAAACTTCTGAATTCAACTGTATATATATATATAGTGATCCTAACTGACCTAAAACAGGGAATATTTTCTATGACTAAATGTCAGGAATTATGAAAAACGGAGTTTAAATATATTTGGCTAAGGTGTATGTAAACTTATATATATATATATATATCTGAACAAAAATATAAACGCAACATGCAACATTTTCAAAGATTTTACTGAGTTACAGTTCATTTAAGGAAATCAGTCAATTGAAATAAATTCATTAGGCCCTAATCTAATCTAATCAATGCGTATGGAAAATTTCTGGGATCTTTTATTTCAGCTCATGAAACATGGGACCAACACTTTACATGTTGCATTTATATTTTTGTTCAGTGTGTGTGTATATATATATATATATATATATATATATATATATATATATATATATATATATATATATATTATTTTTTTTATGGACTTTAACCAATAAAAAATCAATTATAATGTACAGTAGAAAAGATGTATAATTGTTTATTTTTTGAAACATGGCATAGCGGTGAGATCACTGTTCATCTGAGGTAATTTACGTGGATGTAATACTCATATTTACCGCTAGGAGCACTATTTCTCTGAGAACATCCCATTGCACCGTACGGGGAATTGTTGCATTTTCTGTCATAAGAAAAGTGTTAAATATTACACAAATGATACAACCATCTTTATGGCATATGCATTATACATGAACAACTCTTTATATTATTATATTTCGGGCATCTACATAATAAGCTATGTTTACACCTTAGTACCGCTAATATGTTTGTTTTTGCTTCTCTCACCCCGCTGAGGGGAAAGAGAGAAATGAGCTCGTCCACAAGTGACGCATTTCCTTCATGACTTCGGTAAAATGCCATCTTGCTACGAAAACAGTGTCGCGTGAGTTGTATGAGTACTATTCTTACAATTTTACATACATAAATTACATTATTTTGTTTTATTCTGAATACAGCTTACAAAACTGAAACTTTAGAGAGAGAAATAATTTTCCGTTAGGGGTGTGTTAACAGGCTCATTCATTCCTGAGGGCCATATTTTTTCTGACAGAGAGCGCTAACAAAGGAATATCAGAATCTGAGCATTTGTTTACTGGTAACGTTCTTCGCTATTTTTCCTTGGTGTTTATAGATTAGTATTTATTTTTCGCCGTATTTCGATCATTTAGTGATCGATTGAGGCTATCTTTTACCGTTGCTTAGCAATAAATTAGCTCGCGAAGCAGTTGTTCGCGCACGCACGCGCTAGCTTGAAACGTAGTCGCGTGAACGGTCGACAGCTCACGTTACCGTATTTGATTCGCGAGCAGCTCTGTTGAGAAGAGATGGCCGAGATGTACATTCGCGTCGCGGAGGAGGAGAATGAGGAGCCGATGGAGATCCCGTCAGAGGACGACGGCACGGTGCTGCTGTCCACGGTGACCGCACAGTTTCCAGGGGCTTGCGGCCTGCGCTACAGGAGCCCAGTGTCACAGTGCATGAGGGGAGTGCGCTTAGTGGACGGAGTCTTGCACGCACCTGAAAACGGCTGGGGAAACCTGGTTTTTGTGGTCAATTATCCCAAAGGTAGGTTGTTAAGTGCTCAGACTTATGAAGCATATATGCCTAATTTGATAATGGCATGTCATAGTAGGTTATGCATTGACAATTACATGTTTAGACTGTCTCAAAACCTACCTAGACAGCATTTTGGGAGTCGGAGGTGCACTAAGTAGGAGCCTCACTAAATTTTGAGACACTGGGATCTTATTAATACGTCAAATGCATTGTTGACATTTAAATCAGGCAAGTGATTTATGGGTGAATTTAATGCAAACATGTCCAGGTCACATTTCACCTCAATAATCAAAGAGAAAAAGTAAGAAATTATATTTTGCACACACACACACAAAAATCTAGTCTGTAGGTTCATTAAGATTTCATGCATTGTGAAATTATTTTCATGACAATTAAACATGAACCCACCAAATTATAATTTCTGTAACATTAAAATATCTAATTTCTCATATCTTATTACTGTAATGCTTATGTATTTTCTTTCAGCAAAATATAATTTTTTGTTTCTTTTGTTTTGGGGTGAAATATGACTCAGACATGTTCTTTTCAGGTTTCCTGAGTTTCACCCTTGAGGTGAAATGTTTGGAACATTTGTTCTTCAATAGTAGTTTTACATCTGTTATTAGTTGTCAAGGTCCATTACATTTCAATTTTGTGGGGCTTGTTTATTATGGCTTAGGATGTTTGTTGCTTTCTGGATGTGTGAATATGTATCAAACGCTTTTCTGTCAACTTATCTATTCAAGAAACCGTCCTCCCAGATAATAAGAGGAAGATGGATGAGATAGATGCCTCATCAGCAACAAAGATCAAGAGAGGGGACCAGAAGACCTCGGATCTGATTGTGCTTGGTTTGCCGTGGAAAACTACAGAACAAGACCTAAAAGACTACTTCAGTACATTTGGGGAAGTTATCATGGTGCAGGTAATACTTTAATAACTAATTTGTATCTAATACTTATAGGAGTAGTTAACTCCATGTAAATTCTCTCATCTTTTACTCACCCATATGCCGTCCCAACTTGTATGACTTACTTTCTTCTGTGGAACACAAAGAAAGATATTTTGATGGAGAAATGATGTGAATATATTTATACAATGCAAGTCAATGTGGTCCAACACTTACAAGCTCCAAAAAAGACCTAAAGGTAGCATAGAGGTAGTCCATACAACTTGAGTGGTTTAATCCATGCCTTCTGAAGCAATATGATCGGTTTTGGATGAGAAACAGAGCAAAATGGAACTCATTTTTCACTAGAAATCTTGACATCTGCAGTCTCCTTGGCACAATCACGATTTGAAGCTTGATCACACTTTGTGCTTGACGCATGAATCAAGCTCGAGAAAGTGTAAACCTGTCCATTTTGGAGCTTGGAGGTGTTGGAGCTCATTGAATTGCATTGTATGAATATGCTAACAGCGTATCTCCATCAAAATATCTTTGTAGCACACAGAACAAAGTCATAAGAGTTTGAGACGGCATAAGGGTGATTACATGATGATAGAATTAGTATTTTGGAGTGAACTATTCCTTTAAGCTGTGATTCTCTTTGTACTTCCATAATTTGATGAAAGCAGAAATGCGTAGAAAATTACAGAAGGATCCATGATTAGTGGCTCTATATATAATGTTCTTAAAGAGGATGCCTAACTAGGCGATCTAGAAGACAAATTAGAGCAAAGTACAGATAAGCGTGAAGGCAATACTTGACTTGATTCTGTGTCATCAGGTTAAGCGGGACGTGAAGACTGGTAATTCGAAAGGATTTGGTTTTGTGAGGTTTGCCGATTGGGAGACTCAGACCAAGGTGATGACACAGAGGCACATGATTGATGGCAGGTGGTGTGACTGCAAACTACCCAACTCAAAAGTTAGTATATTTTGTTTTCCTTTGTGTTTAATGAATTATATAGGTTAATTTGAAGTCTATGTAAACTGTCCTGAAATTAGGCATTAATTTTGGAGGAACTAAATAGTATGCTTTGTATCTGAACATTTAACAGCAAGGTCCCGATGAGCCAATGAGGAGCCGGAAAGTCTTTGTGGGTCGTTGCACAGAAGACATAAGTGCTGACGAGCTCCGTCAGTTCTTCATGCAGTACGGGGAAGTCACAGATGTCTTCATTCCAAAACCCTTCAGAGCATTTGCTTTCGTCACCTTTGCTGATGACCAGGTAAGCTGCCATTAACCCCTTTCACACATGCTACCTTGTAAATTGCAATAAAATTGCTAGACTGCCTTTACTGGTAAATATACAACATCTGCTATTCTAACATGCAACAGTTTGTCTTTTCTGTTTTTGACCATTCACACATCAGCACTAAAATTACATTAAACTCTGAGACTACATCTCAGTTATTTTATCTGTCAGCAAATTTCTTTGCGCATTAATGCTGGATTACACTACACCACTTCTAAAATCTGAAAATAATCTAAAAAAACAAGATATCACACGATTACTGACTATGTTAATGGCTATACACAAAAACTGTGCATCACACACTAAACGACTTAGGATCATTTAAGTCGATCTGATCACAAACTCGCATGGAAACACATGCCCCGTTCTAGAAGACACATGACAGATGTAAACAAACATGGAAGTACCGTAGTGCTGCCATTTGATGTGGCTCTGTTTTGAGTCTCAAAAGAAATGGGTGCGGTCTTGGGTGGAGAGCGAAGACTGTGAAGCGAGTTGAAAGTTAGTGGCATTAAATGTTTTCTCCACTCTAAGGAACTTGTTCTCCATCTCCATTTCTTCGTGGTCCAGTGTTGTGGCAGCGCACAGTCGATTTCCATTGTCTGCTGATGGAATGACTTCGTATTTGTGCCGTGAAGCATCATACACTGAGATTTTCTCTACGGTCTGCTCTAAAATATCAAATATTTTTATATCCTTCAACTGAATGGAATAATTTCACTATCGGTCCAATTTGATGACTTTTTCTTTTTTTGACTCGAGTAACTGAATACTCTCCATTCTGACTTTGTATGTGCTCAAACCAATAATCTTACGACTCTGTTTACACATAGCATCAAAACTTTACTTTTTAGGTAATGTTACAACTTCTCATTCAGGGAAATTGCCAGTGCAAAATTTACCAGTATTTTTGAACGCGGCATTCACACATGACCTCTAAACTGAAAATTGCAGGTAATTTTTCTGGAAAAATGCTTTGTGTGAATGCGACTCTCTCTTTGTTTATCTTAAAAGGATAGTGCCCACAAAAATTACAGTTTTGTTATCATTTACTCACTCTCATGTTGGTCCAAACCCTTATGCCTTTCTTTTTTCCTGGAATGCAATGAAAGTGAATGATGACTTAGGCTAAAATTCTGCTTATCATCATCTTTTGTGTGTTCCACAGAAGAAAGCCACACAAATTTGGAACAACATGATGGTGATTAAATTATAGAATTGTCATTTTTGTGTGAATTATCCCTTTAAGATTATAAACTAGGCATAACAGTTAAAGCATTCAGGAAGTGTTCTGTTCTGGATTGAGAAATTCACCCTTTCATCTATTTCTATCTTCCCTCCAGGTTGCTGCCTCGTTGTGCGGAGAGGATCTGATCATCAAGGGAGTTAGCGTGCACATTTCCAATGCTGAACCAAAACACAACAACACTAGGCAGATGATGGAGCGGGCGGGGCGCTTTGGGAACGGGTTCGGTGGTCAGGGTTTCGCAGGCAGCCGGAGTGGCATGGGGGGTAGCTCCAGCAGCTTGGGGAATTTTGGGAATTTCAACCTCAATCCAGCTATGATGGCTGCGGCCCAGGCTGCCCTTCAGAGCAGTTGGGGCATGATGGGAATGTTAGCTCAGCAGAATCCATCCACAACATCTGGCACAAGCGGCACAAGTACCACTCGGGACCAGCCCCAAACATACAGTTCGGGCAACAGCAACTACAGTAGCAACTCGGCTGCTCTCGGGTGGGGCGCCGGCTCCAACTCTGGCACTAGTGCTAGTGGGTTTAACTCAAGCTTTGGTTCTAGTATGGATACAAAGTCATCGGGGTGGGGTATGTAAGTTGTGTTTTGATTTTGAAGTGTTATTTCTAGTGTGTTTGGTAAGTATTTTTCAAGATACTTATCTCGTCACGTGTGTTTGGGATTGGGGATGGGTAAAATGAGGAGTCTGGGGACTTCAACAAAAACAGAATGTTTTGTACATTGAATGCAGATTAATTTAGTCTATGGAGTGACATGTTAACCAGGGTGTTACGTTAATGTACCATCTTTGGTGTTATGTTTCCCCCCCAATGTTGTATTGTCTTAGTTAATGCACAACGCATTTCAACTGGATTCTTATAATGCATGTTGTTCAATCTGAATATCTAAAAATGCATGAGAATTGCATAGTCTTAAGTACATTTATCATTACATTGGAAGAAAGAAACTTGCATTCGAAAGAATCTGGTTGGAAATATTTAAGTTCAGCTTTATTGCAGTCCAGTTTTGTGGAAACACTTTAAAACAAGCCTTCATCAAAATCTCTTCTGCAGTTGACATCTGTGGGGTTTGCCAGGGAAGAGCGCCCTCTATGGCAGCACAGTGTGGCTGAGGTCATTAGGTCACCTTCCTCCACATGTCTATATGCTCTCATCGCACAGCTCGATGACACGGTGGGTGTCTACTTTTTAATCCACTTTTTATGACAAGAACTGCGCTGAAACTGACGTTTTTTTAAACAACCCTTGAGTGCGATTGGTGATGACGAAGAGTGAGAAGGCTGCGAGTGAGCGAAGAAAGTGTGGAGCGCACGAACGAAAAGACTTGCGAGTGCAATGAAAGAGAGCCCAATTGTGACTGCAGTGGGTGGCTTTGGTGAGCGTGTGAATGAGAGCTGCTGATACTTCCCAGCGTCCCCTTAATTAAGCCCAAGTGATGGACATTAAGTTCCTCGAAGATTTTTTTTTTTTGTTGTTTGTTTTTTTTTCCCTAGGTTCCCCATTTTACTTTACTCCTTTAGTATACTGATAATGTGCTTAAGTAGTTTGTGGAATGTTGTGATGATGATGATGCATACTTTGTCTTGCTTCTATAATCCCATCTGAATGCTGTATGGTGTGTGTGCTTTATTTCCTTGTAACTTGACCTGTAAGTGTGAACTTTGTGGATGAACATCTTCAGTGGACGCTGAGGGGGGAAAACATGAGTGATGGTGTAAGTGCGACCTGTATGTTGAGTGCTGTGGATGTTTGTGGAGTTCCCTCTAGATAACTTTGCTCAATGTTTTCAAAGGCATTTTATATGACATGTCAAATGAAGGGAGTGCTTCAATAAAACTTAATTTGAATAGATTGTTGTTTTCTCATACTGGTTTGTCACATATTTAAGAGCAAAGATCAGAAAACTAATTGAATTCACACATTTAGGGGCCTGGAATATTGCTGGCCGCAACAGAACCCCAGGCGGGAAGTCCGTTTGGGGATGGAGGAAGATGGAGGATGCTGTGGTACCCCATTACAGCAATAGCATCTCTGGTAACAGCCATGGACACTGTAGAATGTTGCAGAATTGGTAGATGCTACAAGATGGGCTGCCTTCTCAGAATAAATTTAAGCCTAATGAAGAATCAAGGTCCATACTTTTAACTTTCCAGTCCCTCTAAAGTAACCTTAAAGGAATATTTCATGTTCAATACAAGTTAAGCTCAATCGACAGCATTTGTGGCATAATATTGATTAAATTTGACACGTCCCTCCTTTTCTTTAAAAAAATAAATCTAGGTTACAGTGAGGCACTTACAATAGACTTGAATGGGGCCAATTTTTTAATGTACAAATACTGTTTCAAAAGTATAGCTTCAAGACAAAGGAAATGTAAACATGATTTTAGTGTAATAAAAATAATTTAATACCTTTTCTGTGTCAAGTTATAGCTAATTTTACAGCTTCATTACCATGACAATTTAAAACCCTAAAATGACAAAAAATTATGATTTAAACAACTTTACAGCTCAAATAATACAGACGTTTTACCAGAATGGAAGTGCTTTTATAAAATTATATGCTTCACATTTCTGTTTAAACCCTCTAAAAATTGGCCCCATTCACTTCCATTGTAAGTGCCTCACTGTAACCCAGATTTTTGCTTTTTTTAAAGAAAACGAGTGACAAGTCGAAATTAGTTGGAATCAACATTATGCCACAAATACTGTCAATCTGAGCTTAACTTGTATTGAACCCGGAACATTCCATTAATAGTATTTACCGTGAGCTGGGGCTGGATTTACAAAATGAGTTTACATGCACACCAATACCCAGATAACTCCCAAAAATCAGCTTATTTAAAAAATTGGACAAAGAAAAACACATTTACATGAGATTTGAAATAATCAGAGTTATTCTCTGCTTTTGACGTCAAACCGTGAAGAGGCATGCGCACAACACTTAGTACATTGGATAAGTCAGTAAAGGTGTTTACATGCAATGCGAAATTGGGGTAATGGGCAAAAATCAAGAGTCAATTGGTTTATTCTTGAGCAGTTTTTGACCGTACACTGATAAAAGAAAGCTGTTTAATGCTTTGCATGACCACACTCATTGTTGGCTTATTAAGCATAATCGGTGTAAAAACCAAAATCTGTTTATTACGAAAATCCGAAAACGCAAGAAAACTGTTTTTACTGGTACATGAGGCTTGAAATTATTAGATTATTCTCTGCTTTTTATGTTAAAATATAAACAGTGTTGTGCAAAACACTTGCACACTTTGGGTAAAAGCCGATAAGAATGCCGGTAAAAGCATTAAAAGCAAAACATTTTAATTATGACCTTTTGAAGGTTTTTGGCTTACTAAGAATGATAGGGTTAAGAACGTGCATGTAAACACACTAGTTCTTAATTTTATCCTTCACTATCTAATATTCTCATTTAAGAATACTTTATAGTCCCGAAAAGGTGTTAGAATTTTCTTTTCGTTTTTATACCATATTGCATTAAGGAACATTCTGATAATTTGTCATTAGAATTTTATTTTTTATTTTTTTTCATGAATCTGGCCCCTGGTTCCAAGAAAGTATAGCAGCTCATAGTACTTCAATTCAGGCATAGGTTTAAATCATTTTCAAGTCCATGTCTTAAATGTTTCTATTAAAATATTTTCACAGTACAAATCTGCACTGTTTTATACAGCTCCATATTCCAAAGACCATTTTTATATATAATATATATATATATATTTTTTATTACAATAAAATATACAACCGGATGTATTTCTGTTGAGTAATTCCTTAAAAATCATTTTCAGTTGACTATCTAATTTGACAGGTTTTTTTTTTTTTCAACTGTGATGGTTTGTTTTCACATGCATCAACCCAAAGTAGTTTGTATATTGTAACTCATTTAACTGTAAACATTTAAATCTTCTCCAGTCAGTCTTCAACATCATTCTCCTCCTCTGCTTCCATGTCTTTACTCTTCCTCTTAGCAGCACTCTTCCTCTTCTCCTTCAGCTCTTGGTTGTTCAAAGCCAGCTCTTCACTTTTCCGCTGCATGTAGTTGTACTGTGGAGGTAAATGAATGGTACAGCATTTCTGAAACATTATGATTTGCTAGAACAGTACATTTCTAAATGACCACATATAAACAAATACACAATGGAAAACTAAAACAGTACAGCAGCAACAACCACATTATGTCAGCCATCTACTTCTGTTCCTGTGGTGCTTGTCTTTAAGTTAAACTACTGATTACCTTTTAATCTTTTGCCCAATGTTGGGTTGTGTTACAGATATCAGCACCAACCTCAAGGCAAGCCATACATATTTAGGTTTGTATTTACAAGTTGTTACATGTAGGCTATAATCTGAGAATTTTCCAACATGTTCAATTATAAGTCCTATTTTTTGAGGGGGCCTGGGTAGCTCAGCGAGTATTGACGCTGCATACCACCCCTGGATTCGCGAGTTCGAATCCAGGGCGTGCTGCGTGACTCCAGCCAGGTCTCCTAAGTAATCAAATTGGCCGGGTTTTTAGGGAGGGTAAAGTTACATGGGGTAACCTCCTCGTGGCAAGTTGTGTGTGGATCGCGGAGAGTAGCATGAGTCTCCACATGCTGTGAGTCTCCACTGTGTCATACACAGCGAGCCATGTGATAAGATGTGCGGATTGACTGTCTCAGAAGCGGAGGCAACTGAGACTTGTCCTCCGTCACCCAGATTGAGGGGAGTAACCGCGCCACCACGAAGAATACTAAGTAGTGGGCATTGGGCATGCCATATTGGGAGAAAAGGGGAGAATTTTTTATAAAATCACCAACATGCAGAAAGTGGCCATAATTATTGTGATTTCAAGACCATCCCAATTCCAACTGAACTACTGTTTTTGTAACTATATAATAGAAAAGCATAACAAAAGATTCAAAGGATGTCAACAGTTGATGAAACAAACTTGTGTAGCCATGAAAGTGTTAATGGAACTACCTTACTTTAAAACAAAGTGTTTAAATAAAACCATATTTTACTTGGTGTTAAGAACTTAGGCCTAATAAATGGGTCTATCAATGAGCATGAGGACTGATATCAATGCTAAAAAAAAAATCAACACTACATATGTCCAAAATATGAATTAAGGGTCACATTTCTGAGGTGATCCTACCAGTGCTGTAGTTCTCCTGGCCGTGAGCTTTACGTCATCCACTGTAACCGTGTGTCTTTTAGCGTGCCTGCGAATAAATCCAAAGAAAACATTCATGAGCAGTTTTAGTATAAATTAAGGTTAATCATGTGGCTAATTAGAATTAATTACTAATAAACAGCTGTTTGTCCTAAAGCGTTGGTGAAGCGTACCTCGCGAAAGCTTCAAAGTCCTTGGCAAATATATCTAAAGGTAAGAAACAAAACGAGGGTGAATAAATATTACATACCATATTTAATCTCGTTAAAGACCAAGTTTTAAATCGTACCACACTGTCTAAATGTAGTCTCAGCAATAGCTGCTATTGTCTGTTTGGTGATTTGCTTCTCGCAGTCTGCAGCGATGTTTCGACAGAGACGGCCAACAGTATAATGCACAGCTGCTTTAAGTCTCTAAAATCATTCAAATCCTGTCGGTGTTAGTGCTTAAACAAAAACTGCGCTTTATATTGTAATACGAATTAAATATGACTACAGATAGTTGAGTATTGAATGCAGACGTAAGGCTACACATTAGTTGATCATTTTGTTTAAAATGTTATTACCTGCTTTTGTGCCTCGTTCTCATTCATTTTCAGAGGATAAATAAGCTGATGCTGCTCACTTGGCATTTAGTGCCATTACAAAAAAATGCGCGAAATATGATTTCTTCGCGTTGCAACTGTTATCAGCGCTGCCAGTGTTTATTATGTCATCAGCGCCTACTACTGATGTGCAGTGGACATGAGTTCCAAATTTCCAAATAAATAATTGCAAGATTGACAAATTATCTTGTAATTATCTCTGATGGAGCATTTTTGGTCTTTGTTTATATTTTTATATATATATTATTATTACTATAAACTATGATATCTATATTTTACTGATACGTTGCCTATGTTTCCTTTTCATGTATTTATTTAATGCAGTGTACACTGTTCTTTGTTTATGTAATGTCAAAAATATGTGGAGTACTGACATCTGATGTGACTTGGCAAACCTTTAAAAAAAAAAAAAAAAAAGGGCTCAAAGCACATTTGTATTTAATACAGGGCAATTGTAAAGCACTTCCAAGGTTTTGTCAGAGTTATTTGCTAAATAACCACAGCTTTTTTTTTTTTTTACTTGATATGTTCATAAACACTTGAATGTTGGCATAAAATGCTGCATCAAGAGGAATGTTTTAAATGGTGTAATTTATTACATAAAAAAATAATAATAAAGATGACATGTGTTACGTCACTAATTAAGAACACAGACATTTATTAAAGGGATAGTTCATCAAAAAATTAATATTCTGCCATCATTTACTAACCCACATGCCATCCCAGATCTGTATGACTTTCTTCTGCAGAACACAGCTGAAGATTTTTAGAAAAATATCTCAGCTCTGTAGGTTCATACAATGCCACTGAATGGTAGCCAGAACTTTGAAGGTCCAAAAAGCTCAAAAAGGCAGCATAAAAGTAATCCATACGACTCCATTGCTTAAATCCATTGCTGAGTCCGAATACTTCCCTACTATATAGTATGCCAAAAACCGTATGCCAGTGGAGTAGTATGTCTGAATCCACAGTATTCATGAAGCAGTAAGCGAGAAATACCCGGATGACCTACTATTTCCGGCGAGATTTTGAAATGTAGATCGACTGGATCCCATTTTCCTTTGGGAGCTGAGGCAACGTCACGTTCAAATCACTGAATTTATAGGAACGATGGTGAATCGTGAGGTGGATGGCTCTTCTCAACCGTAAGTGCTATAGAATTGTTCCTTGTGCTTAAATGGTGCTTGTTTAAAAAAAAAACAGCAGATAGTTTTCGCGGTTGTTGTTCTTACATCTCATATTGGGGTAACAAGCCAATGCCCACGTCCCCGGATGAAGTCCAAAATCTATTCATACTACTCACATACCTAAAAGAACGTACTGATTTGCCGGCAGATAAGTGCATCCTTCATCAAATACATTACATACTGTGATAGTATGTGGTTTCAGATGCAGCTCATATCTTCAGATGCAATATGATAGGTCTGGATGAGAAACATTAAGTCCTTTTTTTACCATAAATCTCCACTTTCACTTTCACATTCTTTTATTTTTGGCAATTTGCATTCTTTGCGCATATCGCCACCTACTGGCAAGGAAGATAATTTATAGTAAAAAATAATTTTAATATTGATCTTTTTCTCACCCACACCTGTGATCTCTCTTTTGAAGATATGGATTTAAGCACTGGAGTTGTATGGATTACTTTTATGCTGCCTTTGTATGCTTTTTGGACCTTCAAAGTTCTGGCCACCATTCACTTGCATTGTATAGACTTATAGAGCTGAAATATTCTTCTAAAAATATTTGTTTGTGTTCAGCAGAAGAAAGAAAGTCATACACATCTGGGAATCTGGGATGGCATGAGGGTGAGTAAATGATGAGAGAATTTTCCTTCTTGGGTGAACTATCCTTTTAAATTCAACATAATGGTTAAGAATCAAGCACTTCTTTTGTAGGTTTGCTTGCAGGTCTGGTCTTCACATTTAAGTTCCTTAAAAGCGAGAGTTAAAGAGTACATAAGGTTTGCATTTCATCTGATACTTACATTGCATGTATAAATGTATTTCACTTAGAAGGTAAAGATTATCTCCATCTATCCAGTGTGTCCATCCTCTATTCCTTTTCTCTCCTTTCTGAACACACACAAGTTTGTGGTTGTCCCAATTAACTGTTGTCTATAATAATTTAAAAATCATTTCTTAGTTCTTGCCAGGGAGCTCTAAAATACAGGTTCTGATGCAGTTTTGTCATACTAACCTGCTATATTCATGACCAAACTTATTGGTCTGTATGTTTTTGCGTTATGTATATTTATAGGATCTACCTGGCATTTTCTGTTGTCCAGGCCTTTGGTGACCTCCTCAGACTCTTCGCTGCTTTTTGAATGTACGGGAGTAATTTTGGAATGTTGTTAACGTTTTGATGGTGAAAGGGTCTCCGTCTTGCTCAATAATCTTCTGTGGCTTTAGCATCCCCACTATCTTTCATGTGGCGAATATTACAATGAGGTAAATTCTTCATTCTTAGTAAATATGCCCACAATATAATTTCAGAAATTGAAATGGCTATACAAAAGTCTATAATCACAAAAATGTTAACAGAAATATTGATACTAAACATTATATGAGGTATAATATTCAAAGAAAACAAATACTGAGAATAAATATGATAATTTGGTAGACTTTAAATGAATAAAAATACTCACCAAAGGCCACCATGTAAACATCAAAATTGTCATTTTCCACTAATTCCCATGTTCCACTGTAGTTTGCAGGCATTCTTAAGGTTTATCCCAAAGTGTTATGGTTTACTTTCTCTCAGATCTACCTTCTGTTTAAACCTAGATGCTGGAATTTAAGTGTATATGAGTGGAAATGAGAGAAACATATGTGATGTGTCGTATTTCAATGGGTCTGTGTTTCGTAATTTGGGGCAGGGGTGATCCCTAGCACACAAAAGCTATTTTAGAGGCTTGGTGAGAGGCTCTGTTCCCTGAGGCGGAACAACTTTTATGAACTTATTGCGTGCATGTCTCTTGGCGAATAAAAGAGAACAATGTAACTCAAAAGGCACATGTTGCTTTGGCAGTGGACTAATGTGGTACAGGGAGTTAATAGTTTGGCAACAGTTTAACTGTCAGAGAAGTCACATATGGCTTGAAATGACTGGTTTTGTATCATTATCTGGGCTTGATTCTTTACCTGAAGTCTTTTTAATTGAAATATCTCATACTAGCATGCTATACAATCTCTTAAAACTCATAATGGCAAGAATTACAAATAGTTTTGTAAAGGTATTATGAATTCTTTCTGATGGAGCATTTCTGCTCTATTTTTGTAATAATTGTATTTATTTTAATATCATAATAAATATATTGGAATATTTTAAATCCATTAACACTGTGGCAATGACTTTGAAGAACTATAGTGGTATCGACAGCAGAGTAATGTATGGTAGGTGTATTTTCCTTCTCTTTTTTTATTAAAAAAATCTAGATAGATTTTTTTTTTTTCAAGATTGTGTGACAATAACAGATGTTCTCATTCAGTCAGCCATCTTTTCTCAATTCTCCTTGGAGATGCTTTACAGCAGAGCTGTAACACCATTGACATTGTGGCACTGTAGATGCATTTATCCTGTAGTCAGATTAGTGCTTGATATGGTTTTTTGCAAATGGTACTTTTTACTACAAAATTCTCACATTTTAAAATTATAAAAAAAAAAAAAAAAAATTAAAAAAAAAAATTCTTCTGTGTGATGAACATACTGAAACGATGAAATGTTTATATTTGTTGAAAATACACTAAAACAATGAAATCATTGCCCTTAATTGAATTTGAGTTTTTCCAAGCAATTTAATTTCTTTCATTTAAATTAAGTCAGTTTCATTCAGCCAACAGAATTTAGTTGGATTAGGTCAATCAACTTTCTAAATTTACAAATGTTGAATTTAATTTGTTGTTCCAACTTAATTTATTTTCTTGATCATTAGTGCTGTATATGTCAGGTAGGCAACTTTAAGGACAGTGAAACTGTTGCTCTTTCAATTTGATATAAATTGCTTAGAGCTATGCACCTCTTAAAGTGAAAGTTCATCCTCAAAATAAGCACAACCACCAATCTTCACCGTAATGGTAACCCCCAAAACTCCAGCCTAACAGACTCTTTTTAAATACTTTATAACAGAACATTCAACTTTAACAAATCGTATTCTCATTGTGCTCAAAAAAGCATAAAATAACACTTAATTTCAACATTTGTTCACTTCATCTAGTCCCATGCAAAGCATGCAGGGAAATGGAAATCCCCTGCCCAGTTTCATAAATGCTTCAAAAAGAATTAATGTAGTCCAAACTCAAATGGATCAAGTAAACTTCAGTTTTACTAATTTAATTGGATAAAACATAATCAAATCAAGTTGTGACAATGTTCTAGAATTGTGTTGCTATAGTTTATTTTAATTAGGTAAACTGAACAACCTGGGTTTGAAACAATGTGGGTAAGTAAATGATGACAGAATTTTTGTGTTTGTTGAACTATTCCATTAAGAACATTAAATGTTCAATATTATTATTATTTTATTTTTTTTAAGACATGTACGTATAAAGGAATTATGTTGTTGTTATAAACGGCATCACACAAAAGCAGTAAATAATTATTTTTTTTAAATTCTGGTGGGGGTATCAGCAAGATCTGCCTCCAAAACATTTAGTCCTCCTAATTCTAAATATGCGGTTACATGGTTAGAGCCATAAAAACCAGCTATATTTTCACATGATCTATTTAGCACAGATAATTCCTTCCATTGTGTCTTGCACTTTGTGAAAATCTGCATGTTTCTGAATGTGATTTCCTGTGATGTTTGCTGTGCTGGTCCATGCTGTGTCATTGTGACCTCTAGCATTTTGCGTCAAGGCTACAGCTAAATTACACCACTTAGATGAATACCTAATAAATAAAAATGACTCTAATCCAGAACTTAAGAACTGAGAAAATATACTCAGACCAACCATTGGAAGGTGCCATTCCACATCATACATAAGCTTCTAACCTTATATTCTCACTAACATCAGACCTTCCTGGTCCTGTTCTTTTGTTCTGTTAACAAACCTGACGTGACTTCTGTGCCTCACTAATTAAATTTATCACCTCAAGCTTCCGAAATGCCAGCAAAGACATAAAGAGCCCTACCTTACCCTAACCATGGGTGGAAGTGCTGCCCCCTTTTGGAGTCAGCCCAACCCCTTTCTGGAGTAATCCCTCCCTCTTTTGGAGATTTCCAGCCTACTTGAAAGCTTCAGGGTGACAATGCTTCACCACTTCTTAGTTCATGCGGCTTTTCAGACAAGCAGATGGCTTCCAAGAGACCAAAGGTTGAAATTGTAAGATCGATCTATCTATCTTGCATAATAATGATCCTTTCATTGCTCTTTTTTTTTTTGTGTGTGTGTGTGCAAAATAAAATGTTAACAGTATCGTTTTTTTCTCTCTCTCTCCAACAGTCAGATTGTTCTTTTCATCTTTGTGGTGCTTTTCCTGGCACCACAGTTTTATGTCTTTTCAAGGTAAGTGCCATTGTGTCTCTATGCAAAGTTTGCCAGATAAAAAAAAAAAAAAAATAAAAATACTGCTCTCAACAGACATGCACTGAATGTCATGGTCTCAGAGTCTAATGTTCTGACATATGTTCACAGGCCACAATCTTTTCGTTATTGTGAAAAGCCACTGTTGAACAATCTAATAGTCTTCATTGTGTTCTCCTTTGCAGCAACAGGTAACCTCTGATAGTAATCGATTCTTTTTATAACTTCTTTTACCATATAGTACTCTTTATAAAATATATATTACCATATTTTTCCACGTCATAAATATAATTACAGATTATCACCCCTTCTATCCCCACTCAAGGTTTGGCTATAGCTCTTACACTGACCGATCCAGTTCCCAAGAGTATCAGGGTAACATACCACTTATTTGGGCTGTTCTCATTTGCAGAGGGACTCTGTACAGCCATTCTTACCTTGACTGCACCTGAATGTGTAAGTGTGAATGAAATATGGCTTTATGAAAAGTCGTGTGTACGTGTGCGTGTGTATATATATATATATATATTAGTTGTGCTCAAATTTGCATACCTTGGCAGAAATTGTGAAATTTTGGCATTGATTTTGAAAATATGACTGATCATGCAAAAAAACTGTCTTTTATTTAAGAATAGTGATCATATGAAGCCATTTATCATCACATAGTTGTTTGGCTCCTTTTTAAATCATAATGATAACAGAAATCTCTCAAATGGCCCTGATCAAAAGTTTACATACCCTTGAATGTCTGGCCATGTTACAGATACACAAGGTGACACACACAGGTTTAAATGGCAATTAAAGGTTAATTTCCCACACCTGTGGCTTTTAAAATTGCAATTAGTGTCTGTGTATAAATAGTCAATGAGTTTGTTAGCTCTCACATGGATGCACTGAGCAGGCTAGATACTGAGCTATGGGGAGCAGAAAAGAACTGTCAAAAGGCCTGCATAACAAGGTAATGGAACTTTATAAAGAAGGAAAAGGATATAAAAAGATATCCAAAGCCTTGAAAATGCCAGTCAGTACTGTTCAATCACTTATTAAGAAGTGGAAAATTCAGAGATCTCATGATACCAAGCCACGGTCAGGTAGACCAAGAAAGATTTCAGCCACAACTGCCAGAAGAATTGTTTGGGATACAAAGAAAAACCCACAGGTAACCTCAGGAGAAATACAGGCTGCTCTGGAAAGAGACGGTGTGGTTGTTTCAAGGAGCACAATACAATGATCCTTGAACAAAAATGAGCTGCATGGTCGAGTTGCCAGAAAGAAGCCTTTACTGCACCAATGCCACAAAAAAGCCCGGTTACAATATGCCCGACAACACCTTGACACGCCTCACAGCTTTTGGCACACTGTAATTTGGAGTGACGAGACCAAAATAGAGCTTTATGGTCACAACCATAAGCACTGTGTTTGGAGAGAGGTCAACAAGGCCTATAGTGAAAAGAATACCATCCACAATGTGAAGCATGGTGGTGGCTCACTGATGTTTTGGGGGTGTGTGAGCTCTAAAGGCATGGGGAATCTTGTGAAAATTGATGGCAAGATGAATGCAGCATGTTATCAGAAAATACTGGCAGACAATTTGCATTCTTCTGCACGAAAGCTGCGCATGGGACACTCTTGGACTTTCTAGCATGACAATGACCCTAAGCACAAGGCCAAGTTGACCCTCCAGTGGTTACAGCGGAAAAAGGTGAAGGTTCTGGAGTGGCCATCACAGTCTCCTGACTTTAATATCATCGAGCCACTCTGGGGAGATCTCAAACGTGCAGTTTATGCAAGACGACCAAAGACTTTGCATGACCTGGAGGCATTTTGCCAAGACGAATGGGCAGCTATACCACCTGCAACAATTTGGGGCCTCATAGACAACTATTACAAAAGACTGCACACTGTCATTGATGCCAAAGGGGGCAATACACTTTATTAAGAACTAAGGGTATGCAGACTTTTGAACAGGGGTCATTTCATTTTTTTCTATGTTGCCATGTTTTGTTTTATGATTGTGCTCTTCTGTTATAACTTACAGTTGAATATGAATCCCATAAGAAATAAATGTTTTGCCTGCTCACTCATGTTTTCTTTAAAATTGGTAAATATATTACCAATTCTCCAAGGGTGTGCAAACTTTTGAGCACAACTAATATATATATATATATATATATATATATATATATATATATATATATATATATATATATATATATATACTGAATATACATTTTATTTTTCTCAGGCGAACACTACCCCAGAACTGTATATATTTTCTTTGGTAGTCTCTTGGGCTTGCATAACATCAACAGGTAAACTACTTGTATTTCAGTCAGTTTCATTTCATTTAAGATATATAAACACTAATAGTTAGTCAATTTAACTATGGTTTTTGTGTCTCTACTCAGCTTTCTTTCTGGTCAGAGGTGGTTTTTGTCTTATGCACAGACTTTTTCCCCATTGGTTGAGATATACTTAATTCTGGGGAGAAATATGATCCACTGCCGCTGTGACCGTCAACTGAAACTAAATACAGGTGCATCTATTATTTAGATGGTCTCATGTGTTAGAGAATGTGGTCAGGCACAGATTAAGGTGGATTCTGTCCAATGATACACCCTTACAGCACACAAGGGATGTGGAAAATAGATAGGCAGAATGCTATTTGTTTACTTGAAAACAATTATTGTAAATGACATGTATGTACAGTACTGTGCAAAAGTCTTAGGCACATAAGATGTTTCACAAAAACATTTGTCTTCAGATGGTTATATATATATCTTCAGCTTTAGTGTGTCAATAGGAAATATACATTTTAAACTCCCAAGCATTCCTTTTGCAAATAGAAGAACAGGGAGCTCTGCAACAGATAGCATGGCCCCCACAGAGCCCCCCAATGAACATAGTCAGTCTCGGATTACATGGAGACAGAAGCAATTGAGACAGCCTAAATAGACAGAAGAACTGTTACGAATTCTCCAAGATGCTTGGAACATCCTATCTGCCAACAACCAAGAAAAACTGTGTCCAGGTGACCTAGGAGAATTGGTGCTGTTTTGAAGGCAAAGGTGGTAGAATTTTTTTTTGTTTACTGGACTTTGTATGACGCTAATTGATAAATGAAAACTTTTTATGGCATTATTTTTTGAAGACATCCTCACTATGCAAAACTTTTGTACAGCACTTTATATGTTTTTCATATATATATAATATGCTTTTAAAAATGTTTAATTGTTTCCACAAATATTTGGATTAGTTCAATTTGTTTAGGGTTCATGTCTTATATATATATATTAAAAACAATTATATTTAAAAATAAAATACAATTTTGTTAAACCTTACTGTCGGTGGGTGCTTTGCTGCAAGTTCTTTATATGATCTTTACATGTTCATGATTATATATTATTTTAAAAATTGATTTTAAAATATGATTTTAATACAAATCTAAGCCACTCAAAAATATGCTCAAATAGATAGAAAGGACTACACTATTTTATTTCATTATCAAGCATGTTTATTTCATTCACATTTTTACACATTAGATCATCCCTGTGGAATGTAATGTTACTCATCTGGACTACAATGGATTTATTGGCAAAACTAGTGGTGGTGGTAATCAATTAGACAATACTGTCCAAACTCCTGCAGTGTAACAAAGCATGGAATGCTTCAATATTTTAAACAAGTTACAAACACCTGACACCAAACCTGACGGAACAACGTTGTTCTGGAATGGTTTTATCAAGTAAGAATAATAACAGGAACTTCAAAATCAATCTAAAAATAAAAAGCACATTAAAAGTCGTATTTTTTGGATATGGAAATGAAACACTGGATATGACATGTTCCAAGTTTTGTGGACATGTATTGTAAGGATTCTTAACCTGTGGTCTGTGACTATGCTTAGAGCAGGAATTAACCATTAATTTCACTATTTAAATTCTTGTTTGAAGAGGAGGAAAAAGAAACCAAATACTTCAGTTTTTCCAAAGATTCAAGGGCATAATTGTTTTCCATCTCAGATGTTAACCTAACAGTCTGCTGCAGCTATGTATTAAGCAACCATTTAAATGTTTTTTTTTTTTTTTTTTTTAAGAAATAAAGTAAATTTATCTGACCACTGCTTGATCTCAACTGTGATCTCATCTGTGGATTAAGTGCTTGATGTGGAATGAAGTGTTCCATAAGTATCTCCATTATTGCTTTCTAAATTGTACAGTCTAATCTTGTGAATGTACTTTAGCAACATAACCAAAATTGTCATTTTAAATACATTTCTGTAAGCTACAAGTATTCCTGAGATTTCAAATGCACAATCATTCATAAGGCAATCATTCGAAAAACAGTAAAATTAGCAGTTTGAAAAGTCCATTTCACAGCATTGAAATAACTCACACAAATCCTCTTCACAACTGCACAAACTATAATAAAATTATAAGTCATCACACTACATTTGTTGATAAGCAAACTTCAATTGATAATTCCATCACTCCTAATACAGCATTCGATCTGAAATAGGGGTCTTCATTGTTGTATACTCACTTAGATCAATCTTTAGGGCACCTAACCTAATAATGCATCATAGTCTAAATACCATATTAGAGTACCACTCTTTGGCTGTACTTTGGTTATGGGATACTTGGTTGATTCCCCCTTGATTCGGCTGAGCTGAGTGACAAGTTCATGCTTGCTTTTTCCCATAACTAAAACACCTACCTTTTGAGCTCTATTGATGGCTGTGAAAGTGAGACTCATCCTCTGGTGAGGTTTAATTGGGCTTTCTGTTAGAGTTACCAGTTGTTCTCCATGGCTGTCCAACTTGGTGTCCTGGAACAGCGAGGCAGTGTGGCCATCATGACCCACACCTAGCAGGATGTAATGGAACCTAGAGGCATTGACAAATTGATTGATTTCTTTCTCATATAGAATAGGACC